>NC_086282.1:314609-629218 GCF_021018805.1 Prinia subflava | reverse complement strand
TCCTGTTATTAAAACTTTATTTTACAAAGCATATCCTGGGAAGCCGTCTCGCTATTTTATTAAGCCATTTCTCCGCTGGCTGGACCCTCGGAGTTATCGGGAGAAATCTCGATAAATGGCACCTTCGAACAGGGACCCTACATTAGGGTAACTGAATCGATGTTTGCTGACAAAGCCCTCATGTTCAGCTAGGCCATTTTGCTCTTGGTTTCGTTTTTTTAAAAGCGAGCTCGTGGTGGTTTTTTTGGTCGTGAAAATAAAACCACATTTTTGGGTCAAAAAGGCTGAGAGGGAGCCTTTTGACTGAACCCCTATACCGGTGAGAGGGGGTCTTTGCCGGACACCGATTCTGGTACAAGGTGGATTACTCTTTAGAAGAGAGAAGCTGCAGTCTAGCAGAGCTGGAGACAGAGAACAGCTAATCACCGAGTGACCTGAGAGAGTCGGAGACAACCAAGAGCAGCCGGGAGATCACAAGAGCCATTCTGGTGAGTGACAATGGGGACCCGGCAATCCGTAGAACAGCGAGACACCTTTTGTTATTTTAATTATAAACTGACTATTCAAGACTATAAGTTTGAGAGGAAAGAACTTAAAAAACTTGTGAAATGGGTCTATAAGAAGTATCCGGACACTAATACAGCTGAAACAGTAACAGTGGAATTTTGGGACAAAATAGGATTGAAGTTGTATAATTCAAAGAAAAAATCTGTGTTAAAATTAAGACCCATCTTTAAAACTGTGTTAGACTTTGTAACAGAAGAAGGCGAAAGGCTCAGCAGTGAAAAAACACTTGAAACTGCAGAAAGAGAAACCTTGAGAAAAGCCTCTAAAAGCAACCATAAAAAAGGAGCCCAGAAAGTAAAATGCAAAAAGGCTCCTGCTCACCTTAGACATGAAGATAAAAATCCAAGTTCTGATGCCCCAAGTCCCAGAAAAAACCGGTTTGATTTACTCCCGAGAAGCAGGCAGGGAAGGGCTCAAAGCCCTCCCCCGAGCCGTCCTCAGTCCCCCGGAGTGGGACCTGTGCCAGCCGTGGCCAAGCAGGCAAAGATTCCATTCCAACCGCCCTCCCCACCCCCTCAGTCACCCAGTACGAGATTCGGGCGATCCCGGTCCGTTAATTTTGAGTGCGCGAGTTTTGAACAAAGCCCTGAAAGCGCGGGCTCACAGAACAAAGAAAAACGTGGAATTCTCCCCATCTCTGAGGCAGAAACTTCAGCTCCAGGTGGGCGGGCTCAGTACAGCCCGACGCTGCGGCACGCCCCATCTGATGTGTCGCTCAGCTCCTCCCACTCCAGCACGGGAGGCTCCCCCTCCATGGGCGGTCCCAAGCCTCGGGCACCGCCCCGGGTTGCCACCCACAGCCTGGGCAGACACGCCCTGGCTGTGACGAGCGTGGGAACCGGATGTGACATCCCGGAACTTGCCCTCCCCAAGATGGCGGCGCCCATGCCGGAGAAATGTAAACAAACTCCGATGAAAAATCAGAAGGTTTCCCACACGTCCTGCAGTTTCTCTGATGATTCAGAGGATTCATCAGCCAGCATAGACCCCTGGCACAAGATAAGGAAAGAAACCAGCACCCCAGAGCCAGCCCGGCTCTGGCGACAGGAGACCAAAACAAAACAAAAACAAGGACAGAGCAAGACTGAAGCAGTGAAAGTTTATCATCGTCTAAAACCCTCCAAGAAAACAGAACAGAGACAGCTAACAGTTCAATTCCAGCAGCCAAGATACAAAGTAGACTTCGTCCAAAAGAAGACTGTCATGAAAACCACCACAAGAATCCACCAAAGCAGCAGGCTCAAAATACCTTAAAACCCTGACCTATTCTTTTATTTTGCAGTTTTAACAAGAAACCCAGAACTTTGTAAGTTAATTTTTTCATTAAGATCTCAAAAAGACTACCAAGTAATTCCAAAACAAAAGGTTTTTCTTTTCTGTTTTGTCAATTAAGCAAGAAGATTGTAATAACTTGCCCAAAAAATTTATATTCCAAACTAATTATAAAAGCGAATTCCTAAATAATTTTTCCTTTACAGGAAAAGATTCTGCAAAAATATTTTGCTTGCTCATATCTTTAATTGAAATAGTTAATTCAAAATTCAAAAGTTTTTAAAAATAGCCCGTATAAATATTACAAAAAAAATTATTAAATTCATCTCTATAATTAAATTGAAAACCTTTCAAAATTCATACTCCTCTAAAAACAATTCGTTTTATAAATAAGTCAAGAAAATCTAAAATCTCATAACCATGTAGTAAAATCCTAACACCAAAAAATAAAAATAAGATTTTAAGAAAGTCTAAAAACTATATCTCAAAACCAAAAAAGAACAACTGTCTACATGTTTTTCAAAGTTCATATTTTATGTTTACAAATTTTTATGTTGCAAGTTTGGTAGAGGGAACAGAGACCTCTCAAGAAAAAGTTCTAATCAATTGTTAAATTCACATTAAAATACTAATCTTTTTCCTTTTTTCTCAACAGCAACTGTATTGTGTCACATGTTAAAGCAAACACTAAACTCCTAAGTTTTATAGCAAATAGCAAGGTAACAACAAACTTTTAACCATACATCAAAATACATCAGCTCTTGTAAAAAGTGTCGCATATATCTCAAAGTCAAATTAAGACAATTGTGCAACCATGCCCAAACTACCAAACACTAACTACACCATCAATAGCAGCAAAAGTTAACCCTCAAAATTAAAAACAAGTATCATGCAATATCAACCATTTAAACAATTCAAACAAATTCACTTATCTAACCACACACTTTTTAAAGTATGTTCTACCTCAACACATAAAAGAGAAAAAGACCAAAAAAGACAATTAAAACATCTCTTGTAAACATTTCTCATTCCTAAATGTACAGTTCTTAAAATTACAGAAGTTTTTCAACATATCAAATCTACCACATATTATAACTAATTCATTCAAAAGCCAATCTATTGTTAAAAAACACACAAACAGCTAAAAATGCTCTTTAAAAGATAAAAATGGGAAAGGGCGTAGTGCTTTCTATTATAGAAAGGTTGAACAAAGTTATATATATGTTTTTTAATCTCTCATATTCATAAAAATTCTGAAAACAAGACAAATTTTAGAGCCTGTCCTTTATGGCAGGGAGAGAGGTTTTGTTTGTCTCCACAGGTACAGACTCTAAGAAAGTTCCTGCAAAAGAAGTTGAGTCACAACTACAAAAGAAGAAAGGAGAGAAGAACACACCAAAGATGCTAGATGACCCCGGATGGTAGCTTCAAGAGGACTTCTGCATTCTGACACAGCCCAGCACTATAGACACTGAAATACGTTTGAAGCAGAGACTTAAGTTTTATAAAAGTTGCACTGTTAAAATTTCTGAAGTTATTATTGTCATGTCAAAATTGTTCGTTGTTGTATGTTAAAAGTTATTGTCAAATCTTTATGTAGAAGAAAAAGAAAATATAGTTCACTTGAAAAAATCTCCCCAAACAAAAAGTAAAATAAAATTCATATGTAATTTGAGACTAAATATTAAATTTAAAAGATTGGCTAATAAAAAGAAAGTACCAAATTTAAAATTTTGTAATCCATAAAACTACAGCTTAACTATAAACCAAATTGTTAAATAACAATAAGTTATTGACACAATCACAATTATGAACAAAAGTGAGAATTTTTTCAAAGTAACTATTTCTCTTTTTTTTTTCTTTTTTTAATATGATTTTACAGGGTGAGATGTAGTCGTGCATTTCTGTACCCGAGCAGGTGTTTCCATATAAGGAAGTGAAGCTAGAATTTTCTATGGCCTGCTCGCTGTAATTGGCTTGGTCCCAACACAGACACAGTGATAGGACTTTAGAAGTGCACCTCAAAGTCTAGTGTCCCTCTCATTGGGCCAAGAGCCAAAAAAGCCCACCTAGACCATCGAGTACTAAAGGGCCTGCATAAGGGTACACGAGGCTTTTTGGGAGTGCCTTAGCCTGTGTAGCTTTGCTTGGTACACGGTGCTCGGCTTATCTCTTTTCATTTTGTAACGTTTATTATTTTTCCTGTTATTAAAACTTTATTTTACAAAGCATATCCTGGGAAGCCGTCTCGCTATTTTATTAAGCCATTTCTCCGCTGGCTGGACCCTCGGAGTTATCGGGAGAAATCTCGATACAACCCTTTCCCTGAGAGAGAGAGAGGAAGGATAGAGTGATTTAACATGTAGAGAGACAGCATGATATGAAGTCAGCAAAAGAACTGATGAAGATTATTGGAAGGAGGGATTGAAGAAGTAGACATTTCTGACTGGACTACTCGATGTAAACCATGGAAACTGGACTAACATATCCCTTCAAATCATGGGAAGATATGCATTTAGGGAGATGTGCAAATTTGTATGTAGTTTTTGATCAAAGGTGTGTGTGATGGACTAAGTGATACTGATCTTATGAGATGCTTGAACAGAGATAAAGATAAGTCCTCTGTGCTGGTGAAGAAGTGAGAAGATATCTCTGTTCCCTGAGAAGAAGAATCCTTTGTTCTTTTGAGTTGTGTATCTTTAAAAGGTGACACCCTAATATGCAAAAGTCTAGACCCATGACCCATAAGCAGCCTGGGAAACTGCTAATGGGAGGGGTCACAGAAGCAGGGTTTTTTACCGGGAAGCCATTTTTTGTGGCAGTTAAAACCCACAAGAAAATGGTGGAGAAATTCCATGGGGACATCAAGAGAGACTCCCAAAGTGATGGAAGATTATGTTTAAATGGTGAAACTGACTGAAAATCATAGTTTTGTCTCTATGTTGGTTGAGACAGTGAACAGTTTGTGGGGAAGGGAGAAGGATTTTGAAAGGCTCAAATTTTCTTTTTTTTAATGTCTTTTTTTTTCTGTTTTCTTCCTTTAGTGTGTGTTAATAAGTCTATCTTTGTAACCTTTAAGTTGGGCCTGTTTTGTCTTTTTTCCTCCCAAAGGTCTGTCTCACAGAAATAAAAAGAGTAAACACAAAAACCATCACAATTTAGTGCACCAGCCAGGAAAAGTTGAAATTGGCGAACATGAAACTACTCACGAAATTGGTGTTTCTGCCTGGTTTTGAATCAAACCAAAACAGAGATCTGTGCTGAAGAGCTTTGTGGTGTACTGCAGATCCTGGACAATTGGCATGATGTCTCCAACCTCTAGGCAAATGCATGGAAAGATTGTCAGGTCTTCCAATTAACTTGTACTTCCCTGTCAGTCTCGTTCCAGATCTGGTTATGTTATGGTGGAGGCTGTGCTGCTTCTCTTGTATGAGCTGCTTGTGACAAAAGATGGAAGTTCAGATGTGTCTGGTAGCTTTTGGCAAGATCTGTATTAATACTAGCCATAAAGTCATTATTTTAGACACAATAATGTTAATTATTAGTATGAATGTTAACATTAACCATATTTGCTGCTATAGTATGGTTGTCATTTTTCATGACTTCATGAAGCTCAGGTCTTCAGAAATCCTGCTGCCTGTCCCATTCAGTAGGCAGGTAGGGCTGCCTGATCTTCATAAGCATCTGAAGCTTGTAGAAAGATGTTTAGTGTTTATAGGTGAATTTTTTTCCAGTACGTAGTGAAAATAGGAGGTAAAGTCAAAGCTGGTAGCTTGGGGCCTGTTCTGTGATATGCTTATGTGGGAAACACGTAGGAGGGGTGGTGGAAAGTAGTCTTTTAATTTTAAAATATTCTTTTTCCCCCTACCTTTTCATTGATAAGGTCTGTGGTTCGTGTCTTGTAGAACCATCACCTGCAGAAGCTGGGAAAACTCACTAGCTGTTCCTGGCAGGATGACTGTGACCTCCTGAAAAATGTTAATCTCCCTAAAGTTGTCCCTGGTTTCGTCAGCAGGGGTTGAGTGGCTGTAACATACTTCATTTTGAGTTGTACCTAAAGCTTTCCTGGAGATCTTGGCCACTTCAGAGTAGCTACCTCCTTGTTTTAAATGGATTTCCTCCAGGGAGCTCATTGAACCAACACGAGTTCATTTCTGTAGACAGCTCAAAATGGTTTGTGGTGAACTACAAGCTGACACAATTCAGCTGCATGTCTTGAAAATTACCTGAGTCCAGCAACTGAGCTAAGATGATGTGTTCAGAGCTTCTGCTCTCTGCTTTCTGTACATGCTGCTAATCAGTGATAAGATCTGGGTTTGGGACCTCACCTTGCCAGTTGAAATGTGGTACTTTGCCTTTGCTTTTGGCATTGACAGGTGATCTACATTTCAAGGCATTCTGCATCCTATTTCCTCAGATACTGGCTATTGAAGTTTACTGATGGGGGCAGATTATTTGAAAGTGGAGGAAATAGTCTTCCTGTAGTCTAAGGGCAATTGATGGCCTTAGATTGAAATTCTGTGTGTGAGTGGATTTTGTATAGATGCATTTGCATAAATGGAAAATGAGTCTGTTCAGTCAGCATTTGGGAAGAAGCAGCAGAGTAGCCAAGTTAAGTCACCATTTATCTTTTGCAACAATAGCTGAAACCTCAAATGGGATGTCCATCAACCACCTTACTTGACTCATAAAGGAGTTGTAGGAATTTTAGATTTCTGAATCTGTTTTTGTCTTGGTTTGAAAAACAGGTATCTGCTAGGGAGGGGCAAGACTTCCCTAGAGATGGAGAATTCAAATCTCCTCCCTCTAAATTATTCTAATTCAGAAAATTGAAGGAGCTTTCAGGCAGAGGTATGGGGATAGGAATAACAGTTCTTTACTAGTATATATGACAAAGCAAATAAGCAACAACAACTACAGCATTAATAATAAACAGAATCAGGAACTTCGAGGGCTTTCTTTCACAAAGCCTGGGGCAGTTTGATCTTGGTGCCTGTCCTAGGGTGACTTTATGATGCTTGTATCCCCAATTGTCTGTCCTGTCTGTGCTGTATATTGAGTTCTGTGCCTTTAAGACTGGCTCTGAGAGCAAAGCAGAGAGAGAAGCAGCACCAAGTTTGTTTTAAAAACAGCTCTCCTCCTGCACATTCCTCTCTCCGGCCTGTGTTAGTCTGAAGCACAGACCGGCAGCTGGGACAGAAATCTTTTTTTGCTTTTTAGTTAATTTTAGCTAGCTAGGGCAGAGAAGTTCCCTAGACTGTTTTTTTTTTTGTTTTTTGTTTTTTTTTTCTTTTTCTTGGGACTCTCTAAATCTGCTCCAGACTGAAAAACCCAGAGGAAGCACCAAGGGCTCGCACTTGTGGCCCACCGGGCCTGGACCTCCAGAGGGACTGGAACTGATAAAGAACTGAGTGAGCTGAGCTACCCAGGGCGAGGATTTTTCTTAGGTTTACCATCTCTGTTCGGAGCAGCGAGAGGTTTTATTGTTTCATATTATTCATTCTTTATGCTTGTAGGCATTTTGTTGTTAAATAAATAAGTTTTTTCCACTTTCCTCCAAAGAAGTTCTTTTCCCAGACCGGCTGGAGAGAGGGGCCTTTTGAGTTTACTTTCCAGAGGGACCCTATTCAGAAGTTTCTTCCCAAATTTGCCCTAAACCAAGACAGTGCCCCTGTGGGACTCTGAGAGACCAAGCTGGAGCGGTGGAAAGTCCCAGATTGGCGGATGAGATCAGATGCTCTGCGCTGGTTGCTTGAGCGGCAGGGATGTCCCGGCAGGGCAGGGCAGTGTGGGGCCACAGGGTAGCAGAAAGCCTCAAAGCAGTGCCGAAGAAGAAGCAGCAGCGGTGGGGGCAGGGCCGGCCCCACAGGGCAGGAGGAGGTGAGCTCATAATTCCTGGGCACCCAAGCAGATGATGGTAGATTTCCCAGGATGGGACGGAGTGATGACAGTGAACTCTTCCTGCAGTGAGCAGCAGCCTGACCATCCTCCCCGGTGCCGAGAGCAAGAGAGAGCAATTGCCCCTCCAGCTCTGTCCTTTACCTCCCCCAAACCTCATGTTATCTCCCCTCTCTGAGAGAAAGCTCCCAGAGACCCAAAAACAATAGGTTAGCCTGGTGTTAGTCTCCTTTGGCCACTTTCTTTGTTTTGGTCAAAGACCCAGTAGTTAGTCTCCTAGCAACTTATGGGGAAAAATTCTATAAGTAAAAATAAAAAACAACAAACAAATCTAACCCCCAACAGTTTTTTGAAGTCACATGAGAATCAATCTGTAATGGAGTTAAAAGTGGTACGTATGTCCAGTGTAGCATGTTGCAGTTCTGAGATTCTTACACAGTATTTTCTCTGTTTGTCAGGCTGATTCGGAGGAGGATGTGGAAGAGCATCTGCAAGAGCCAAGGTAAGCTAAACTCCAATGGAAGCAAGAGTATTGAAGTTAATTTTGGTTTTTGCTTTAGGAAATACCAAAGTGTGATTGGGCAGACTACTAAAAAATTACTTTTTTCTCCTGCATGTTAAATAGCTTTTATTATTTGTGGCTTAGAATTTTCTCAACTTAATGTTAATATTGATTTATTAGCAGAACCAAAAAACTGCTCAGTGTATGCAAGCACAAAATATGATACCTTCTTGCATCTCTTTCTCCTAATCCTGTCTCTAAGATGAATTTGCTTCTCATTGCTTTCACACAAAAAAAATAAATGCTTATTAATTGTTTTGTTGTGTATTTTGTAATTAATTTCTTTCAGGCAGAGGACAGTTTTCCATTACAAAATTTGTAAATGTAAGTAGTCTTGGAGTATTAATTTGGACCAAGGCAAGGAAAGAGGTGAAGGAGATTTAAAGCAAAGGTTTATTAATACATTGCTGTGGAACAATAAACATTCTGTCCTTATGTCTTGAAATCAGATCAATAATAAAGCTCTTCAAAACTGTAGCCACCACTCTGCTGTTTCTATTAATATCAGGCCTTCTGTATTTTGAAGGGTTGGGGAAATAGCATCACAGATAATTTTTTTAATACACATTTTGTTTCCTCTGAGCATCCAGGTTAAAATGCTTGGACATCTACCAGCGAAACCCTTCCTTTGGTGTGTGTTAATGTGGTTACAGCTTTCAGTGCCAAGCCAGCCAAAAAGATCACAAGACTTAAAATAAACATGTGTAACAGCACCATTTTCTGATGGCAGCAGAAAATGCTTTTCTCATTTGTCTCCAGTCTTTGCCCCTAGATTAGGTTTGAGAGCAAATAGATGGGATAAAACACGAGCCTTGTTGGGAGCTGGCAGAAGGAGTAAGCCTGGGGGGTGGTAACAGGATGGTTATGATGGGTCTGTCCTGCACTGCAACACTTCTTCACATGGCTTTTCCCCTTCTGCCCTATTGGGAGCCTTCTCATCTGAACCCAGCATCGCATTAAGGCTCCTGTGCCTCATCTCTGTGGGATTTACAAAGATGGTTTGGAAACAGGATGTGAGAATTACTGCAGCTGCTGACAGTTGATGCTGATTACTTGTGCTTGCCTAAGTGCCCCAATTTCTATCTGCAGAGGGGATTTTTTTTTCTGCCTTCTCTTTGTGAAAAGAAGGGTAAACTACTGAAAGCTGCATTTCCCTGCACAAATACAGAAGTTTCTGATTTTTTTCATCTGGGAGCTATTATGTTTTAGATGCAGAAATTTTACTGTGTAACTTTATTACCTGCATGCTTTCTTTATTGAGAGGTAGTCAGAAGGCAGCAGTCTCTAATGCTATGCTTAAGATTGTTTCTGATTGTTTCCTTAGTAGGCAGAGAGATGTAATTTAGGTAGAAAAAACATCTCTACTTGCCTATTTTTCTCTGGAGGTGGATGGAGTAATTGGCTACTATGGCAATAATAAAAATATTATTGAAAATAATTAGTTCTTGAGACTTGGAGAGGAAAAAGTGATTTGACTGGAGGTTTTTTTAGGTCATTCAGGTGCTTAAATTTTTTTCTAGTAATTATTCATTTTTAAGAATGAACTTGTGTTTTGGAAGTAAAGTTGGTAGAGGTTCACTTGCATGGTGAAAACATCCTTCTATTGTCATACTGAAATGCTTCAGGAAACTTGCCTAAACAGATTCTGGCTTGTGTGCATCTTCTAAATTGTTTGGGTTTGCTGCTGTAGGTAAACACATACATAGACCTGTGTGTGCTCTATATACTGAAGGCGTGTTATAGTGTAGACTTCACGAAGAAGAGCCAGCAAAGGTACATTGGAAAGATTAGAATTTATTAGTTTATTTCCAGATTAATTTTCATTCCCTTGGCTTATGTTGCTATATGGTGAAATCATGGGGATTTCCTTTTCCTGTAGCAGCAAAACCTGAAGCTTCCAGCATCTTCATTTCATTATCTGACTGCATGCCCTGGGGAAATCAGCTGAAGCTACTGTAATTTGATGTAAAGCTCCTAGAAGCAAAGCATCTTAATGTAGGGGTATTAGCAGAAGTTAAAGGAGATAGAGAAATCAGAAATTTCCCCAGAGATGAGGGAAGTATACAGAGTTCATCATCTTGGGGCATAAAGGAGAAAGTCTCTTTCCAAAACATTGTTTCATTCAGCTTTTAATTCTAGGTTAGTGGGTTCCCTGGGAGCATAAAAAAACCAACCACAACAAAAGCAGTAAAGTATTAACTGTCTTTTAACGGACTTCCTGTGCATGTGCATCATAAGATCTTCCTTTTGGGGTGGTCTTCTTGGTTTGCTGTTCTTGTGGCAAGTGCACAAGGGAGGTGGATGTGGTCTTATAGTTTGCCTTAGGTTTAGCTTTAACAAATAGAGAATGGAGGTAAGAGACATTGTTGAAATAGCAATTTTTGTGAAGAGCTATTTCAGAGGTGAATGAGAAATGGTTGATTTGTAGGTCCCTGGGTTTGCAGCTGCCCTGTGTGAGGAGAGGATCATTATCAATTCCTTGATTTCCACCCTACAGTTCCTGCTATTCTGATTGCTTGGATGCTTCCGCAGGTTGCTTCATGGGGTTTTGTGTCTCTCTGGATCAGATTCTGAAATAAGAAATGCAGCACAGTAGACACTTGAGTACTACTTTGGCCACAGACTTTGACAGAATTAAAGTCACGTGTATTTGGACTAGCCTATTAAAAAGCATCCAGTTTCCTTAAAAACCTTTTCTCACATTTGAAAGGAGAAAAGAGATGCCTTTCATAAAAGTCCATGAGAGGTGTTGACAAGAAAAGGTTTTGTTTTTGTGTTTGGAAGGGGTTTTTTTTGGGTTTTTTGGGGATTTTTGTACTCCCACCCCTTCATCCTGGTGACTTTGGTTGCCACAACTGGCAGTAGCAAATTTTGAAGGTTTATGTGCTTGCTAAAGCAGCATAATGAGACAGGACCTGAATGGCCTGAAGTGGTGTCAGGAGGTTTAGGCTGGATATTAGAAAAAAAAGCTTTTTACCTTTTCTTGTTGGGCACTGGAACAGGCTCCCCAGGGAAGTGGTCACAGTGTTAGCGTAGGAAAACATATAACCACACGAAGGCGATCATATGCGGTTCTTTATTCAAGCGCGCGGGGACACAGGGGCATACAGTGCCCAAATCTTGTGCCCAAGAATACAGAGTTGATTTGTGATTTTTATAGTTTCAAATTATACATATGTTAACTAACCTCCACCCCTAGATACTGGCTCTCCTATTTCTTAGTTACTATCTTAGATCATACCTACGCTCTACCCTGTGTTACACTTGATTTGGTTAAAACAATGCTTCTCAATTATCTCCTGGGCTGGAGTCATACTTAAACAATGGTACGCAGCTAGTTGCAGAAGCTGACGTTTGTTCCAAGCTATCTGTAAAGTTCAGATTGTGCGTCTTCTACTTTCCCCCAACTACCCGCAGTTAGCTTAAACAGAAATTATTATTTTAACCCTCCACCATCATTTCCCCCTTTGAAAGTATTTTCACTCTAATATACTAAGTGTAAATGCTTTCACTTAATACAGTCCATTTGGCTTCAGAGTTCATACTGGATGTTCTTCTTCAAATCCTTGGTTGTCATGGGCTTTGTCCGGGATGTTGTTGCGGACTGAAGGCGCTGGATATGGATTCCGTGCCAATGCCTTTATTATGGTCCTGTTCCAAGATGCCTTTTTCTGTATCTCTCTCTTCAGGATTCTGTAAACTAACTAAATTACTAAAAATATAATTAGTAAAATTATCAGATTTTCAAGGATAGATTTTATCCATGAACTCACATTCCATCCTAATCCTTCAAAGATTTAACCTAACCAGCTGGTAGCTAAATCCTTTTGTTCCTTTTGTGCCTCATGCTCTATTTGTTTTAACTGGCTGATGTCATGTTCTACATCTGCAGTTACATTTGGGATGTGGATGCAGCAATGGTCAATTTGTCCCTTTAAATATCCACACACTCCGTGTTCTTTCAAAAGTAACATATCTAAAGCCAAACGATTTTGCAGAGTCATTTTGGTGGTGACCTGTAATTACATGTTGAGTTCCTTAAATCCCTCTCATGTGATTCTTGCTAATCTATCTACCTGACCTGTGAGTCTATATAGCATTTCTCTATTTCGATAATTTGCAATGGGACCAAACAAGGATTCTAGGGCCTACCCAATCTTTACTCCACTAGAGGGTTCCTGCCAAGTGTCGTCTGGGTTCTTGTCCTCTGAGACATCTCGTTTTGCTTTTATTTCCAAGGGCTCACTGCTGCCTTTAAATGGGGATTTCTTCCAAATTGGACATAAAGTGGGAAGGCCCAGGATGATTTTTCTTACTTCCCCGTCCATAGGCAAGTGTGTTGTCCATGTGCCATCACTCATTGCCTATACAAACAGTCCTGGACTTCGAATTGTACTCTTGCTACATCTTACTATAATCTTGGAATCTATTTTGCCTTGTTTGTGTTTAATTTTCCTGCAGGCACAACCAATTCGTAAGGCTACTGCCAATGGTGACCACTGTTTTATTTCCAGATTATCAGAGGTGCAATCATAAATTTTATTACATACCTGCTAACTTACCTTATTTGCCTCTTTCTGACTGCTGGTACCAGTACTCGTCACTGTGGGATCTGTCTCATTTTTAGAGCCTTTCCATTTAGTGCATCAGGGTGTGCTTTCCATATATTGGAATTTCTGGAGGATACTCATAGACCATGCACTGTCCTAGGGTTCCAGTCATTTCCAATCCTTTTCTTCACATTTCCACAACACAACACTCTCTGTAGCATTGTCCCTGATCTTTTGATAGTGTAGAAACCAACACTGCCATTTTGCAAGGTCTTGGTCCTTAACCTACCACTCTATGATTTGTCCTAATTTGCCATTACTAAGAATGCAGTCTGACTTTCTCATAGGTTGCATATAGGAATTCTCTTTTATCTTCCTGTACTCTCTGACTACCACCCTTGACTCTGGTACTTGTTTACAGTTGATTGTTTTGTTCCCTCCTATTTCAGGTAAATTTGACGTTATTATTCTCCAGCTTACTGGGTCCCCTGCTGCCTTTGGTATTGGCAGACAGGCCGTTATTCTGCTGGTATTGTGCATTTTGGCAAAGTCTCTGACTTATCCAATCATTACATTCTCAGCCCGAATTTCATTAGAAATTTCTATTACTTGTGTCTTTGCCTGTACCTCTCCCTTCATTCTAGAATGAAGTTGTTAGTTGACCCTTCTGTATTCCATATCCCAAAGTAACAGCAATCCCTACTGGTGACATTAGTATCCATGAAATTAACATTACCCACAAGAAGAGCATGAGCACAATTACCGATACCATTTGAACAGTTACAGACGTTTTAGCCTCAGCTTTGTCGGTCCTATAGTTTCTACAGCCCACGACTGGACTCCACAAGGGACTTCCTTTATGCGTGTGTAATGTATCCAGGGTTCTACTCTAGCCACTTTGACTGCTGTAAAGGTGGTTAGCAGTACCTGATGGGGACCAGTCCACTTCTCTTTTAGTGGTTCTTCGTTCCAGGTTTTGATGTATACTTCATCTCTTGGTTCGATATTGTGGACTGAATTCTCCAGGGCCAATGGTCTGTTCCACACGAGAACACTTTGAAGCTGAGCTAGAGTTTTCCGAGGGACAGAACATAATTATACGCATCTTGTTTCCTTGTGACATGAACATTTGGATTGAGGTTAGGAGATTCATATGGTTTCCCATACAATATTTCATAAGGACTAACTGGCATCCTACTCTTAGGCTTTATCTGAATTCTTAGCAATGCTACTGGTAAAGCCTGTGGCCACTGCAGTTTGGCTTCCTGGCATAATTTACTGATCTGCCTCTTCAGTGTCTGGTTTATTCTCTCTACTTGCCCACTTGACTGGGGTCTCCATGGTGTGTGGAGGTCCCAAGATATTCCCAATAACTTGCTTACCCCTTGTACCACCGTGGCTATGAAGTGTGGGCCTCTGTCTGATGATATCCCTAGGGGCACCCTAAACCTGGGAATGATCTCCTGTAATAACCACTTAACTGTTTCCTTTGCTTGGTTTGTGTGACAGGGAAGGGCTTCTGGCCATCCAGAAAACGTGTCAACCCCTGCTAACAGGTATTTGTACCCCCGAGTTCTTGGCAATTCTGCAAAATCCACTTGCCAATCGTCTCCTGGTTCTATTCCCATCCGAATTCTGCCTAACTGTGCCTGTCGTCTAGCTACCGGGTTGTTTTTCAAACAGATTTCACATTTAGACATTACTGACTTGGCCATTGTTTGCATCCGTACTGAGATCAGGTATTGTCTCAACCACTTTACCAACGCCTCTGCACCCCAGTGACACTCATTATGTTTTACCTGTAAAATTTCTCTCATTACCAAAGGAGGTACCACTATTTGCCCTTGTGCGGTTACATACCACCCTTCTGCGTTCTTCTGTGCCTTCAGCAGTTGTGCTAGTCTGTCATCTTCTATTGTATATTTTGGCTTAGGAGGCAAATTAAATTGAGAGTTATTAAGTCTTGATGGTATCAATGCCATTGTTTTCTGCACCTCTCGCGCTACCTGACGGGCTGCCCAATCTGCTTTTCGATTTCCTTCACAAATTTTGGAGTTGCCTGATTGATGTGCTTTGCAGTGCATAACTGCTACTTGTTCAGGTTTTTGTACTGCATCTATCAATTGTAGGACTGCATCTTGATGTTTAATATTTGTACCTTGGGAGGACAGCAGTCCTCTTTCTTTCCATAAAGCTCCATGTACATGCACTACTCCGAAGGCATATTTAGAGTCAGTCGAGATATTTACTGTCTTCCCCTCACTCAGCTCCAGTGCTCTGGTTAATGCGATTAGTTCTGCCCTTTGTGCAGATGTATTAGGTGGTAGTGCTTTTGCCTCTATTACTACATCAATTGTAGTTACCGCATATCCTGCGTATCTGGTTCCGTTTTCCATGAAGCTGCTTCCATCTGTAAAGAGTTCCCACTCTGGTTGCTCTAGGGGGACATCCTTCAGATCTGTTCTTGCTGAATAGGTGTGCTCGATGACTTCTATACAGTCATGCTCTAATGGACCTTCCTCAGCTGTGGCACCTAGAAATAGAGCTGGATTGAAGAGGTTAGTTGTTTTTAGTGCAACGTCATCCTGCTCAGTCAGGGTTACCTGAAATTTCATCATCCGGCTTGGAGAGAGCCAATGGCCCCCTTTTTGTTCCAGGACTGTAGTTACCATGTGTGGCACATAGACATCTATGTGTCTTCCCATCATGAGCTTCCTGGCTACCTGTATCAGCAGCACGGTAGCTGCCACTGTCCGCAGACATGAAGGCCATCCGGCACTTATGTTGTCGAGTTGTTTGGAAAAGTAACCCACCGGCCTTTTCCAGCTTCCCAGTCGTTGGGTCAGGACTCCCAGTGCCAGTCGCTGCCTTTCACGCACGTACAGCTGAAAGTCTTTAGACAGATCAGGTAACCCCAAAGCAGGAGCAGTTGTCAATGCTTCCTTTAACTTCTGGAAGGCCTCTTTCTGTGGTTTGCCCCAGGTGAACGGCTGCGTCTTCTGAGCCTCGTACAAGGGTTTTGCAATCAGTCCATAGTCCATGATCCACGGGCGACACCACCCAGTTATTCCAAGGAAGATCTGCAGCTCGTGTAGATTCTGGGGCTCTGGAATAGTACAGATAGCTTGAATACGATTAGTACCCAGTTTTCTCTGCCCTTGTGAGAGTTCACATCCCAGGTAAATCACAGTCAGTTGGGCAAGCTGTGCCTTTTCTCTGGACACCTTATACCCTCCCATTCCTAATGAATTTAAAATCTCAATGGTTACCTTTATGCAGGTCATTTCTTCTTCTGTTGCAATCAAAATGTCATCTACATACTGGAGTAATAGATATTGGTCTCTCGGTACTTGCCCTTCTCTGGTCCAGATTTCCAGTTCCTTTGCCAGTTGACTCCCAAATAAAGTGGGAGAGCTCTTGTACCCCATTGGTAATCGAGTCCAGGTGAGCTGAGTTTTTCTTCCATTTTCTGGATGTTCTCACTCAAAGGCAAATAGTTTCCTACTTTCTTGGTCAAGGGGTATGCAGAAGAAGGCATCTTTTAAGTCAATTACATTAAACTATTTATATATCTCTTTTACGGATGCTAACAATGTATAGGGATTGGCAACCACTGGATGAATGTCTTTGGTTATTTCACTTATGCCTCTTAAATCCTGTACAAGTCTATACTCACCATTGGGTTTCTTTACTGGGAATATTGGGGTGTTGTATTCTGATACACATTCCTCTAGAATTTGATATTTTAAGAATTTTTCAATGGTCTTTGCTATTCCCTGTCGTGCTTCTGGTTTTATAGGGTATTTTTTGATTCGTACAGCCTTTGCTCCTTCTTTTAACTCTACATGTACCGGTTGTGCTAACTTAGATTTTCCAGGTACATCTGTTTCCCAGACAGAGGGAATTACTGCATCCTCTACTTCTTTAGGAATATTAGAAATTGGTTTTTCTTTTATCATCAAAATCCTTCCTGCCTTAGACTCAGGTATTTTCATTACGAGTTCACCATTCTCAAAAGTAATTACTGCCTCTAGTGCTGCCAGTAGATCGCGTCCTAAGAGCGGAGTTGGGCAGTCTGGCATGTATAAGAATTCATGGGTCAAGATCTTATCTTCAGAGCTCAATTCTAGGGGTTGCAAGAATGGCCGTATCTCCTCCTTCCCTGTGGCTCCAATGACTGCTGCTGATTTGTTCCCAATTTGCCCCTCAAGATAATTTAGTACAGAATGTGTGGCCCCCGTGTCAATGAGAAAATCTACGTCTTTTCCTTCTAAATGCAAAGTCACCATGGGCTCTCTTGATCCTGGCTCCCTCTCATGTAAGACCATGACCCTGGCTACACCATCCAGCTGATGCTCACCACTCTGATTAAACATACTGTCTAACTGAGGCTGACCATTCTGACTAAACCGATTCGGACACTCCCTTTTCCAGTGTCCCTCCATTCCACAATACGCACACTGATTCAGACCTAGTCTACCATGACCAGAACCTCTGCCAAAGCCACCTCTATTACCGCCACGACCTTCTCTACCACGTCCTCGCCCCTGTCTCTGTAAAATTGCCAAAAGGCTTTGTCCCTGTTTCTTGGCAACTTCTCTGTCCCTGTTATTGTAAACTTTCCAGGCAACCTCTAGGAGTTTATCCAAGTTTCTTAACTCTTTACCTTCCAGTTTCTGTAGCTTTTTCCTAATATCTTCCTGTGCCTGACCCAGAAAAATAAAGGCAAGCTGAGTTCTTCCTTGCTCACTGTCTACCTGAAGATCAGTATATCTTCTAGCTGCTTCCTTAAGTCTTTCTAGAAAGGCAGTGGGAGATTCTTTCTTTTCCTGTCGAATTTCATACAACTTAGACCAGTTCATACTCTTAGGTATTGCCTGTTGAACACCAACTGAAATCCACTCCTGATATCTCTTTAGCATTAACATATCTACTCCAGAGGGGTCATTAGCATCCCACTCTGGGTCTGCAGTGGGAAAATTATAATCCAGTGTCCCTGTCACCAAACCATTTCGTATATCTTCTCTAGCTCTTTCTCTTGCTGCTCGAAGAACCATATCTCTCTCTGTCCCATCCATCAGTGTCTAATATCACATGAATATCTTCCCAATCAGGGTTCTGAGTTTTCATTATCATCTTAATCACGCGAGGTACCTTATCTGGGTTTTCTCTATATGTTCCAGCTGATTGTTTCCATATAACTAAATCAGCCGGTGAAAAGGGTACCTTTACAAAGACAGGTTCATTAGTTCCCTTGCCTTAGTGGTGCAATAATTGTTCTCTTTTGTTTGCCTGATTTTAATATACCCTTTCCTGCCTTAGGTCACTCCGGAGCCAGTTTTCCTCGTGTTCGGTGAGCTACTGGGGCATCTAGCTCATCCGCTTCACTGTCACTACTTTCCATTCTATCTGCCTTCTTCGCATTCCCCCTTTGCTTCCGCCTCACAATCACATCCTGGACAGGCGAATCTGGCAGGGGAGGGTACAGGGGGGCGGACGGGACAGGAGCTGGCGAAGGAGGTGTAGGTGGGAGTGGAGGGTACCCTTGAACCAGTGTTGGAGGGGGGATAAATCTTTCAGTGGGCGTGGGCGGGGGAGCAGGATGGCTTTGAGCAGGTATATGTGGAGAAGGGGGGGTTCCCGGGGCAGGCAGAGGAGGGGCAGGTACCCGAGCAGGCGGAGGAGCGGCAGGCACAGGCAGAGGAGGATAATTACCTTCAGCAGACAAAGGTGGGGGTGAAACATATTGTGCTGGCGTGAGCGAGGGGGGTGTAAGAGAATCAGGTGGGGTCAGGGTGAGCGGGGTAGAACTCGGTGTTGAGGGAGCTGTGGTGGGGGCAGGGGCTATTGATAAATTTACATCTAATTCATCTCTTTTTTTCTCCTAAAATTTCACTTAAAACTACATGTTCCATACAATGCATATTTTGTACGCAAGCCAGACACTTATTATTCTTAAGCTTCATTGCTTCCATTTTGTCAAGCCACAAAACCGGTTTCTCGAGCAAGCATAGAAATAAATCAAGATATGGAATTTGTTCTACCATTCCATCTTGTGTACAAAGCAATCTAAGTTGCATAATAACCTTTACATCAAAAGACCCGTTCTTCGGCCACCTCTGGTTTTCAGGCAAAGCATATTTTGGCCAGCTCACATTACAATACTCAATTAATTTATCTTTTCGTAATTCCTGACCGAAATTCCCCTCTTTCCAATGTGCCAGCAAACAACCCAAAGGAGAAGAACTTGGTATAGAGGCATTATTGCTGCCCAAAACCTCTTTTAACCCTTTTAGTTTTTCCATATTACAAATACATAAAAACCACAGATGCCGAACCTGCAACGCTTTTGCGATGTTTGACGGACGGCTGCCTAGGCAATACCACCAGGAATTCCTTTTGCCCAACCAAGCGTAGCTTTCGCTGCGTCTTAATGGCAGGCCCCCAGACCAGAAAATAAAGAACCTTACCTCTCACCAGGGGTCGTTGGGAGCGGTGAGGGTCGCGGCACCAATGGGCTCCCCGAGAAATCCCCCGGTGCCTGCTGGAGCGTGATCGGGTCGCGGGGTCCTGGTTGCGCCCACAAGGTCCCGTCCTGGGTGGCCAAAAATGTTAGCGTAGGAAAACATATAACCACACAAAGGCGATCATATGCGGTTCTTTATTCAAGCGCGCGGGGACACAGGGGCATACAGTGCCCAAATCTTGTGCCCAAGAATACCGAGTTGATTTGTGATTTTTATAGTTTCAAATTATACATATGTTAACTAACCTCCACCCCTAGATATTGGCTATCCTATTTCTTAGTTACTATCTTAGATCATACCTACGCCCTACCCTGTGTTATACTTGATTTGGTTAAAACAATGCTTCTCAGTTATCTCCTGGGCTGGAGTGATACTTAAACATTGCTATGCAGCTAGTTGCAGAAGCTGACGTTTGTTCCAAGCTATCTGTAAAGTTCAGATTGTGCGTCTTCTACTTTCCCCCAACTACCCGCAGTTAGCTTAAACAGAAATTATTATTTTAACCCTCCACCATCAACAGCACCAATCCTGACAGAGTTCTAGAAGCATTTGGACAATGCTCTCAGGCACAGGGTGTGACTCTTGGAGTGTCCTGTGCAGGGCCGGGAGTTGGACTCGATCTTTGTGTGTCCCTTCCGACTCAACATATTCTGTGATTCTGTGAAATGCAGAAGCCTGGCACAAATAAAGAGGCAGTACTGTCAGTTGATGCACAAATGATGCTAAAATTAAAATTTTTAGTTTTCTACTTCAAGGAAGTAATCATTGGATACATTTCATGTGTATGACATTGTTAGTACTTGGGTTTTGAGGACTTCTGGAGAGAGGCCTTTGAGGATGTAGTTTTTCAGCTGGCACATTAAGGAACATTTGCATCAGAATAAATGCTGTACTCAAGATGTGAAGCATACATTCTTAATATGTGATGCACAGTGATTGTCTATGAGAAGGGATATTCATAAAATAATTAAAGTATGGAATGAAACTAGCCAGGAAGAGGACATTTTCCAGCCTTTTCCCATGGCAGGGCATATTTTGCATTGAGTAGATGGGTATCAACTGCTAGGAAAATTCTGAGTGTGATGCAGTTGGCTCAGTCAGGCATTTCTGTTGGACCTTTGCCTTTGATCACTGGAGAGCATTTGACCCTGTGGACTGGAGCTTCTTGGGGCAGAAGATGGTATCAACTCACAGTGGGCTCCTGCTAGGGTGTCAGTGGAGCCTGGGAGTGACAGCTGATGCCCAGCACTTTGACCTCTCCTGATTGCTTGGTGGTATTACTCCTAATCCTGTTGTTTTTGCTGTGTCTGTGCAATAGTGCTCCAGATGTGGAGGAGAAATTGAAGGTAGAGGTAGCAAGGGAGTAGCTTACTAGCTGCCTGAGAGAGACCAAAGCAGTTGAGGTGCACAGACTGCAGAATTGCTAGAGGGTTTAGGGAATACTTAGAGATGTAGTTACAATGTTTGCTTCAGGAAGAATCCGGAGTGCCAGTGGGAGAATGAGCCTGCTTCATGTTGTGAGGCTGTACATTGCAATTTCTTCCTGGCCACAACTTCAGTTTTAGTCAAGAGGCGCAAATGAAGTCTGGTGCTGTGGATGGAGTATTAAGATACTTCAGAGGTGAGTCATCCTTCCAAAAAGCCTGTGGTCTGTGCCATAATTTTTGACAGTCCAATTGGAAAGTAGTGGCATGGGCCTAGTGGTATGCCTGTGCACCAGATAACTAGCTTGGGTGATGGCTAAGCCAGGAGAGGAAACATTGAAAAATAGGTTAGGATCAACCAGATTTTCTTTTTCCTTCTGCCTTTTTTTTTTACTGAAATGAATAAAAATTAGTTTGTGCCAGCAGAAATGTCTGAATATTAAAAGAAAGGTTTATGCTGTATTTATTTTTTAAATATCTTTTATTAAAATCAAAGTGAGTATCCATTGAGAAAGTGTTTCAAAATGAAAAGCTGAAAAATAGTTTTGAGAGTGTCAGTGAGTGCTTAAGCTGTCTGAAAGGAACCATCTTAATATTTTCTACCTAAGCTTGTATGAAGTACCACTGATCATTTAGATTGTCATTAAACTTACTCTGAAAGTAAGTCTAACTACATGAAGACTTCCTAGAATATATGCTTGGTCTTAACTTGTAATAGTGAAAACTGCTTTTATTAAGTTTTTAGTGGTTTTCAAATTGTTTTACAAAAGAAGCAAAAAATCCATGTGTGTTAAAAAGAAAAGAAAAAGTTTCTTGGAGAGAAAGCTTTGAGTTTCTTGGGAGAAAGCTTTTTAGTCCCATTACTGCACTTGCATAAGGTAGCAATTTCTGCAGTATGCACAGAATTTATGTTTTTAGTGGTTAGCACTAAAACCTTTTTCAATGTTTGCTTTTATTTTTTTTTTAATTGATAAGTCATGGCTGTTGTTCCCCACTTCCATTTTTGTCTAGATACCAAGGGACTAGTAATTTTAAGTTTTACTGGATACCTAAAGAAATTAAATTTACTTTACATAATCCTTAGAAGTAAAGGAGGAGAATGGAGATGGACACACCCACCTGTAGCACTTGGGTGAAAATCCCTAAGGAAACACCTGTAGTGAACACAGGATATTGTGAAACTGGACTAAAAGCAGCTTACTGAAAAGAATTGCTAGAGGTCAATGAAATGGGAGGTTCTCTTGTAGATGAAGAAACAGATAGTTCATTCCAAAATAATGTGTTACTCTTCCTCTCCTTCCTTATGCTTCTGCCAGGCATAGCTAGGGTGGCAGGCTGAACTCCTGCTGTGTTAATTGTTTATCTCTGTTTTATGTGGCAGTTGATTCACTGATGAACTTTGCCTTGCTGAACTTTGTATTAGATGCTGTTATGGACAGCTCTGTGAGCATTGCGTCTTCCAAAATACCAGTCCTTTTACAAAATTTCATTGCTTGCCTGATGGTACAGGGGGTAAAAAATGTGCTTTGCTGTTTTCCCTGGGACATCGCATGACAGTGCTGTGTTCTAACAAATGTTTCAGCTATTGTTTGTTTCTTTATTTCTAAATTGTTTTCAGACATTTCATAAATGAGAGAAGTTGCCCAGGCCAGCTGTACAGTGTTTCACACCAAACTGAGGAGATGACCCTGTGGCTTTCTATGATCATGAGATAATGGAAAATGACAGTCTTGCACTTGTTTGCAGAGCTGTGAAACTTCTGTCCTCATTGTAGGTCCTACTTGACCTTGATGGAAATACTTTAAAGGTGATGTGTGGCCATATTTAATTACTCTTGGACTTGCTGTTGCAGTCCCACTCATCATCAAAATCTTGTCTGTTTGCATTGAACAAACTCTGCTGGAATGTGTATATTTGTCTCACTTTTGTGCGCCCTCTTGGGCTGGAGGATGTTCATGGTTGGACCAGAGACCCTTTGATCTTTGTCAGCTTGTATGCTACCTAAAATGGACTTTCTCATCTGTGGGTGACAACTTTGAGAAATGAAGGCAATCTTGGTATGGTACTTGCAAATTGCCACTTCTGCATTCTTGTGGCACATGGTGCATTGAAAAGCCACACAGGCTTCTATGGAAACACCAGTTTCTATACTGGTAAAAATAGCAGGCTGGAGCTGTGAGGTCATTGTTTGCACAGATTAGTGTGTATGGAGAAATTGTGTTTGTGGATATGTGGTACTGGCGGAAACTTTCTCACTTGTGATGCCCTGTTTTAAAAGGACAAATAAACTATGCTTTACATTTTGGTGCCTATGTAGCTCTTTCTTTGTCTTCCTCTGTTAATAATTTCTTCACTTTCTGTTTGCTGTATCTTCTGCAGATCTCTTGCATACTGTCTTATGGCATCTCTGCATTTTTTTTAGCTTCTGTCTGGGCCATGCCTGAAATGGTTGTAGTTTCTGTGCTGCCAGAGGAAGAGGATGTCTTGCATTCTGTTGCTCGGTGCTGTCTCCTGCCTTGTGCAGCCCTAAAAGTTCTCTGGATTAGAAGAACTTGTTTTATTGTGAGGTTAACATTTACTTATGATCATTCTCTGGTTGGTTTCCCTGTTGCTCTCTGGCAGCATCAGCTGAAAATGTGCACAGAAGTTCTCCCTCAATGCTACAGCCTGTTGTGTGGGACGGGTGCCCTGCGTCACCTGCAGGATGTCATCTCTGTTCTGCTTGTCTCACGTTGCTCCCAGGGAGCCCCACCCATGCTGGTGTGGCACTGGTCCGGACATTGTGGCCTCTTTTTGCTCTTCCTCAGTCTTTCAGACCTGCCTCTTCCTGCCCCTGCCTTTTGGCTTGCAGTGGGAGTGGGTGGTTGTGTGGTGGTACATGTGCCAGGGCTAACTCTGGTGCCTTATCTGCAGTGCAGGAGGAGCTGGGGAGGAGCCCAGCCAGATCTGCTGTTCCGCTCACTGTTGGTGAGAGAGATGAGCAGGTCAGTCCTCAGAAGTGTGAGGCGAGACAGACAGCGTCTTGTGTGTTAGGAGTAATGCCTGTGCACCAGTGGCCGTGGGGTAGGAGTGGTGTAAAGTGTGTGCACTGGGATGATGGGTAGCCTGGGGGAGAGGTCATGGGTTTTGGGTGGATGGTGTGGCGAGTCACACAGTGGCAGCACTGTGTGGACAGTTACAAGCTGGTACACACACATGTACATCATTTGTTGTGCATGTTTTGTTTTTATTTTTGGCACTTGGTAAACGCCCCATAGCCTGTGCTTTGGGATAGAGCCCACATGCAATGCATGCCCTTTAGAGTTAGGACAAGCCTGGTCTGAGCAGGTGGGACAAGGGCATATGGTTTCTTATTTCCCATTGTGTTTGGTTCAGGACTGGCTGCAGAGCTGTGTGAGAGCTGAGATAGATATTGTGCCACAGCCTGTTGGTGTAGTCATTCAGCAAACACATGGGGAAGGTCAGCTTTTAATTTTAATGCCAGGCCAGTCATATGCTGTGAGGGCTGTGCAAGTCTGCTTGGGAACACAGCATTTTTCTTGTTAAACTTAACCTGCCTTGTTTTGAAAAGGGAGATGTTGGGACACATTTTGTGTGTTAAGAGAAGAGAAAAAAACCAAAGAAAAGCAAAAGTCTGCTATGGTATGTTTGTCCATGTTAATTTGTAAACTTTGTGTTCCCCCCTGTACTTACTGCTTCTGAATAAGTAGTTCAGAAAAGGAACTTTCTTCTTATGCTTCTACTTTTACATTTTAATACACTGGTAATGGATTTCAGATGTCTGCTAATCTCAGGCTAATCCTGATTTCTGGGCAGTGGGCCACAAAGGATTTAGCTTTTGGTCTGTGCATTTATAATTAATAAATTATTTTCACCTCCATAATAGCTGTTTCTTAATTGCCCATAAGAGGACTTAATTTGCAGTGATTTTACCATTTTGCAGTTAAACAATAGACATCTGGAATCATAGACCAGTGTCAGCAGTCTGAAAATTGACACAGTGTAAAAATTTAGCTTCACAGTTTTTCCACAGTTGCAGATTGGCAAATTATGACAAAACAGAAGAAAGCCTAAACAAGAGTTTGCTCACTTGTAGGAATTTGGGGAGAGTGTGCTTCTGAATGATCAACCCCAGTACTCTGGTTTGATTATTATAAGCAGAGCATAAAGGGTCCTGAAATCTATCTAATGCAGTGCAATAAAGAGCTATAGGCACAGCTGTTACCTGGCTCTCATCATCGTAGGTATTCAAAGGTGACACAAACCTAGCTTTTAATGACTCACATATTTTTATTTGACAAGGAAACATTCTCTAGGAAAGCTGTGCTCATGCCCTGGCAGTGGCTCTGGCTGCATGACTTGTGGGCAAGTAGGTGAAGGAGCCTTTTCAGTAGTTTTGGTGTTTGCCATAGTAACATAAGTAAAAAGATGAACAGGAAAACAACATCAACACCACTTGGAGTTCAGTATTAGTTACAAATTCAAACCTGAGTTTTAAAAAACATCTTAGTTATGTTGTCTTAGACATAATTCTTTATCCATTTTCTTCAGTATCTGCTTTGGGAAGAGACTTTTTCTTTTTTATGGTTATTGCAAAATGACCAACTCCCTTCTTCATGAGGACAGAAGGGCACTGTCCACTTCAGGGAAGGAAGGGTATATATCTGTTGGGAAGGATGAAGTAGAAAGACCTTGCAAATATAGTGGTTTAGATTCTGGGAGTCTGAGTTCAACAAGCGAGATAGAAATGAAAGCATGCTTTGAGATTTAGGGTGTGGGGTGCAGGGCCATCAGCTTGTGAACAACGACCTGCTAAGCTAAGGGCCAGATCGTTTGATTAAACAATCCCCTTCTGCTTGCCTTGGGTGGTGGGACATTTCTATTGGCTGTATATGTTGTCATCTTGTATTAGATTGGTTGGTCCAACTCATACTCTTCAACTTAGAAAGATATTTAATGTACGGGATTCGGGGCTCTGCCCTCTCTCGGCTCGGTTCGCTGTTCCTGCTCTCCTGGCCTGCTTTAGCTGTGCCTAGCAGCTACAAGCAAGGCCTTCCCAATAAACCACGTGTTACCTCTGCTCATTGCTTATAGAGATACTTTGTCGCCGGTTCTACCGTCACGGAGATACTCCTTCAATTGGCGCCCAGCCGTGGATGAACGACGGATCCAGCCTTTTCCACCCGTAGGAGATTTCTCCATGGACGGTAACTAAATAACCAGTTTTAGCCACCTGAAAGTGTCGCGAGCACAGCTTACGGCTGCAGCGCAGCGCCATAGCTGGAGCTCTTAAAATCTGCTGAGGTACACCTGGAGCACGGGAAGCTGTTACTGCCGTAGCAGCCTCCTCGAGCTCTCAGGGGAATCTACCTGGCAGTCCTCGAGCACGGGGCCGCCGCTGAGCAGCGGCTCCTTGGAGCTCTCCTGAGGATTTGCGTAGCTACTCTCGAGCCCTGTCTCGCCGTTGCTGGCAGTGGCGTGCCGGAGCTCTGCTGAGGGAATCTGCTACGTGTCAGAGCACACGCGAGTGTTGCTGAAAGCACCGCCCGCACTACAGCTCTGAGTAGGACGTCCCCAGCACGGCAAGCCGAAGCCAGTGCTCTGAGGAGGGACGTGAAGCAGCGTCCACGCCGACGGGAGTGCCCGGCCAACACTCCACGCCGTTCGAGCTAAGGACCCTGATTTGGCGACACACAGGTGAGAAAGAAAAAATCAGTCTAATAATGGGGCAATCACACTCTACCGGTGATAAATATCTTTATAAGCAACTAAAGCATTTATTGTACTCTAGTCAAAGTAAGTTACCGAAAGAAGAGCTAAAAAACCTCTTAGAATGGACTTTGATTAGCTTCCCAAATGTTGACCGGTCAGCTGTATTTACCAAAGAATTTTGGGACACAGTCAGAAATAAGCTCTTTAATAACATTTCCCGCCGTGATTTCGCGGCCGCGGAGCTCGTCCCAGCCTGCAGGGCGCTTGTAGAAATCCTTGCTGCGAAGGAGCGACCCGCGGTAGCTGCTTTGAAGAGCGCCGTTCCCGCCGCGAGTTTGCAGCAGGACACGCCCACCGCCTTCCAGCCGAACCTCGTAGCTCCGGTACCCACGGTCCCGCTAGCCCCTGCCACCCCGTCCCCCCTCTACGCGGCCCCTGGCACCCCACCTGCCCCCACTACCCCCCCTCCACCCCGATCCGCGCCATCCCGCTGCTCCCTGCTGCCCCGGCTCCCGCGGTGTCGGCCCCCGGTTCCACCGGCGTTGCCGCGGTCCCCCTCCTCACTTCTGCCCCAGCGAGCCCGCCCACCGCCGTCCCTGCGCCCCTATCAGCCCCTCTAAGTCCCGCCGGGCCGGCCGCTTGCCCCTGCCCACCCATGACTCTGCCAGCTGCTGTCGTCCCAGCTCCCCTGGCCGCGGCCTCAACCACCACGTGTTCCCCACGGCGCCACGCCGCTTCCCCTCCCCCAGCGCCCCCTATGCACGTGCCCGCTGCTCCCTTTGTCCCCCTCGGGGCTCCTACGCGGTTCCCGGGTCCAGGCGTTCCGGTGCGGTTCCCCTGTCACGGTGTACCGCCGAGGTTTCCGAGCCCCGGCGTTCCGGCAGAGCTCCCTTGTCCCGGCGCTGCTGCGCGGGACCCCATAGAAGCTGCGCTGAACACCGCAGCCCCAGCTGCGGCCGGTGCCCCGGCGCACCGCCCGCCGCCGGCCCCGGTGCTCGCCGCGGCTGTTCCCGTGTTGGAAACGGCGCCCTCCCCCCTTCCCGCCGCCGCTCCGGCCCGACCCCCCGGTCCCGCCGCCCCAGTGGCTCCGCTCATGCCCGCACAGACCCCTACGTTTGCGGCCGCCGCGCCCAGAGCCGTGCCTCCCTCCGCGCCCGCAGCGGCAGCCCAGCCTCCTGGCCCCAGTCCCCCCAGAGCGCCTCCGTTGTTCGCCGCGCCGCCGCTGCTCGCCGTTCCGTCCCGGGCCGTGCCGGCTCCGCCGCAGCCCCCTGCGTCCGAGCTGCTGCGGGGAGTCGCCCCGCCGCTTCTTGCCACCGCGGATGCCCCGTTCCCGCCCGCGGCTGCGCTGCCTCCCGCGCCCCCAGTCCCGGCTGCGGCGCTGATGGACACAGACAGGCAAGCCCTGCCTAGCACGTGCGCCATTGTCCCGCATCACGCGGAACCGCTGGAGTGGCCCGCGCATGCGCAGTTGCCGCTTCCCCGGAACCAGCACGCCCCGCCTCCGCCCCCCGCAGCCTTTGCCGCGGCTCTGACACAGCCTCCCGGTCCCGACCCGCCGCCTGCCACAGTGCAGCCCCACCCGGCATCCCTGTGCCCGCCGCCCCCATGCCAGGCTGCACGGCCGCCGCCGCCGCCAGAGCCGATATTCGCAATTCCAGAACTGTATCCATCCGCGCCGCCAGCCCAGCCAGTTCCTGCTCCGACAGCCCCAGCTGCAGCCTCTCCGCAAATAATCCCTCCCGCAGCTCGGCCCGCCACACCACCACCAAGGCACCAGCACACAGCACCCACGCATCTCCAGCCCCCAAACATCCCTCCGCCGCCACCGCCGAGTCCACAGACAACACCACTACAGCCGATTCCTGCACCACCTTGGATGCATCCTTCTGCACCACCCCCTCTGCCATACGCCGCCGTCCCAGGCACAGCCACATCTTTGAGAGACCCCTCACCACCGCACGACCCTGCCCAGCTAACAGCTGATGTGCCTTCACTGTCAGCTCCTCTGCCTCCGATGCCTGCTGCCCTACCCCAGCCACCGAAGCTCCTTGGTCACCCAGCTGCGTTCCCGCCCTCCGCACCCCTACCACCAAATGAGACTTCATTGTATCACAACTCGTCCATACAGTCCCAGCCATGCACACAAACTGTGCAACGAAAAGGGGGAGAGTGGAATACAACAGCTGCTTCAATGAATACAGGACAGACAGAGAACTATTTTGTCCCTGCAAATGACAACCCTTTGATTCAAATACAAGAGAACCCTAAAAAACAAATAAGTCTGTTCCCAAACAGCTTTACAGGCCCCTCTGTCCCTGTGTTTGGGACAGACTTCTCAACCCAAAATGAGACATTAAACCCTGATTATTCACTAACATCAATCCCAAAAGTACAAAACCCCCAGAAGTGCTTCGACAATTCCCAGTTCACAGACTGGCATGAAGTCAGACGTCTGATTTGCAAAGAGGAAAGTCTAAATCTTCTAGCTATGCCTGTGCTATTCAGCCAGCAAGCCGAAGGTCCAAGAACATGGACAGCTATCCCACCTCATGAAATAAAAGAACTACGAAAAGCAGTGAAAGACAGTGGCATTTGCTCACCCTATTTTAAACAACTGCTTAAAAGTATGATAGAAGAACACACGCTGACACCAAATGACTGTAAAAATCTCGCCAGTGTAATTCTCACAGATTCACAATATATGCTGTGGGAACACATATGGAGAAGAATGCTTACAGGAGTTTTGACCACTTACAGGCAAAGCACTGATGCAACCCTTCGCACCCTTACCATATCTAAGTTGACTGGTGAGCATCCTGATGACCGGAATGAAGATCAAGTGAACCTACCCAGAATAGTATTTGATGACATTAAAAAAATGGCTCGTAGAGCCTTTTTGCAGATTCAGCCTGCAGGAAGTTTTGAAAAAGCCTACAATCTGATTAGTCAAGAGCTGTCTGAACCATTTACTGCATTTGCAGACCGAGTGATACAAGCAGCAGAAAGGCAATGTGGCGATGATATAGCTCGCCCAATTATGATAAGAGACATTATTGAAAATAATGCCAATGCTGAATGTAAAAGAGTAATCAAAGCCCTAGGAAAACAAAGACCCACAGTACCTGAAATGATTGAAGCTTGCAACAAAATTGGAAGTCCACAGCAAGTGGCAGCTATCCAAGCAAATGAACTTGGAAAGACTTTAGGAGAAAAAATTGAACGAGCTGTTACGGCTCAGGCAACACAAGCAGAAGCACGAGACCAAAAACTGACTGAAATTCTAGCTGCTTTGCACCTTGGCTAAAAGAACTTTGTAAAATAGGCCTGTTCATTTTAATAGTAATAGTTGTAGTTTTAGTAGCAGTTCCCTGCATACTTCAGTGTGTACAGAAAATTATGAGTAAAGCAGTTTCTAGTATTTTAATTGTTCATCAGAACGGGGGAGATGTTGGGAAGGATGAAGTAGAAAGACCTTGCAAATATAGTGGTTTAGATTCTGGGAGTCTGAGTTCAACAAGCGAGATAGAAATGAAAGCATGCTTTGAGATTTAGGGTGTGGGGTGCAGGGCCATCAGCTTGTGAACAACGACCTGCTAAGCTAAGGGCCAGATCGTTTGATTAAACAATCCCCTTCTGCTTGCCTTGGGTGGTGGGACATTTCTATTGGCTGTATATGTTGTCATCTTGTATTAGATTGGTTGGTCCAACTCATACTCTTCAACTTAGAAAGATATTTAATGTACGGGATTCGGGGCTCTGCCCTCTCTCGGCTCGGTTCGCTGTTCCTGCTCTCCTGGCCTGCTTTAGCTGTGCCTAGCAGCTACAAGCAAGGCCTTCCCAATAAACCACGTGTTACCCCTGCTCATTGCTTATAGAGATACTTTGTCGCCGATTCTACCCTGACGGAGATACTCCTTCATATATCAAATATTATTCTTGCATGTGACAACGGTGTGTATTAACTCTTTTGCAGTGTTCTGAGTACTCACTGCAAATATTTGCTTTGTATTTGTAGAAGAGTTTGCTTTCATCAAATAAGCTAATCACCTGGGAGAAACATGTGATTAGTATGAATAATTTAGGTGTCTGCTTGTTGTCTCAGGGGTCTACCATTCTATGTTATGTCCAGGATGCCAACTGAGATAAAGAAGATAGAGAGCAAAGCTGGTGATGTTGTCACCTTATCTTCTCCACCTCCTAGCCCCAAAGTGGTGTAAAAATAAAATTGAGGGAGTTTCTTTGGTTGGTTGGGTGGGGTTTTTTTTGTGTATGTGTGTTTGTCTTAGTAACTTTTAGAAATAGTAATCGAAATATAATTAGACAAGGATAACTCAGGGTATTTTGTGTGTGTGTACAAAATAAACCTTACTTTCTGTAGAACAATTGGACTTTATATAAACATGGGAATTTCTCACAGACAGTGAAGTAGATTTTTTGCTCAGAATTATGAGGAAAAGAAGAAGGAAAAATATTTTCTGAGAGGAAGGTGAGAACTAGGTCTCTTACTGAAGTTCTCATCTTCCCATGTCTGCTTCAAGATGCTGTTGCAGAGCTCTAGCTAGTTGTTTACCATCTGACCCACCTGCATACCAGAACTCTGCATATGGCAAAATCAAGAAATTTGGAGTGCAAAATAACTCTTCTAGTTACTGCCTGATAAAAGCCAACTTCAGCTTTAAAACTCTGTGAAGACACACGAAGAAGCTATAAAGACTTGGAAATAAAAAAGAGAAAGTTAAGATGGTGTATCCTTTTCAGTGCTGTCCAAAGTATGGGCTGTGTTGACTCTGGTTCATGGTTTTGTTGTGTTTCGGAGTTGGATTTTATGAGAAAGAAAAAGTTCTGTTTAAAATATTTGCAACAGCATGTTCTGTTAGGAAATATGAGAAATGCAGAAAACAACTCAATATTCATTAAGCCTAAAACTGTTTTTTTGGCCAATGTTATGGTTCCATAAGCAGTAATATGGCTGCACTTGCGTTACGAAAGAACTTGCTTCCTTTGCAGTACTAAGATTTGAAATTGGTCTGGCCTTTGGAGACACTTGTATATCAAGAGCATGAAAACTTGACACATATCAGAATGCTTGGGAAGACTTTGAGAAGCCTGAATTTTAAATATACATACATATAGACAGATAGATGAGTGTATGTGTATATGAAAAAACAGTGACCTTAAGCCCAAATTGTTCTGGCATAGATTTTCGCTAACTCTTTTGCATATATAAAACATTTTATATTGCTTTCCAGTTTTTTTAAATTGCTATTCATTATTTTAATGTTTCTCTCTGGATCCTGTTTATTTTCTTTGAGATAGTGAAGCATAGTTCTATTGTTACATGCATATGCACCTCTCAAAACAAAAAGTTAACTTTGAATTAAATAGCCAGTCTCAGCTTTACAAAGTAGGTAGAGATAAATGATGGCTATCTGCCTTGTTGGTAGAAATTGACATTTATCTCCTGAGGAGAATTTCTCAGCTTTTTTAAATCAAGAGAATGCTGGTATCTGGTCTACTAGAAAGTTAATAATCTCTCTTTTTTTACTGTTCTTAGTTGTTCTCTGAGACCCCTGAATTCTGCCGTGTTCTTATAGCCTATTTTCCCTCCTGAATTAGAGGAGGGCTTGATTGAAAAGCTTTTGCGGGTCTGTTGGGGGTTAGATTGGCCTTTTTTTTTTTTTTTTCACTTACAGAATTTTTTCCCATAAGTTTCCAAGAAGCCTTAATGACTACTTAATCAGAACAAAAGGGAGTACTTGAAGGACATGGCAACACAAGGCTACACCTATTGTTTTTAAGTCTCTGGGAGTGTCCCTCAGAGGGGAGAGATAATGAGCTTTGGGAAAGGTAAAAAGAGAGCTGGGGGAGGGGAACTCACTCTTGCTCTCAGCACCGAGGAGGACCGTCAAGCTGCCCCTCGCTGCAGGAAGAGTTCACAGCCATCACTCTGCCTCCGTCTCATCCTGGGAAATCTACCGTCATCTGCTCGTGTACCCGGGAATCCTGAGCTCGTTTTCTCCAGCCTTCCCCCCCCACTGCTGCTGCTTATTCGGATCTTTGAGGTTCCCCTGCTACTCTGTAGCCCTGCACTGCCCAGCCCTGCCGGGACACCCCTGCCGCTACAGCCGCCAGCACAGAGCTCCTCATCTCATCCACCAGCCCGGGACTTTCCTCCCTTCCAGCTCAGCCTCTCGGAGTCCTGCAGGGGCACCGAGATCAAACTGCCCTGGGCTTTTTTTTTGTGTAAAAAAGCCCTCAAGGTTCTTGGTTCTGTTTATTATTAATGCTGTAGTTGTTGTTTGTTTGTTGTTTTGTCATATATACTAGTAAAGAACTGTTATTCCTATCCCCATACCTCTGTCTGAAAGCTCCTTTAATTTTTAAAATTAGAATAATTTGGAGGGAGGGGATTCGAATTCTCCATCTCTAGGGAGGTCCTACCCCCTTCCTAGCAGATACCTGTCTTTCAAACCAAGACAGGGTCCCAGGAGAGGATCCAAAAAAGAATTGTTATAGAGACTCAGATTTCTAGGAGCTCTGGGGACTGGCTTTGAGTCACTGTGAGGGCTGCTGTTTACTCCTGCGCACTTCTTTCAGAGCTGACAGTGGCTGTCAAGCAAGCCAAATGTTAATACTTAACACTTTTTAAAGTTTGTTGGTGCACTGAGATCTGACCTTTCTTGTGAAGTTGCTTCAATTATTTCAGTGATTTCTGGTTATTATCAAAATCAAATTGAAAAGAAAAGATCATCTGGTATCCTGCTGCTGGTATTCTTTTTCTTGTGAGCATTTCCAGAGAGTTCCTCTGTGGGCAGCACATGGGGTTGGTGACATGAGGCAACTCCTTGCAGTCCTTCAGCTGCAGGTATTTCTTTCTTATCAGAGAGGACAGAAACAGGTTCAGCGGCCATGTGTAAGACCAAAATTGGGCTCTGTATTGGGTTATGTAACAAAAAAAAAAAAAAAAAGTGTGTTCGTGTTCTGTTTCATATGTAGAAAGCAGTTGGGGAGATGGGGTTTTTTTTCTTTATCTCTTGTAACTCCAGGGGGGAGGAGGGCAGATGCCTTCTGATAATAAACCATCTGTTAAAATCAGGTGGGGCCATGTTTCTTATCTCTTTCACCACTGTCCACCCGCTGTGGGTATATCCTCTGTTAATGGGCCATTAAGGCTCACCAATGACATGACACATTACATCCTCCCATTGTGAGATGCTCCACCCATTGAGGAGGGAGCCAACCATTCCCTACCCTGATAAAAACTGAGATGTAGGAACACCAAGGAGCCTGTTTCCTACTGGATTCCCGGAGGAAGACCTGGACCCATCTCACCAGCACTGGACCCTTTTTCTACAGGATCATCTGTACTCCACAGAACAACATGTTACTCCAGGAAGATTTATTTGGACTGCTTCCAGCACCCTGGCCGACAGGGTGTCACGTCCTATTCCTGACTCCGTCAGGGTTTTCTAGGCCTTTTGTTTATTTGCTTGTTTGTTTTTTTTTTTATTACTGCATTTGTATTTTTAAAATTCCTAGTAAAGAACTGTTATACCTATTCCCACATTTTAGCTTGAAAGCCCCTAATTTCAAAATTATAATAATTTGGAGGGAGGGGGTTTTACACTCTCCATTCCAAGGAGAGCTCCAATTTTCCCTGACAGATGCCTGTCTTGCTAAACCAAGACAGGCTCATACATGTGCATGGACTTTAATGTCATCTCCTGGCATTTGTTGGAGCAGTGTGTTGTGCTGCCATTGGGAATACACTTGGAACAAAGTGGGACTTTGGAGACTTCTTTCACTCTGAGCCAGCAGTCTCAGTACAATGTGTTTAGCACTGGAGAGAGAAAAAACAGATGCATGCTTGTTTTTTTTTTTTTGTTTGTGAGGAGGATCCTTTGAATGGCTTCCAAGGTCTCGAGGTTCCTGCATGTTGTGCTGCCTTTTAACTCCATGGCTGTAGCACACTTGGACGAGAGTTGCAGTTTACACAAGCAATTGAAATTGCACATGCACCGGATTCTTTAGGCTCTCGGACTTCCTTGCTGCTTGTGTCAGCGCGCCAAAGTGTACGGTGTACTCAAGGCTTTTCTGGGTGGGAATATGTAAAAGCTGTCAATTTCTCCTCTGTTCTAGGCCAGCTGTTTTATAAACAGGTGTGGTCTATGGGGACATTTCCCTCATTTAAGACTCATCATCTTCACTTACACTTTAGTGTTAACTTGTCATTGCACAACAGAGCTGAATCCTGAGAGAATTGTATAAAAAGCTAAAGTAGTTGAATTCTACTGAATTATCTGACAATACAGTTGTTTAATTTTCTTGGAGGATAAAGCTCACTGATTCATTAATAAAACAGTTGGTTACATTTTGTAGAAAATAACTATAATTTTAAACTTTAAAGTAATTACTTGACTACTGCTTAGAGTATGAAGATGTACATTGCATGAGATGTCACAGTTGCAGGTACTAGGTGTCATCCTGAAAGATTTGGTTGCCTTTGCAGTAGTTAATGCAGAAATTGTGTGAAGTTGTTTGCTCTCTACTTGTAAAGTAGGGACAGTCTAACAAGGATTATTAGAGGGGTTCAAAATTGAAATATAAAAGGTTTACCTTAGAACTCTACCAAAGTTACTGACAAGTGACTGTCATCATGCACAGAGCTGGACACTCACAGTTTTGGTGCAGTCTGGGCATCGAGCACCAGATCCTGGCTGAAGTAATGCCGTTGCAGGTCAGCTCCTGCACCACAAAATAGCCACAAATCCTGAGCATTTTGGAGCAGGCAGTGCATGAGTGCTGCCCAGTGCAATGGTTATGCTGGTGTCTTGATATTAAATCTCTGGGTGGAGGGGCAGTGGGGTTTTGCTGTGGGATGTGGCAGGAGGAGAAGAATGGTTTTGTTTCCCCTCATTAAGTTCCTGCTGTCTGGCTAGGTGCCTGTCAGTGTTTGTCTTGCAGCAGACTACACTGTGAGATTGCACTGAGTGCAGTTTGTTCCCCTTTTCATCCCCTCTGGGCTCATCAGTTTGTGTTCTTCAGGGGCAGAGGCTGTGGCTGCACCCTGGGTCCCACTGGACTTTCTGCTGCAGAAACAAAAGGCACTCTGCACCCACCAGACCTTTCTCTGGGAATGCTGCTTACAGGTCACATCTGCTTTGGTGCATAGGGCTCTCCCCTTTAGACTGTTGCCTCTTACCAAAGCTCAGAGCACTGTGTGGGGGAAGGCAAAACTCAGCTGAAACAAGATGCTACCATCCGTGCATGGTTGCCTGGCAGTGGGGAGAGAGGCTGGGCAGCCAGCAAGTTCCACCTGGCACTGGAAACTGCTTGGATGTGATGTTGAACATGTCTGGGCTAGAATTTGGCAGCAGGGGAAGGAGAGGGTGTAATTGCCGGAAAGGCAAAGGCAGGGGCAAAGTATGGTAACAAGTGAAAAAACACTTGTCATGGGTTAGCACTGGCCAGATGTTAATGCACCCATGAGTGTATGTTTTTCTTAATGAGCTACTGTGAGATGTGGTCAAGAACAGAGCAGAGCAGGCCTAAAACTTGAAAACAGAGAACAAAACTTTATTACATTACATAAGAACAGAAATAGAAAGGAAAACTCTAAACACACACAAAAACAGAAATGAAACCTTCCCAGAACATTTCTTCTCCTCCCCCAATTTCCACCCCCTACATGTTACCTTCCATAGACCAAAACCTTGGGTTTTAAATCAAACAATCACCACTCAAAAAACTGATCTTCAATTCAGCAAGGGAGAGAGGAGTCTCTCTCGCACCACAGACTGCTCCTCAGAAAACACAGGTACACCCTTTATGTGTTTCCATGTCACCCGTGGCACTGCCTGGAGAAGTCTGCCATGGTGACACCCTCCTTTCCATGTCCAGTGCTCTCACCACTGTCTATGGGCCAAAGCTGCATATAGGGCTCTTTTAAGGATGCTTGCATGCCGAGCTCTCCCTATTTTTCCTCTGGGGCTGAGGGTTCCAAGAGCAGGTCTTCCCTGAGGGCAGAGGGTGCCACCACACCCTCCCCTCTCTTCTCTGTTCACTCGACTCTTAAAGTGCCAGTCACTGTAGCAAAAGCAGAGGCAGCTGCATCCACCCAAATGCAGTTTATGTTCAGAAGAGACTTGAGTTCAGTCTATGGCTAACATTATGCAAGAAAAAGTCCAGCTCAGAAGCCACTCCTCTTCAATCTTTGCCCATCCAGGGTTCTTTTCAATCATACTTTATCATCTCGGTCTCAGGCTGTTTCTCTTCTGAAGCCACTAGCCATGAGAATCAATGTCTGGGAAAAAAGTTTCCTTCTGCCAAGAAAGGGTTAACAGTTCCTGGCTCCCGGCAGGGTCCCGGACTCCGCACCTCTTTACACAGCCGGAAACTTCTCCTCTCCCCTCCCCCCGCTCTTTCTTTGCTGCTGCCTGCTGCCAGTGTTCGAAAGGCTGAAGCAGCAGTCTCTCTCCTTGGGGGGGGGACACGGGCGGACGGAAGGCACCTCCAAAGTTCTCCACCCCTCCATCCTGGATGGGGCTGGCCCAGCTCCAGTCCCGTTCTCTCTCTTTCCCCGCCCCGGGGCCCCGGGCCTACCTCAGCCCGGCCACGTGGCCCCCCTCCCCCACCCAGCCTGGGTAGGGGAGGAGGGAAAAGGTGCTCCTCTCCTGAAAGCGGAGCCAGAAAAAAAACTCCCTCTGGGAGGCCTCACTTTTAACCCCTTGTGTCCTCAGAGGCGTGTCCAACCCCTCAGTGGCCACTAAAAGTGCCAACATTCAAACCTGACCACTGATTGGTTTGACCACAGCCTCTTGATAAAACTCACTTCCCCTCAAACCAGGACAACACTCAAGATTGTGAACAGAACAAAGAAAAGCAAAAAGTCATGCCCTGATAAAACCACCAAGTGAATGAAAATACTGGTTGGTAGGGAACAAATGAGAGCTTGCTCATTTCAAGTAATTGGCAAAACTGATAAGGGACAACAGCAGATTTCAATCTTAACAATGAAGGGAAAGATAAACAATAAGAAAAGGGAAGTGAAATGAGAGAAAGGAGGGAGTGACTGATTTGTAACTGCTTCTACCTTGGGTAACCACCGCCTCTGTTCACGTCAAATGATTTTAAGAGTCTGTGCAAAACAGAATCAAGTCTCTTGACTGTGGCTGGCAGATATGTGCAACAGTCCTGCTGCACACGCATTTGGTGTCAGCTATTATGTAGTCAGCAAGTCAGACCTCACTAATGACATTGTAGGTCACCTCTTAGATTTTGTCTACTAAAAATAGAAATATTAATAAACTGTATAAATATTATATAAATAATAAAACAAAATATAAATAAATATATATATAGCTTTATTTTGTGCTGAATTACATTGTCCTATGGATTGCAGTTGTGGGTTAGCATTTTAAAATTAAGGTGTCTGCACATCAATAAATATACAACAGTAAAGACCTGAACACAGAGATGATAAATACATATGTAAGCAAAAACTGTGTAATTCTTGTGTTGTTTTGTTTTAATGAAACTGGAAGAACAAGAAGCATTGTGCTGCCCTTGGCAAGTGAGCAGCCCTGCAATATTGTAGAATAAGTTTTGCAGTTCCTTACTGCGTTGTGGATTTAACATGCCTGCTCAGTTTTTGTACCTGCCTGCTGGTGCTGTGGGCCATGTACATCTCTGGTTTGTATCTAAATCTTGATTCCTGGCAACTGAAGAAGGGTAGAGAGCTGAAGGGCCTGTATTTGAATGACTCCTTGATCCGTGCTTTACGTGCTTTGTTGCTATTAACTGCCTTTCTTCAATAGCTATTGTCTGATTTCTGTCTTCTTGTGTTCTGTCTTTTATTCCAGGCCTTTGCTGCAAGCCTGCTGCCTGCAGCTTATGAGGTGCCTGCTGCCTGCTTAGGTATTTCTGTGGCCTGTTGCTGGCCCAGTTTCTGCAGTGTTTAAACTGCCCTTTTGAAAAGGGGACATTTCTGGCCTTTATGAGCATTCTCAGTGTTGCTGGGATAATGTGGCTGATCCCGCAGATGCGGGTAGTTGCTTTAAAACAAACACACCCCCCTGTCCTGGTCCCCATGTTTTCAGTCTTGCTTTTATTTTTTTCTGTCCTTGTAAATAAAAACAATTATTCATGCTTTCTGGTCACTGAAGCAATGGGCTGTGTTTTGTTGTTCCTGAAACAATTACCGAATTACGTTTGTTGTGCAGGGAGGGCAGGGCAGTGCCCAGCCATATAGAGTGTACGCTTCCAAATTTTAAGATTGTTTGCCTTTGTTCCCAAGCTGAGGAAGCTTGTTTGGGACTTGGAAAGCTTCAGGTTGTCCCATGTCATCTGTGACTTTCCCATGCTGCCTGACTTGGAAGTTAAATCATTCTGAGTGCGCGTACTGGATTGGGGGCAATGACACTTGGTTTGAACACCCAGATCTTTATTTTCCTTTTACCCACTGAAAGCTTGCAAGTTGTGGAAAGGTAAGATCAGGTGTCAAAAATGTGACTTGGTGGTAACTGCAAATCCTCATTACCTGCTGCTGGCCATGGTTTGGGGCAGCACCTTAAGTTTCTTTATTCCCTCTGTGCTTTTGCCATATTCCGGCCAAAAGCCACATCTTCCATTTTGACGTGATTGAAGATCTGCCTTACAAAGCCATGTTGCTCATTTTTCATTGTAAATTACTGCCATGGAGTGACAGAAGAAGCCTCTTCAGAGGCTGAATGCACTTTCCCAAGCTTTATGTCTGGCTCTTAGTTCAGATGCATGTCCATCCATGTATCCAAATGCTCCCGTTAGAAGGGGCAAAGTGATGTTTGTCGGTCCTGCTCCTCAGTCCACCTCAGCTGTCCCTCTGCCTTCAGTGGGACCTTTGTGTGGGTTCCCATGCAGGACCATGGCATTAATTTGCTTATCTTGAAGAGCAAGAAGCGTCAAGACATGTATGACCAAGACCAGTTAAATACACCTTTGGGCTGCAGAGGGATCTTTACCATGTCTGGAGGAGCTTTTCCTCTCATGGGTAGCTTGAGAAACCCCATGTGGGCCATGCAGAAGCAAAGTGCATCCTTTGTTGCAGTGGAAGCAGATATCTGGTTAGAGGCTTGTCAAGAAACTAAAAACAGCATTTGTGATGCTTTGCCTTTGGTTTCACAGGTGAACATTTCCAGTTGGTGAGCTCTGATTAGCTTCCTAGCTTTGAAATAAAGGAGGAAATGGAAAAATCTAGGGAGGGGAGGTGGAGTTTTAATATTTTACTTGATTGCAAGTACTTTTTTAGCAGATAAAAAATAATCAAAATCTGACTTCCTGCTGATTTTTCAGCTAATTTTCCTCCTTTTCCTTTCCTTACAGCTACCCTGCTGAAGGAAGCAAATGTTAACTTGTGGACTTTAGGTGCCCCTTGTTTGGTGGTAGACATTTTGTTAATAAACCTGTGAAACAGGGTGTGTTTCATATGGTTCTGCATTGTATAATAGCAGAACACTGCAGCATTTTGTACATTAGAAGAAATTGGCTGAGAGCATATGCTGTGCATTGGCTTCAACAGATCCCAGATGTTTTGTAAGGGCCTGGTGATTTCTGCAATAAGTGTTGCAGCTACTAATCCTGGTAATGCAAATTTTTTTTTTTTTTTCCAGTTTGAATTTTCTGGTATAAATTTTTCTCATATCTGCATGTTTCCTTTAACAACGTAATGTGGTGAACTATAAACACGCAGTAGTACTTAGGAGTAGGTCACAAACACACCGTGAGCATGGTTGTTTTTTATTAATAGCCCTAAGTCATGGAGCTGTTGTTCTATTTTGCACACCACAACCCAGAGTGACGAGTGGCACAAGACAGGAGAGCTCAGCAAGCTGCACTTTTCAAAAGGGGCAGCCAGGGAAATTTTGCAGGCTGTCTGCGGTGATGTCTTGTCACCTTGGGGGTTTACTGGCTTTAGGTGAAAAAGTGGAAATGATCTGATGCTGTGAAGGATTCCCCTTTCTTTTTTTGACTGCAAGAGGGGATGTACTTTGAAGTATAACCAGAGTTTTGTATGGGAAGCTAGGAGAGAAAAGCTCTGTGTTTGAGAGTAGGTTTATGACTGTGCTATTGAAGCATAGAGATGATGATGAAAATGCACAGTGCTGTCAGTTAATAAAATGCCAATGAACAACAAAAATAGTTTGCAAATTTTTTTATTGCTATTTTTAAGAGATTCTTTATAACGTTTTGTGTTTTGTGTCCTGTCAAAAAAACCCCACACATCACATATGGCATAGAGTCAATGAATTGGTGCCCCAGAGCAGAAAGCTTTGTCAAGTGATGCTGAAACATTCAGAGAGGGCCTAAAGAGGATGTAATACATCCCAGCTGGGAGAGGTGGAAAACAAGAACAAGAGAGTGATGCTCTTGTGAGATAGTGGGGGTAGTTTAGGGTTGAAGCTACTTTTCACTGTTGGTATTTGGCTAGTGACTTTAACTTTTCATCCTGAAGATTGGTAGTGGCCCCTGGGGTTTGGGGGAGCAGCTTAGTTTCGCTGCTGTGCGTAGGATGACTGTGTGACTGCAGCTTCCCCCTGCAGCACCATGCTTACTGTACCTTTAAGAAAAGCGTAGCCTTGCTTCTTAAATTTTGTCTTGGTTTGGAAAGACAGGTATCTGTCAGGGAAAACTGGAGTTTCTCTTGGAATGGAGAATGTAAAAACCCCTCCCTCCAAATTATTACAATTTTGCGATTAGGACCTTTCGGGCAAAAATATGGGAATAGGTATAACAGTTCTTTACTAGGAATTTTAAAAAATACAAATGCAGTAATAAAAAAAAAAAAAAAACCAAGCAAGCAAACAAACAAAAGTCCTAGAAAACCCTGACGGAGTCAGAAATACGACCTGACACCCTGTCGGCCAGGGTGTTGGAAGCAGTCCAAATAAGTCCTCCTGGAGTGACAGATGTGGTTCTGTTGAAGTAGAGATGATATTGTAGATGGGTTCAGTGGTGGTGAGATGAGTCCGGTCTTCTGAGAATCCAGTGGAAAACAGAATGCCTGGAGGTCTCTGTGTCCCCATTTTTGTCTGGGTAGGGAATGGTTGGCTCCTCCCCACTGGGTGGTGCATCTCACAATGGGATGATGTAATGTGTCATGTCATTGGTGAGCCTTAATGGCCCATTAACAGAGGATATCCCCCGGAGGGTGGACAAAGTTGATGAAAGAGATAAGAAACACTGCCCCACCTGGTTTTAACAGATGGTCTATTATCAGAAGGTATCCACCCTCCTCCCCCCTGGAGTTACAAGAGATAAAAAAAAAAGAAACCATCTCCCCAACTGCTTTCTACATATGAAATAGAATACACTTTTTTTTTTGGTTACATAACCCAAGACAATTTTTATTTGCATCATACTTTCACATTCATATAGTACAGCTTGTGAAATTTGTGGTAACAAATTTGAAGCATTTGGGGATGCTTCAGAAAGTCTTGTATGAAGTTACATCTGCTAGATGAGATAATTAAATTTTTAATAAATTTGTCACTCAGTAGTGGCAATAACTTTTGTTCTTATAAAACTGAAACATAGTCCCGAGAAGGCTGGTCTTGGTCTATTATTTAAGCAAATGTTTGGTTAAAGGATTTTGCAAGTGGTGCATGGTTTTAAGTTTTTGAGGGACTTCCCCAGCATCTTATCAGTTTGTAAAATAAATAACTGCCAATGCAGTGAAACTGTATATTGGAGTGTTTGCTTTTTTTTTTTTTTTTTTTTTTTTGCATTTGTAGCATTTGAGGCTGCCTATTAAAGTGATGTGGAGATAGCTTGTACAGTTTTCCATACTGAGCTAATTTTGGTTTTCTGTCTTCATACACTGGCCTAAACAAGGCATGGTATTGAATGCTCATGGGTAATTTACTATTCTTAAAGGTTGATGCTCAAAGATATACTTTGTTTTTAAAAATTTGGGCTGAAATTCATGAAAGAGGAAAACATGCAAAGCCCAGATTGATGTTTTTCACTACTGGGCATTTTTTGTAGCCTTGAGAGATAGTCTTAGTGACTTTTCTGTAACTTCTTTTCAGGGAAACTGGTATCAGGTGCACCATCCAGATCAGGGGGAATAAATTAAAAGCACAAGTTACTACTTTTAAAGTCCTAGATCTGAGTTTTCTTGTATTTGCTTAGTTTCCTTTTTAGTTAGCATTCTTTTTTTTTCTTTTCCCAACGAGGGGCAAAGCACGGGGAAGGATAGTGGGGTTTTTGGCACTTAATGGGTTCAGTGTAATGGTATCCTATGGGCTGTTGAGCTGCAGCAGGCAAATACATATTGTCCTACTGGCCTGTACTCTTTCATTATAAAAAGAAACTAAAAGGCTTGGATTAATGTAGAAACAGCAAAAGGCAGCTCCCGTAGGAAGATTATCACTCTTAATTACTCTAGGAAGATTATCACTCTTAATTATCAAGCAGGTCAAGTTTATCAATGACCACAGAGCTCTCTCATGCATTTTGCTGAACTGCTGTAACTTAAAATGATTTCTGTCAAGGTAGAAATTTTTGCCTGTGCCTGATGTAGAAAAAGGAAATGCTTGGGTGCAATGAAATTTGACAAGGATGTAACTTCCTATTGCTGTGAGCTTTGCAGCCCCACAGTGCTTCCTGTCAATGTGTCCTGCTCTTCTCAAGGCAGGAGCCAGATTCTCAGAGCTGGAGGAAAACTAGTTTCCCTGGCATGTGAAACACTTGAAGGAAGAAGGGTTGCTACTTGACAGAACGTGGCCCTTTGTACTTCAGCTTGGGGAGAGTTTTTGAGTAAAATTTGGTGTGCTGGATGAAATGAATTTTTATTTTCTATTTTTATTATTAAATGAATTTTTATTTTTTTGTTAAATGCAGTTGGTGCATTTAAAAAGGTGAGGTCTTGGAAAAAGGTCACTTGGATCTCTTCTTTACTGGTAATTGTTCTGTAGACACTGCAGGAAAAGCAAATATGTTCATTGTTACTTTTGTGGGAATTAATTTAGTTGAGTCAGGTGTGATAGAATTTGTTTCTTCTGAAATACCTGCTTCTTGTTTTGTTCAGATTGTAATTATGTTAGTACAGGACTGTGCTTAAAAACTGCCCTTCCCACTAAAATTTTCTGCTGTCATTTTGCCATTGCAATGACAGAAATAAAGGCTTTGCTACATAGTAAATAAAAATAATTGTGTTCTTCTTAGGTAAAAGACGGATTTGTGGCCTATTTTCTGACTTTTTAAAGGTTCTTTTATCTTGCCTCTTTCATGGGGCTGTGCTGTGAATTTTGACTGCTTTCAATAAAAGGCTTTGAAAACTGGGTAGGGAGCAGTCATTTGAATTTCATGGTATTTCAGCTCAAGGCTTGCATTAGTACTTTGTTTTTAGCCAGAGAAGGCATCATGGTGACACCATGGAAATCCTTTCCTCTAGGTATTTCTCCGTGTATCCTTTCTCTAGGGTTCGTGTTTTCAAAGTGTCTGAAAAAAGCTCTGAGTAGCACATCTCACTTGAAAATGTTTTATTTTCAATTCAGAGATGCTGAGCAGGAGTGTGGCTGGAGGACCCGATCTTTCAGAGGTTTGGAGACTCATAGCTTCTCTTGTAGGGATTTTGAGTTGTGAGAGTTGGGCAGTGTTCTTCAAAAAGCAGCCATTTCTGTAAATGTATTAAATAGGCCAGGGTGCTTCAGGTTTGACTGCCTTTATTCATTCTAGCTAATCGAGTAAGATAGGCAAAAATTAACATCTCAGCAATTCTTTGTGACCTTAGTGGCAGTTTTTGAAGAACAAATCTGTGTTATGTAGGCAGTTTAAATGTTCTTAGGCGGTTTTTTGAGGCTTTGGCAACTAGAGGGTAAGCAAATTAAGTGAATTTGCAAAAAAGTGAATTTGGCTAAAAAGTTTTGAGGTTTAAAAAGGAAAAAAATAGCATTAGCTGCCTTTGTGATTTTTGGTTTTATTTTGCAAACTCATGGGCTAGAAGCAGTCTTGAAAGAGACATGAAATGCAGTATTTTCTTAGAACCCCACAAGTTCAGGACCTGGTAAAGACAAAATGTCAAGAATACCAAGGCTCCTGATGGAGCCAAAATTGTGTGTTTGTATTGGGTAAGTAGCTCTTTTAATTTGTCTTGGGAAGAACTTAAGGAAAGAATAAATTGTATTGTTTCTGTGATTTTAATTTTAATGGAAGATTGCTGATTTCTTTGAAAAAGATAATTTGTAAAGAAGCTTAAAAAAGAGAAAGGCAAGCTAAAGGTTGTCACCCTGGTTTTTCTGAGTTTTTCTAAAGCCTTCTGCACTGTTCATAAGATGGAGTCAGTTTTTAGTTTCTGCACAATATTAGGAGTCAGTTTTTCAGTTTCTCACACCTTGGAACATAAACAAACCTTGTTTCTGTTCACTGTCCTTTGTTTACATATTTTCTAGCCTGAAAATAATGTTGATTGACAGCTGGTCTGGCCAGTGGGGTGAAGGGGTAGTAACCCCAGCAGCCAATCCACAACCAGACCCACAAATGTATAAAAATTAAAGAAATAAACAGGCTCACTCTATTTTGGGGGAGCAGCTCTTGCACTGCAGACCTCTTGCCTCCGTGTTGTCGTTTCGCGTGTCGGTTGACACATCTGGTGACCCTGTCTGTGTGAGAGTGAAATGAACAGGGCTAATGCCTTTATTAATATTCAGCTCTTTTATTAAAGTGATCAGATCTTTATTAAAGTGATCAGCTGGGTGATAGAGCCCGACGGAGTTTTTCACGCTGCTGTAGCAGTCTGGAGGAGCAGGAAATGTCCCAGTTCATCACTCAGCTGCAAGCAGTAGGTGCCGAGTCCTTGTTCCCATGGGAACAGCTAGAAGCTCTCTCTGGTCAACTCTGAGGAAGCAGAGTGGTGCAGGTCTGGTTGCTGAAGTGCAAAGCAGCAGACGTCAGGTCTTTACCCTCATGGAAAAACCTCGAGAGTTTCTCTCCGAATCTGTCACTCGAGCTGGCCCAGTTCCCACGCCCGTCAGACTCTTAACAGATCATTGCGAGTTCTTAAACTAGGTCGGGGGTGCGTCCACCTCCTCCTCGGCGAGAGCATCGCCTGGCTCTTTCACCATGTCCAGTCTTCCATCTTGGGGTGCCCTTCATCTCCAAAGAACTCTCTCCCAGCGTGCTGTGTTCGTCTTATTTGCATATGCCTTCCTCGAGTGGGGGGGTGGGGGGGGGATTGGGTGAGCTCCGATTACAGTAGATACAATCAGGACAATCACTAGCTTTTAACATGCTAATTCAGAAATGCAGGACCGGCAGGATAGCTGCTGCCCAGCACAGCTACAGCCTCCGTGAGGACGGCGGGACAGCCCCGCCACGTCCCACCACGGACGGGGGTCACCTGTCCCTGAGACGCTGGGGCACCGGCGCCTCCCATTGCTCCCTCTAGAGCCCCGTGGAACCACGCTCGGCACTCCCCCCCTGCCCAGCCATGGCTCCCGGCAACAGCGACAGGGCCGGGCAGCGGGGGCTGCCACACCGGCGGTGGGGGCTGCCACACCAGCTCCGGTGGCTGCCAAGACATCCTCCCCAGGGGAGGGGCCCCGCCTATGGCAGCAGGGGTCTGGCAGCGGATCCGTCAGGGCTGGGGCGGCGGCAGCAGTCCCAGGAGTTCTGGAGACAACCCCACCACATCTCAGGCCACGGCAGCCACACAGGGGCAGCCTTTGGAGCACTCACACTTGTAGCAGGAGCATGATGTGTTATGGAATGAAGTTTGAGCTATCCCAAACGGGCCTCAGATTTGGGCCTGCTGGGCCTCAGATTTGGGCCCATGTGGAGGTGGATAGACCTGTGGCGCAGTTAGAATTTAAGTTAAGGTGTGTGCATGCTTTAGCTAGGACAGTTAGAGTAGAAACACAGTAGCTGCCTTAAGCTAAGATTGTTTGCATTCTTTCTCATGCTGAATGCCAATAGAAATGCACCTGCAACTGTAAACTATCTGACACTATAAAACCAGACATTTCAAGAATAAAGAGAAGAACGTATGTTGTAACCATATTGGTAGTATCGTGCGTTGCTCTGTTCTCTCAAGGTTAACTTTCCCTGAGATTCTCCTTGGGGTTGCTGTTCCCCAAGGTAATAAGGTTTTCCCCCAGGGTTGCTGTTCCCTGGGAGTTTCCTCTGGGTTGCTGTTCCCCGAGGTAATAAGGTTTTCCGTCTTCTCTTTGCCCTATGTGTTTCACACCAGAGGTAGAGACGACAAGCTGAGTCCGCCAGTGCACATTTCCAAGGTTGTTTATTCTTCATTATCTCAGTTCTTTTTCAGCTCTGCCAGGCCTCCCTGGCAGGGTACCTTATCTTAGTTCTTTCTCAGCTCTGCGAGGCATCCCCAGCAGAGCAGGACACGCGGCAGACTGGGGCGGATCAGAGAGCCCCCCACCTTATGTACAGTACCCCTGACCCAACCACCATCCACAATGTACTTTTTATTTACAAAATTGTACCAATACCTACTACCTATGCTAACATGTCATTTCTACTCTAAACCAATCTCTAAAATCCAACTCAGCAAAAGATGGGGGATGAGAACAAGAACAAGGAGCACAGGGGCCACTCCTCAATTCCTCCATCTTGTCTCTTCAACCCTATATACTAAAAATCCTAGATTCTACATTTACATTCTAAGATAAACGAAATACTACTTATTTTGAATTCTCCCAGCTTGTGATTCTTCATACAATGTGGGCATTCACTCCCATGGCCAGGGATCAGAGGCAATGTCCTCCTGGGCTCTGTGTGAGGCTGGTTGATGCCCTTGTACAGATCCCAGACCCCCCTGTCCGGTCTCCAAACCCTCCAGGGTGGCCAGAGGGATGTTCTAGACTCCAACACTGTTCCAGCTTCCATATAGGGACCCTGGTTTCACACACTCCCTGAGAATTTGTTCATAACAAGAGGACAGTCTGGTGAGGTCTTCTTTCCCCCCCTCCCTGTTGTGCGGTGTCTGGAGCATTTTGCTTTGCCATTGCGCCGGTGACAGTGTCTACTCCTGTGCTTGATATGCAGGATGCTCTGGTGTTGGAGCTTTGGGGGGACCTGCTGCAGCGGAAACATGCGCGGGTTTCCCGGGAGGGGCTCCAGCAGCTGTTCACACGGGCCAGAGAATGTGGATTCTTTCCTATGCCAGATGACGCGCTCCATCGGGAGGCATGGTCCCTCCTGGGGGAGTGTCTCATGGAGGCACTTGAAACAGAGTATGATGTGGACGTTGCACGCTTGTTGGTGCAGCGGAAATTGTTTGAGGGGGCTGTGCTGAGTTTGGCCCCTTCCAGCTCTCAGGGCTCGCAGGCCGCTCCCCCGTTTCGAAGCTGGACGGGGGGCTGGAGGAGGGCGGGGTCGTTCTATCAGACCCGTAAGTTTTGTCTGAGCCCAAACTTCAGCTCCCTTGTGAGACGGATTCTCCCCTTCCTTTTCCGGTTGCTGCGCCGGGGGGGGTTTTCCTTCTCAGGTTCCAACGTTGGTCTCTGGGGATGGGGGGGACGCCCCGAGCCCGTCGGTGCTGCTCGGGCAGCAGATGGGGCGGGGCCCCGGCGAGTCTGAGGCCAGCCCCGCCTGTCCCCGCGCCATGGCGCCGCCGGAGCGGGGTGGGGTCGCCTTCCCTCCATGCCCTTCTGGCGTTGGCGGGAGAGGGCAATCCGGGGGCGCGACTGCCACTGTTATTTGACCCGGACTCGGTCACTGTGTTGTGCCCGTGCTGCGGCACGTCTACCACCTATCCGGCGAGGCCAGCTGGAGCGGCACAGCCCGTTCCGCTGCTTGGGACAGCCCCGGACGGGGGTGCATTGGCCGCTTCTGCGCCTGCGCCGCCTGTTGAGTGCGCACAGGGCTTGGACAGTGCCGGAGGCGGGGTCCCGGTCGATTTTTTGCTGGACCCTGCCCCCGTGGGTGGGTGGACAGCTCCGCTCCGGGGCGGCGGTGCCTGCTGTGGGCCTTTGCACCTCCGGGGAAACCGTTCTGGGGGCAGTCCCAGATGCTCCTCTCCCTGTGCCGGCCCCGTGGGCTGCAGCGGGGGGCGGTGCTCGCAGGGCGGGGGGTGGCCCCAGTGCGGCCGGTCCTGCGCTGTTTCCTGCCCCGTCCGGGGTCCCATCCCCGCCCGTGCCGCCCCCCGTGGCGAGGGAGCAGGGCGGCGACGTGGCTCTGTGGGTCGCACCCCTGTGTCCGCCCCGCTCCCCCCGATGCCACCCGCGCCTGCGCCTTTGATCACGTCGCACAGCGGAGCTGTGCCTTCACAAGCCACACCCCTCTCCGTGCCGCAGTTCTCCCCCGCGCTGGGCAACGGGGGCCTGGCACTGGCCCCGCTCCGGTCTGCACTGAGTTTGTGAGTCCTGCCGGGACCCATGCCCGCCGCGGGACCTTCTGCTTGTGTGGCAGTGGTCAGCTCTGATGGGTTGCCGGTGGGAGCCAGGGCAACCCCGTCAGCGGCCGAGCTGTTGCCGCTGTCTCCACCTGAATTCGTCCCGGGCTTTCAAGCTGCGCCGGGATGCGTGCCCGCCACGGAGCCCTTTGAGCAGTCTCCGGCGGCAGCGGCTGGTCCGGCTCCGCCTCTGCTTTCCACTGCGAGTGCTGCGGCGGGTGCGGATGCCGGGATGTTCACTTTCTGCGCGAGCGGTGACATGGCCGGGATGCGGCTAGTCTTTACCAGGGGTAAAGGGCCCCGCGCAGTTAGTTCTTCCTCCGCAGCCCTTTAGACACTCCCCCCGTGTCGGGTGACCGTACGTCCAAGAGACCATGGGCAATTTTGGGGGGAGGTGAAAGCTAAGGTTGAAGGAATGAGTGATTGTGATGGTGCACAGAATCCCTTAGGGTCTGAAGATGTATACTCCAGCCCTGTTGGTGTTGTTGCTGATGCTGTTGCTGGACCTGCAGTGTCTGGTATTCAGCCGGTCCCCAGCCACGTGTCTGCCTCTGACCCTGTGGGGCCCACAGGGTGGGATATGGCAGGTGCTGCTGCTTCATCCAGGGGTCTTCAGGCCTTCCCTGTCCTTCAGGGTGTTTCTCATAACACCCATCAACCCTTGGCTTGGAAGGCCTTGACAGAGCTTCGTGATGCAGTGGGGAAGTATGGTCTGGGGTCGGTCGAGGTGATGCAAATACTGTGCTTTTTTAATGCCAGCCTGCTTACACTGTTTGACATCTGCAGCTTGGCTCAGATCCTTTTTCCACCGGTCGAATATGACTTTTTTGAATATAAGTGAACTCGGCAGTCAGAGCAGTGGAACGGAACATGACACTGGGTCCGGGCGATCCTAGGCGTATGGTTAATACCGATATGCTACTGGGCACAGGCAATTATGCCAAGGCCAATGGGCAGGCTGGTTTTGAGTCCTTGGTCCAGGAGCAGTGCCAGCAGAGAGGCATGGCAGCCCTGGTCCAGACCATACAGCTGGCTACTCCAGAGGAGTCATTTGTAACAGTCGTCCAGGGAGTTGATGAGCCCTTCCTGTGCTTTGCGGGAAGGCTGACTGCTGTGGTTGAGAAGCGAATGATCCTGCGGCAAGGAAGCTCATGCTTCAGTTCCTTGCCTGAAGCAACTGCAATGCTGATTGCAGAAGGATCATTGAGGCACTTCCTGGAGATCCACCTGCCGAGGCCATTTTACGGGTTATAGGTCTTAAAAGTCTAAGAACATTTTAGAGTCTAAACAGAGTGGTTTATTATATGAAAGCATAAGTCTGAAGGTACGAGAGTTCTAAACGAGCGGTCTTACAATCTCATAATCGGTTATAAACATAAGTCTTAACAAGCAAAATCCCAATAAAACAATAACCAAAGCATAGAAGTCTTAACAAGCAAAATTCTAGTAAAACAATAAGCAAAACATAAGATTTGACATCACAGCCTCCAGGTAAATCAACCTCCAATCTCCTGACCCCAGGCAGTGTTTCCAGCCGTGGGGTCACAATAACAGAGAGGAATCAATCACAGAATCACAAATCCCAGACAGGGGTCCCGGCCGCGGGGATCACAGTAACAGAAAAGGCCCCGAGATTCAGAACCCGCACAGAGTCCCCAGCCACAGGGTCACGATAGCAGTGAGGGATCCCGAACCAGACAGAGTTCCCGGCCGGGGGGACACAATGGCAGTGGGGGTCCCGAACCCAACAGAATTCCCGGCCACAGGGATGCGATGGCAATGGGGGTCCCTAACCCGGCAGAATTCCCGGCCACAGGGATGCGATGGCAATGGGGGTCCCTAACCTGGCAGAATTCCCAGCCACAGGGACGCGATGCAAATGGGGGGTCCCGGGGTCCCACCCCACACAGAGTCCCCGGCGGTCCCGACCAGCGCACCGGCGGCAAGCGCCACAAGGGGGAGAAGAGGGGGACCCTGGGGCCCAGATCCCAGGCAACAAGGACCGCGATAGATAGTACCTTAAAATCCCGTTTCGGCTCCCTATCAAGGATCGTTCCTCAGGCTGCAGAAGATGGAGGTTGGATCGATGGATCGAATTGATCAATCGATACCTCCACCTTCAACCCAGAGGCTTTTTTATCCAAAATTACAAATGCATATTCATATCTTTATCTACACACTACCCAATCTAGGTGCAATTTTCTAAGTTCGTAAAACTACGAAAAACTACGAAAAACCGTATCAAAAACCTATGCATATAGCATATCTATCAGCGTAAAACTCTATCTTACTAGTGTAAAAGTTCTATCTTGTTATGTAAAAAACTTTTATCTTAACATACGTGAAAAACTGTCTTCTTTACACAAAGTTCATACAAAATTATAAGCAGTACTTTACCCTATTTTTGTTATGTCTATACTCTATCACTAGGCCTAAAGCTCTTTACCTCTACCCTAGCAATTAGGCACTTTAAGAAGACTTAAAGCTGAAGCTTAAATTTCTACTTCATGTGTGTGTGGCTTTATATATTTTAATTTTTCCAAAAGTTTTAATTCAATTCCTCCATCTTTCATTTTCTGCGGAGGATCCATGGGAACATGGATTCCAACATCCACCCATGTCACAGATGGTTGAGGCCTGTGTGAGGGTAACCCCTTCCAGTCAAAAGATGGTTGCTGTGGCTACGGCTGTACAGCCAGCTGTGGCTACGGTCGTCCAACCAGTGGTGGCTACGTCGGTACAACCAGCCACGGCTACAGCCATGCAGCCAGCTGCAGCTGCTGCTGTACAGCCCACCTGGATCGTTCCCCAGGGTGTGCAACAGCAGCAAGGGGGTACTCGGGCCAGGAAGAAACAGGGCAGAAAGGTACAAAAGCTCTACTGGGCCGCCTTGAGCACACTGGACCACTGTCCTGACCAAAGACCATCCTGAGACGCTGTGTACCATGTCCGTGGCTGGTGCCACACCGTCGGAGATTCACCTTCATAGACTCCTAGATACAGGGGCCGACGTGAGCATTCTCTCCCTGGCTGCTTGGTCCCTGCAGTGGCCTTTGAGCCTGGTACAGATGTCAGTCGCGGACTTTCGCATGTCAGTTGACACAAAAGGTTATATTTGAGAGCAGTTATCAGAGTTTACCTCATGAAATATTGCAGAATGTAAAGGCAGTTTTTGAATTATATGAAGCCAAAAGTAAAATGAAGGTAGATTTTCTGTCTGGCAGGATATTTGTGATTTGCTGGCAGCTGTAGAGGTGCTTCAGAAGAAAATGTGTTTGATGTGCATTTTGAACTAGTGGGCCCTGTACAGTCATCCAAAACAAGTAATTTAGTTACTGTCTGTCCAAGATGCCTAAAATATACATGGTCCCCCTGGAACATCTCTAGAGATTCCTGGTTGTTGCTTGAAATTTGGGTGAGTAAAGGATTTCAAAGAAGAGGTTTCAGAAAATAATTTCAAATGAATCCAAGTAATTGTGAATTAATGTCTTAATTTACTACAGATTTCAGGTATTTCAAAAGTTGGGGACTGATTTGTGAGTGAGTAATTCCATTTTGCTCTTAAACATGCTTTATTGTGCTGCTCCTGCTGCTAAAATGTAAACTACAGGCGCAGCTGGGGAAGAAAGCCTTTTCTTTTCACCAAGATGTTCACTATAGCAATTTGTCCTTCACTGATCATCGTCTCCCCTAGATTTATTTACGAGTTCTTATCTCATTTTTATTGTGGTCTGCATTTAACTTCTTTGGAGTTGATTGTGAGGGTTTAGTTGTGAGGGTAGAGAGAAAAGCCAGGTTTTTATAATCTGTGTCCTTCCATATAAGCCCCATTGAGAAATGTGGCCTTAACGCCTATAGGGTGAGATACTCTCAAGTTTGGTCATTGCAATTTTGCCGTTTTTTTGTAATGAATGAAACTGAAGAACTGCTGGCTTAGGTAAATGCTGTGCAAATGGTTTGTGTAAATGCTATTGAAGAACTTGGTAGGAAAGGGGGTGACCACAGGCAGTGAGAGGAGCGAAGGTTGCCCAGGAAGGCGACCTGTGGCTGTGGAAACACCAGGGCTAGAGTATGGAGCAGAGGAGGTTGCTGGAGGAGAGCAATGCATGAGGGACCAAATGGAAGTAAACAGAATGGTTTCTGCTTTACACAGGCTAGGCTTACCTACCACTTTATTTCACTGCCTTTGTAAAAAAGTCATCAGCTCTTCAAAACTTTTGTGTGCAGATCTTAGCTGTTGCTTTTCCAACTTCAGTAGTTTAAGAAATAAAAAAGAAAGAAAAGGTTGATAGACCTGCTTTCCTCCTTAAATTATGCCATAAATTATGGAATTTGTTTTTAGAGAGCTTGTCTCATCTATTTCACTGGTTTCTTCTGGTTTAGCTGCCTTTTCCTATTTTCCTATGGCCCAAACATGCAAAATAGCAGGTATGCATGCACATGTTAATTGATAGGTAACACTGTTTTGGCCTTTCCTGCTTTCCACAGTCTGGGATTCAGTCCTTGATGTACGTAGCGTGCTTCAGAGGAAATAAAGGCGACCATCCTTCTTACAGAATTATAGAATGGATCAGAAGGGACCTCAGTCTAGTTCAAATACCCCTGCCATGGCAGGGACACTTCCACTAGACTGGATTGCTCAGAGCCCCTGTCCAACCTGGCCTTGAACACTTCCCGGGATGGGGCACCCATAATTTCCCCTGGGCAACATGTTACAGTGCCTTATTACCCTCACAGTAAAAAAAAAAAAAAAAAAAAAAAAAAGTAAAAAAAAAAATCATTTGTGTTATTTTACGTATTGGTCATTCTCTTTCTTAAAAAAAAAGAAAATTTAGAAAGACTGAATGGTTCATGTGTTGCCACAGGTTGGTACAGGGCTTCAGGAGAAGTCCTGTAACTTTCTGGAGCTGAAGTGGCAAGTGTGACTGCTTTTCTCCCAGTGCCAAAGCCCCCCAGGGACACACCATGTATAGCTTGCCCGTGAGCAGTGCAGGATTATTGCAAGCTGGACAATTGCCTGGTTTCTGAGGATTCTCTTTCTGTCTCTCTGTTTCTGATTTTGGCAGAGTTGCCTTGCTAGCAAACTCAAATTTTAATTTTATATTTCCAAACAATTTCATAATCTCTTTCAAACGCACAGTGTATCTTTCAGGAGCTGCACTTTAATGTTCCTAATACTGGTTGCTGCTTTTACTGCCTTAGGTAAAGGGGAAGTTGAGAGAAGAGAGGGGCTAGGGATGTGACAAACCAAAGCTTTGTATTAGCTCTGCATAAGACTAATTCAGCTGCTTTTTCTATTTCTGTCTATTACCTCTTAATTACCTGTTTTAATTTGTCAAAATAATTTCATTGCATCAGCTGCAATCAGAGTGATTAAAAGTATCTGGGTTTGGTTGTTTCCCTATGTGCTACATTCTGTGTTTTATCAGGTGTAGTCTAGAAGAATGGATCTAAAATTAGTCAGTAAATGACGGGTTTTATTTCCTTTATTTCAATTTGCATAAAAAATGTACTTTCCTGTACAATACATACATGCTTTCATATCTCAAAACCTCATCTTGTGGGTTCATTAACATCACTGCACTGGTGGTGCAAAGTGCCAAAAATGTTAAACATAAGTAAAATTTTCCTTTTATCAATATACTGAGAAATAAAACAGTACTGCCTAAGCAGATAGACTCAAAAAGGACCTCTTGTATGTTCAAGAATCCAGTCCTTTTTGCCTGCTGTTTCCAAGAAAACCCTGCAGCCATAAAGGAAAAGACTCAACAATAAAATGCCTTTCCCCAACTTGCTTTTTTCAGCATGTGTTGTGAACAAAGTGTACAAAAAGGAAGGAAGAAGAAAGGGAACCAAGTAGCATTTGTGATTATTTTCAACTACAGACGTTGCCATCTGAATCATTGGATAATATGCGTGCTAAGATAGTATGAAGTAATCAATTCAAGTGAAGAAATAAAGATACAAGGAAGACTTAAAGGAGCTAATAGAAGAAAAAGCAACATTTGGATAAACTTCCTTCCAGGAAATGTCCTTCACTTCTGGTCAAATGCAGCTTATTCTGCAGATTGAGTGTTTTATGTGTATAATCAGATGAATTAACTCAGTTTTAAAATTTCATTTTAAAAAAGACCAAAACAAAAGCTGCAATGCAATCTCCAGCAATTTATTCAGATTGGATCTGCTCTTTTGTTTGGATTTTTAGGAGAAATATTTCTCTTGTGATTTTAACCAGTGAAGTAGGAATAAATCTCCTGTGTAAAATGATCTTTTTCTGTTGGACTTTGGGGTAAGCATAAGGCTTTTGCTCATTTCAAAAAATGTTTGTAATATACATTGCATAAAAATATTAAGGTTTGGGACTGTAAATACTGACCTGGTTGTTTACCTATATTTACTTAATACATCACAGACTAACAGAACTGAAAGAAGCAAGGGCAAAACAATTTCAATGCTATATTTAACAGTGCTCTCAGCTTCCCTGTATTAGCATCTTTCATTAGTCCCCCACATCAACAGGACACCAAAAGGTTCTTTCCTGAAGCAGGAAACATTGTGAAAGGCTGGAACTACTCCATGTTCAAGCACCTCTGGGGCTTCTTAGTGGAGGGAATATGGTAGCTTAACATTTTACAGCTCATGCACCTTTTAAAAAACAATGACAAAATCCCAAAAAAATGCTGTCCTACAGTTACCTGTTCCTCTGCTTGCACAAGTGATTTATGATGCTTGCATTCCTCCATCCTCCTCTTCTCCCCTGATGTCACCCCTCTTCCTTACCCCACCTCCCCTCCAGCCCACTTTTTTCAGCTCCACATCCACCTTTCTCCCCAGTAGGCATTCCTGATGGTTGTGTGCATGCTCGAGTTTTATCTCTCTCTACTGAGTGTTTTCTGCAAGTGAGGGTGGTGAGCTGAAGTTTTCGTGGGCTCACCCTCACCTTTCCTGCCAGAACCTGTCCCCAAATATTACTGGTGGTCTGAATGACCATGTGGTGCCCTCCTCAACCTCCTCAGTATTTCAAATTTTCTTACTCTTTTTTCCTGGAAATGGATGGTTCAGGGTGTCAGGGTTTTAAATATATTGTGTGGATGGAGAGGAGGAAGGGCATTGAACTGTTGGGCTGGGAAGTGATAACAGCACCATAAATGGTATTAATGGTATAAACTAGTATTCAAAGTAATTGCCAAGAATTTCCTTCCCCTCTTCTATTTCTTTCTCCTCCAGTTTACTTGTACTTAAAAGTGTCCTCTGAAATGTTGGAATTGAACTGCTCTATCAAAATCTGCCATTCAGAAGATGTTGTTCAACTGGTCTGCCAAAAAAAGAGATGCCATGGAGCATGGGGTCCAGCTTTGTTAGATGGCATGCTTAATAGCATGTTAGCAGATTTTAAAAGCAATGAAAGAGTAGCTGGAAACCAGGCTTTTTCTGTTGTGAAGAGGCCTGTTCTCCACATTTGTTGTTTCAAGGCTTCCATTCTTAGGTAGATATTTCTGTCTTTCCCAAGCCTGTGATATTCTCATGAAAGGATCCATATACTTTTTTGGACATGTCATCTGTAGCTAAAAGAGCAATTTTTGGCATAATTTCAGGTGAATGTATCAGTGAGATGATGTTCTTGGAGAAAAAAGTAGGGTTTTTTTGTTAAAAGTGACTTCAAATTTTAAATGTCTCAGTAAATTGCCTTGGTGTTTATTTCAGTGTGAGATTCCTCACAGACATCTGAATTGTGTTTGGAATGCAGGGATGCAGAATGGTGTTCTGCCAGCTTCCAGCTGCCTTTTAGAGACAGTAACTGGAGAAGTACACTTCTAATGTAGATGGGCCTGTCTCTTTCTCTGTATGGTGATGCACTTCAGAGTGCATCCTAGTTGTTTGAGTGTCATGAGCAGAATGTTCTCCTGCCCATTCCCATTATTCCAACCTGTTATCTTTTCCCTTGAGGGAGAAAAAAACAACCCAAAGCAGTGGTAGTTCTCTTTCCACTAGTTCTGTTGTTGAAGAAACTCAGCTCTCAGGTTATGTTTTGGCACTGCTTCAGCGCCACTGATGAGCGGTGCAGATGCCCTGTAGCTGGACAGTGGGCTCGGTGATGGGCACAGTGCCATAGGAATGTGGCTGTTCTGCTTTTGGGGCCAGGCTGGAGCTTGAAGTGATTTGGCAGCTTTTGTGGGGTGCAAAGCAGAAGCTGGATGTCTTGCAATCACAGGACCATTCCTGCTCAAGCAGTGTGCAGGGATGCTCCAAAGTTATCTCCATGTTCAGGAGCCAGCTCAGAGCAGCAAAGGTCATTAACTGAGTCTTGGCTTCAGCCAAGCAAGGTCCAGGCTGCCTCTCCAGAAGGAATAAACGGCACCCCTGGGATCCTCCTGCTGCTACTCTCATAGGGCTTTTCCCATTTTTTGTCTAGTAGAGGGTTGGCTGAACAGCAATACAGTGCATTTTTAAGAGCCAGTGCTATGGCATGGCCATGTTCACCTAGACCAAATGAAATACAGTCTCCTACATCCACTGCTGGATTTACACCCAGCTGGTGCATTTGGTACCTATTGCAAATAGCGAGAATTGAGAGGAAAAGAGCTGATGCTGCTAGAATTCCTCAGAAGGAGGGTAAGTCTTGGAGAGCTACTGCCTATTACATGAATTGGCAGAGAGAGGGACTCAACTTCTTGCTGTTGTCAGCAAAGATTTTTCTGGTGAGAAAAGGTATTTCAGCAGTACTTGTAAGATGCTATAAACTTAAACAGTGGTGAGGTTCAAGGTCATACTGTAGTGCATTAACCAGTGGCTTAACTTTTATTCTGTTGTTTATGTGTATGCATACAGTAAAAGGATCTGGGGGCCTTTAAGAAACATGTCTTCCTCAAATATCTGTGGCTCTTACTATGGCAGTAATTTTAATTTGTATGTGTTTACAACAGTACTCAGACTCAACTTCTGGGTATGTACCTGAGGCTGATTTTTGGAAGGGGAAGAAGGTGCTGGTTGCTGCAGTGTTTCTAGGAATGGAGCAAGAGCTGGCTGTTGCAGAGACAAGGTGGTTGGAAGGAGACTCACTAGCAGCTCCTCAGGAATGCTACCTGTATATATTGCATTCCACCTGCTACAGTAGTGAGAGAGTTCTCTGCCTTCTATGATTCTATGTTTTCATAAAAGTTGTGGGTTTTCATAATAATGAGCATTATTTTTCCTGACTGATAATAAATTATGATGTCTGTTGCTTTGGAATATAACTGCAGGATTATGTACGCACTAAGAGATACTAAAGGTGTAATGTCACATTGTAAATTTGGAACCAATTGACTGTACTACTGTAGTAGGAACAGGACAACTTAGATCATAAGGCAGAGCTATCCACAGCTGGGCCTCAGACCAGGCCTCAGGCCAGGGCCTAGTAGGCCTAGTACGTCCAGCATACGTAGTACCAGATAAGGTTATCTGGTACTGGGAATGTGTTAAGGTAGGGGTGCTACTAGCATAGAACAGTTACTGGGAAGACACGGTAGCTACCTTAAACTGCAATAGCTTACATACTTCTGTATGTCCACTGCCTATCACAGTGCACCTGCTAACTGTAAACTATTCACTCTGTATAAAACCTGACATCTCGCGGAATAAAGAAGGAGTATGTGCTTGGAACCATATTGGTGTGGACGCACGTCATTCTAGCCCCCGATCTACCAGGGCTCCGCCTTTATATGGTGCTTGAACAGGGACGGAGCCTGGTCAATACGGCTTAGACACTGTCTGTTCAAGACTCAGATATTGTCCGCCAGGCTTAGATGCTGTAAGCGAGACTTATTTACCATCCACCAGGCTTCAATGCTGTAAGTGAGACGTATTAGCCATCGCTGAGCTTAGATGCTGTAAGCAAGACTTAAATGTTGAAGACCTCGCTTGATTTAGGACGTGTGTGTGTGTCGCTTGCGGACCACAGTCCTGAATACTCGGGGCAGATCAGGGAGCGTCTGTCGATTGGATTGGTTAGAAAGGCTACAGTGCCACCTACTGTCAGCAGAGAGAAGGTAAGAGCGGCAGACGCGGAGGGATTCAATTATGGACCAGTACCTTTTGGCTGCCATGCAGCTTTTAGCGTCCATTGTCTCGAAAAGAGGCGAAAATATCAAAGACTGATATAAATCGGGTAACCCTATGGGTTCGGGAAGAACGAAAGCGAAAGCGGCCATCATTTCTTTGCAGAGAAGCAGGACGGAAAGAGAAAGGCAGATTGCTATGGGACGTTGTAGTTTTACCAGCAAAAAGAGCAAAGAGATGTTCAGAGTTAAGCGTAATTTGGGAAAAAGCAATAAATACCTTGCAAACATTCGCAGTAAAGAGCAAAGCCGTAATTTTAGCCGGAGAAAAACAGATTCCCTGTCCCTCTGCTTCCCTCTCCAAGATAAAGGAACAACAGGAAAAATCTAAGGTAGCCAGACGCTTCAGTAGAAATTTCATGCATTCCACGCATTCCGAGGGTGAGAATGCAGCTCCGCTTTGCCCCCCCCTTTGTTCGTCTCTGGCCGGCTGTGCAGGGAGAGGGCAGGAAATTCTCTCTCCAGCTCTCCGGCAGAATGAAGACAACCAGGAAGTGGCTCAGCTGCCAGACCCGGGAGGCGGTGCGAAAGATGAGAAGGCAGGCGGGGCCGAAGGCGGAACAAGGAGGGCACAAGTGATGCAGCAAGGAAAAGGAGGCGGATCTCAGGGCGGCAGCAGCCGAGTGACCGGCAGTGTTCCCGGCCGAGCCTTGTTTTTATCTGTCCCGCTCAAAAATATAATAAACAAGATGTCTACTAATGAGAATGCCAGTACACCATCAGCTCGATTAAAGGCTCCTACGCCCCTGCAGTCTGCCAATCAACTGCACTAGCCGACGGACTGGGCTCTGACATCTTCTTACCCCCCCCTTCGCTGAGTGCAAAGCCTGTCAGTTTCGTCTTTGAAGATAAGCAAGCATCGTAACTCGACTCTATGTCATGCCATTACCCAGGAAGCTGTCAGGATTGTTAAACAGAGACAGTGAAAACGTACAACAAGTGAATATTGCAAGAACACACCAGAAAAGGAAGGAAAAGTAGTCATCTGTACCTCTGCTGTGAAGAAATCCATTATTGTGTGAGAAATGCAACGTGAAAAAGAAAGATATATCCTATTATGAAAAAGATAAAGTAAAAAAAAATGAAATGGAGATGAGTTTTTAGCTAGTTATTACCTCTGTGTAAGGATGAGTTGTTTCTACATTTTGATGTTGTTAAAATTAATTTTTGTGTGAATTAATTTGAGTTTGAGTTAATTATTGTTAAACATATAATTTTAAAGCTTGTTTTTAAGATTTGGGCCCTGATAAGTTTAAGTTAAGTTTAAGTCTATATTTAAATGTTAAGGAGTTTAATTAATAATGAATTCTTAGTGAGTTACCACACATATAGAGTTTATAAGGTTAATGAGAGTTGTAGATTTTTGTTGAGACTTACTTATGTTAGATTTAAGAGTTAGTTGATTTAAAGAGTGCTTTATAATTTGTAAAAGGTATAGTTGTTTAACTTGTAAAGTTTAGTTAGAAAAAAAAAAAAAAAGGGAGAAAAAGGAAACTAGATTTAAAATTACATGAAAATAGTTATTAGTGCCCTGCTAGCTACATTTGAGTAAGTGGTGCTGAGAGGGCTCTAGCTGACATCTCCAGCTGGAGTGGTCCCTTGCTTTACTGCTAGGTCTTCTAGTAGTTGTTTTTGAGAATGATTCTCAAAGCTGAACAAAGCCTCATCTCAGAACTCTCAGCGCTGTTGTCCTGCCTAGGGAGGTGGGTGCAGCTGGCTGAAGCCAGCCCCTGACACATCTGTTTGTGCAGAGAGGCTGTGCTACTGCTCTTGGGTTTGGTCTTCTGTGCTGGGGGAGAGAGATGAGGGAAGGCTGTCTTGCACATTAGCTTTTACTGCTTTGTCACTCCTGAGGTTGGGGAGTGAATGGCCTGAGAGGATCTGTTTTTATGACCCCTCCTTGGCAGGTTGAGGCAGTGACCAGTAGGTCATTTCTCAAGGAGTTTGTGCTGGCTTAGTCCCAGGAGAGCATGTCCTGTGCTGCAGCTATGGGGACGCACAGTAGTGTGCCTCAGGGGATGAGTTTCAGAGCCTGAGGACTGTGGTGGTATGTTTTGTTCAGTGATGGCACTAGTGAGAGAGTTGAGAGCCGTGATGTCCCCATGCCTGACAGAATGGGACAAGGGTAAGGGGCTTTAGCCAGTGAGACTTTTCAGTCAGTGTGAATTTTGAGAGGATCAAGATAAGTTATAATAGAGGTAACTTGAATTCAGAGCCATGACGGCCCAGTCTTCTGCTGAGCAAAGTCATGTGGCACAAGTTCTTTCAAGCTGAGTGATCTTCTCCCAGGTTCTCCAAATAGCAAATCTTCCCAGCTTCGACCACAGCCAGTGAGTTGAGAATAATGTTTCCTGAAACAGCTAAGTAATCTACAGGCTGAAATTGTACTTGTAAAGTCCATGTTTGTCGTTTGTCAGTACACATAAGAGCTTTGGAAACATGATTCACAGCATTTTGAACTACCTGACATTCAAGAGGCAGTTAGCAGAGCCAGCAAACTTCCTGGGCAGGAGGATGCCAGGGCAGCAGAAATTCACTGATAATCCTGCCAGCAGTAGCAGTGGAGCCAAGAAATTTTTGAGAAAGGTCTTAGGGCAATGAGTAAATAAACAGTTTTGCCCAGTGAAAACAAGTTTGACATTATAACTGCTTGAAAAAAAAAAAAAAAAGAAAAAAAAGAAAAAAAAAAGAAAAAAGCGAGAAAGAGGGAAGAAACAGGTTTAACTGAGATGATAATAACAGAACATTGATAAAGAAGATTTAAAATGATGCAAATTGTTAGATCCTTAATTGTATTGTTAGTTGTGAGTTGTCCTAGTGTATGAGAGTTTTAAAAGATAAGAGTTTTAAAATATAATTCGATGACATGTTAAGTATATAAATTAGTAGCATTTGTAAGTTGATGTTCAAGTTTTTATGTTGTGTTATTTGTCTATAGGGTTTTCTAACAAGTATTTGTCATTTTAAATGATTCTATTCATCTTTTTAGCCATCTAAATATTTTATAAATGTTGTTAACAGATATGGTTGTATTGTTAAGTGCAAGTCAGAATTGTCATGTTAAGTATATAGTTTGTCTCTTTTGTAATCAATCTTGTATGTTTTATGCAATGTTTTAGCATGTCCTTTTGAAACTTCATTTGATTCTTTTAACTGTGTTACACATTTCGCTTGAAATGAGATTTTGGGCTTGTTTTGGTACCTCTTGTGTGAGTCGAGACATTGCATTTCGGTTTGTTAAATCTTTAAGTGTTTTTCAGAAGGTCTTGGAGAGAGATACCTGAAGCATCACTGATGATTTTTCCATCAGGTGTTGATCCTGTGATTGTTCCAATTGGTACTCAACTGTTTTCGAGAAAAGTTCCAGACAGGACGAGTTCCCGAGTGATCTGACCGATTTTTCATCTTAAATTTTAAGTGTCTCTTTTATGTAATGATATTATGACAGTTTGTTGTATTTTAGGCATTCTGTGTTTATTGTTTTTAGAGATTGTTTTTAAAGAATATACTAAAAAACATCACTCCAACTTAAAGTTTGAGTTCTGGCCAAACTCTGATTTTAAATTGGACAGATGGTGTTTGTTAACGAAGCCCAGAGGTTTCTGCTCCAAAAAAAAAATAATATGCAAGTTATCTTAACTTGACAATTTGATCCGATCAGAATGACAACTGAATCAGCTTGGGGTGGAAACCTGTTATCTTGCCCGGGAAAGATATCAGGACTTTCACTAAAGAAAAGCGTTTCAGCAGTTTGCAGTCTCTGGGGTGATAGCAGAAATAGTTTGATAATCGCTTATCACTTTCATTAGTAAGCAAAATTCCTATTCTATTTCCTTGTCTCTGAGCATGGTAATTCGCATACCAGGTCTGTTTTAGTTTCTTTTCTGCAAGCTGTAGACTCAATGAGATACTAACGAAAGCTGAACCAGATAAGAAGACAGCAACAGAGATGCAGCATTGCAGCTGCGTTGACAGAAGTAACCCTGGCTGCCCAGTGACAACAGAGAAGTCTTCAACTGTGATACGTCATCAGGCAGCGCAGAAGAAGAAGAAACAGCGAATATTTTTGAGACTTTAATTTAGAACCTGTGCATGAATGAAGAGCAAGGACTGAATATAGTGTGCTTTCATCTTTTACTTTTAGCAGCTAAGATCTTAGGGTTTTTCTTGGGTAACTCAAGTAGTGCTTTGCTTATAATAGTGTATGTTAAGGCAGCCAACCGTGTCGCAGACCCAGTTTGGATAGCTCTAAAGAGAAAAAGGGGGAATTTGTAGTAGGAACAGGATAACTTAGATCATAAGGCAGAGCTATCCACAGCTGGGCCTCAGACCAGGCCTCAGGCTGGGGCCTAGTAGGCCTAGTACGTCCAGCATACGTAGTACCAGATAAGGTTATCTGGTACTGGGAATGTGTTAAGGTAGGGGTGCTACTAGCATAGAACAGTTACTGGGAAGACACGGTAGCTACCTTAAACTGCAATAGCTTACATACTTCTGTATGTCCACTGCCTATCACAGTGCACCTGCTAACTGTAAACTATTCACTCTGTATAAAACCCGACATCTCGCGAAATAAAGGAGGAGTATGTGCTTGGAACCATATTGGTGTGGACGCACGTCATTCTAGCCCCCGATCTACCAGGGCTCCGCCTTTATACTACCACAAATTATGCAAGGCAGCTGGATTACTAATGAGACCACAGTCCATCCCTCCCTTCTGGGACTCATCCTTGCTAGAATGCTTATTAGCATCATCCAGTAAAGATTAAACTGGTTCTGGCTATTCAGCCTGTTCAGAATGTTCAGACTGCTTCTGGGGAAGCTTTTAGCAGAGTAGCACTGAGTATGCAGATAAAATAAGCAAACACTGGGCTTGTTTTTTACCACTGTGGTTTTTGGGGCTTGTGGAAGACAAATTTTAATTGAGAATTTGGTGAAGATATCATGGAATTTTTATGTTACAGGGTATTGAGTAATGTTGAAATAAACTAAAAATGTGCTAGAACTGATAGGAACTTTATTGTGACTTTTTGTAGGGCAAAGGAAACATGATGATGTATGTGCTTCACAGTATTTCTTACTCTCTCCTGCACAGAAGAAATGAGCTGGCTTTTGCATTAAAGCCACAGCTATACAAGCACTTATTTTGATCTCTGCTTTTGCCCAAACTGCTATTTACTCCTCTACCTCTGCATCTTTCAGGTGTGCTTGTTACCAGTGTTTGCATCGATATCTAATTGGTGAGACTGGGGATCTGCTCCATCCTGACATAGGTTTCATTCGTCCGGACTCTTCCCAGTTGTTTTCCCTCTGTAGTCCACTGCACAGCCTCATAAACAGGTGTGCTAGCATGACTGTGGAGACCTGTGCAAGGAAGGGAGGTTCAGAATGGAAAGAGTTAAGAGCCTGTAATGTATCTTCCTTCCTTGCAGATTGTAGCATCCTGCCCACTAAATATTAATTGTGGCTTCTTTTCTTTTCAGCTTCTCAGTGAAGATGCCTCCAAATGGGAAGGCCTTACATTTTCACCCATCAGTTCTGCATTTTGGAATGCAGTGAGTATCTTACATTATTGTTATTTTGGTTAGTAATGAAGTGTGGAAGAACAGCTATACTGGGCTCCATTTGGGTAAAAAGCATTAGCTGGGATCATGCCATCATCTGAAAAATAGAGAAGTGCCACAGAGCTGGAAGTGCATTTCTTGCCTTGCAATGTTTTGTAAGTTAAAATGAACATAGTTCTGAGAAGGAAGAAAAGCTAATAGGGAATATAATGAATTCTGAGTGTACATTTCAGGTGATTCTGCATGGATGTCAAATAATTGATTCATGCTGGTTGTTCATTTTTTGAAAGATTGCCTTTCTAGTGGAGGAAGAGCTTGTTGTTTCCTTTGAATTCTGATAACAAAATCCAGAGAGTCCCAAGCAAAACATACTGGTAGAATAAATGAGATTTTTCTTAGTTCTCTTTTAAGAAAACCTAAAAAATTGTTCTTAAGTGATAATCAGCCTTTGATCTATCAGTAACTGAAAAAAAACCACAGTCCCCTTGTGAGTTGAAGGAGTATTTCAGAGGATGCACTGCAGTAATGTCTAAGATGATGGGGTTTGGGATGTACTAGCTAAAGCAAAAGCCTCAAGAAAATCATTGCTTTAGCTGGCAAAACAAGACTTCAGTTATTTAAACCTTTTTATCCAAAACTTTGTGCTTTGTAAGGGTTATTTTTTTCTTCAACTCCTAGTTACTCCAATGAGTTTTGGCTAAGTGTACCTCACATCACAATGTTACATATTTGCCTTTGTATACTAAAGGCAAAATTTGTTTGGTGTGTTTCCAAAGATGAATTACAACTAGGTAATTGTTGAAGATCAACATGTTTTAGGGTTATTTGTGTTGCTTCTTTTGTGCATTGCGTGTCCTTATAAAGTGAATAATTTATTTCTCTTCTTTTTTCCCCTGCTTTAGGTTACTGGGGTTACCCAGAGCTAAAATGCTGCGTGCCTACAACCCTAGCAGAGATAGAGATGTTGTAGTCAACTCAGTGTTTACAGCTACTAGACAGTTTCATGTGTCTCCTGCTCATAGCCGAGTGAGTGTTGATGTACTTTTGGAAACTATGTAATGGCTAAGTGCCAAGCCTTCGTGCTTCCTTTGGCATAAGCTCTTCATTTTGTGCTTTTTTGTAGGACCTCCAACTCTTTTTCTGTTTTGCTTGTGGTTTTTTTTGTTCACTTCTACTTAGACTTGTTTGGGAGAAGCCATCCAAAACCTACAGTAGGAAACGTGTTTGACAGTAACAGAGGAAGAGAAGAATTTTTCAGTGTTAAGCTGTTTAAATCTCATTCTGCTTTAAGCAACATTATGCAGTAATCCACAGGCATGTGGGTGTTCTACAGCCATGAATTTTCAGTCCTTTGAATGGTCTAATGGGCATAGTCAGAAAAACCTGCAGTGAAATGTTTTACACATTTTGTATTGCAAGTATGGGCATAATTGCCTTTATGATCTAAGACCATTATTTTAACTCTGATTTTTTTAACAATGTGTAATAATACATTGTCTTAATGCATGTTAAGAATGAATTGCTGTGATCTCAGTTGGATGAAGTCCAGTTTTTATCCTCCACTGATATGCAAAGGGGTTTTATAATGTTTTCATCTGATTTTTGCTTTTACTATAGCTGAATGGCTATTACTGTGCAGACATAAATGTCATGGTTCTTCCAGCCATAATATCTAGTTTCTAAGAGTGTTGCTTAAGTTCAGCTTTGACTAATTTGCCTGTGTATCACAGGGGTATTGATTCACTTTGCAATAGCCATCTCTCTCTATGTGGGGAAGTGTTCCTGTGCACTCACAGGCTGTCAGTGCTGCATGGTTAAGATCTTATGCAAAAAGAAGCCTTGACTGGTGAGGCCCCGTGCTAGCTTAGAAACTGCAGCCATAACTTGGCAAGCTGCTGTGTGATCTCAGTTCTTTGTAGTAAGAGTTGAGAATTGTGCACAGATGAAACTTCTCAGCGCTGAGGTTCTGCTTAGTGGAATTTACAGATAGGGGTGTACATGTGGAAGTGTCCTCTGGGCCCTGTGACTGAGTGGTGAGTGTGTGATCACTGGCACCAAGCAAGCAAGCTTCTTTGTGGTCTCTGCAGGTGATTCCAGCAATGGAAAAGATGTCTTTCAGAGTACTCTTCCTGCCCACAGAAGAAGGTGGTATTGAAAGCTCATTATTTATAAATACCTCATCTCATGGAGTACTTTCATATCAGGTAACTGCTCTTATTTTTCATATCAGGGAACTGCTCTTATTTTTAGCTTGGGTTTTGGATTTACTTGTGTTTTAAAAATTGATTTTCATAATTTTAGGGACTTCGAAAGTTCATTGAATTCCTGATGCAGATCAGGTGGGGTTACATTACCAATTCATCCCTTTTATCAGATCATGCTAGTGTCATGATCACATACGTGTATATGGTTAAAATTACTGCTGTTAGTGGGGCTAGTTGTGGTAGTAAAACCAAGTGTATTTGTATGTGTGTACTTAAAAGATCATGATCTAATTATTTTCATATATTAGTGTAGTCTAGACTGCACTGTACTGTAATGCATTTGTTAGGAAAAGCCCACTAGGAAATATTTTAGGTGGTTTTCAGCTACTCTGCAGGATTTTATGTAAACACATAGGGGATGTAGCACAGGGTGAGAGGCTTAGGCCCTTAAAACATAAGTTAAAGTAATGGTTGTGCCTTAAAGCTGTCTGTTTTCTGTCTAACTGGTGAATTTAAGCAGGTCTTTAGCTTTTAAAATTTTTATAAGGGACACTATATACTCCAAATTCTTGACTTTTATTATTTGGCAAAGAAAAATCTTAACTCTGAATTTAGTGATTTAAAAAGAATGACAGCTTTATTCAATCATCAAGCTATTTCATTCCTATACTTTGATATTGTGCTGGAAAACAAAACTCCTTAAATAAAAGCTTCGGTAAGTTCAATTGAAATACATGGGATTTTAGAACAAATGTTGCATTTATCTAGTATTTATTAGAGGTAATGCCACATTTGGCAGGAACATTTCATCAAGGATGAGGAAGAAGTGCATTATAGAGTGATTGATCTTTTCTTTTTGAAATCTCACCCCTCCCTGCACCCTTCATTTATTGCCCAGTCAGCTCAACCTTTTATCAACAAGTTGCAGGAAAGCAGTTTGTCAGTGCCACCTCAAAATAGGTTTGTTTCTTGTTGGACGGCTGAAAAAATCAGTAGCAGACTGGTTTTCATGGACATTTTCACCAGCCACTTGAGACAGAGGAAGTCGCTGTCCATGTTTTCAGCTCACATTAGGTTTAAGAGTTTCAAAAGGAGGCATGACTTGAGTGTTTGATGCACAGTTACAGTGCTCTTGAGAGCCCCAAAGCCTTTAAACATCTGATGTTTCTAATGCATTTATGCAAGAATATGTACAGAAGAATCACTCAAATGAAGATGAGGTACCATTGTATTAAAATGTACTTTATAAATACCTAAAAAAAAGGCATATTCCCTTTGTTCTAGTGTTTTCTATGTGTGGTCAGAGATCTTCAATGAACATAGAATGTATTTTGTTACCATCTAAATTCAAAAAATGTGGATTTTTCCTATTAAAAAACAATAAATCTTTGCCCAAAGTAATTTTAATTAGCCTCTGATGATTCCCTGCCTCCTTGATCCCTCCTGGCTCCAAACCTCCCAGTTATTGTGCATCTCATTGTCATAAACTAATCTTGGGTGGAGTAAAGTATAAATATAGTAGAGCCATCCAAATTACAAATCTTAGTGTTCTGAAAACTGCAGTCTTTAAAAACCAAAATAACGAGAAAATATTTTACTCAGTTTTTAAGGCAGAGCCATTGAATTCAACATTCAGTGGGACTGGTAACAAAGTTTTCTCAGAAATTACCGCTCTCCCAAATGGTGATACGTGTATTATAATTGCCTGGAGAGTAGTAGGAGAATGTAGATACTTTGTTTTTGAGATAACCTGATGCACTGCTGGTGAGTGATTTGTTTTATCATTGTAATAGTGCCTGAAAGAGTGATGATTCTTAAATGCCATTTATGTCTGTGATAACTTTCTACATTGGAACTTTACATTTATTGTCTTTTAAAAGAATTTAACATGCAAAACTAATCTGGTTTTTGGGAAGATTGTTGTTAGTAGCAATATGGTTTTGGAAGTTGCTGTTATAACTCAAATTCTAGATGTTGATGTAATGACTTTTTTTTAATACCAGGTTTTTGGAACAGGAACTCTGATGTCTTCTCCAGAAGAACCTAAAGTGCAGCTAGCAAATGCCTACTTACTGCTTCCACACATTCAGAATATCCAGGCATCACACACACTGGTACAGTATACATTTCAAGGGGAAAAACCTAACTCTGTTCAACCACAAAAGATTTTTGACCTCAGGTTGTTGGGATGCAAGGAACATTAGCAAAAAATCTAATGTACTAATATACTAATGACTGCAGGAGAGGGATTACAAGATACAGGATTACTGTGATCAGCTGCTTTTATGAGAGTCTTTGGCATTTAAAATATTCACACTTGTTCTTTGTGCCCCTGTGGTGGGGTGCCCTCTAAATTGTGCTGGCAAAACTATTTGTGAGGACGCTCTGCTCTGACTGAACTGGAGAATTGGTCTTCCCTAAACAAAAAAATTAACTTTATACCATAAAATTGAGAAGGGCAGGAAGCTGTATTGGTTTGTTCTGTTTTTTACTTCTGGCCAGTTCCCCATGCAAGTTTACAGCAGGGCTGCACCAACAGTTAGCCACAGTTAGGAAGCATGGCATGCAGCATGGATGAGAATGGGAGCTGCGAGTCAGGCTGCAGCATCCCCTCCTGCCCCTGTCAGTGCTGAAGATAGCAGCTTTGCTTACCTCATCTTCACAAGGAGCTCTGGAGAACACAGCAAGCTGAATTTACGAGGAGTAAATATTTGAGTTGAAAGAAGTTTAATGATTTCTATCATTTGGTTGCAGTTGCAGATATTTTCATAGTCTTCCAGTCCATACAGAACCTCTCAAGTAAATAACTAATTTGAAAAATTGATCTTTCAGTTTTCCTGTTGTATCATACACGGACATTGTTTTTCCAAAAACATACTTAGAATACCTTAGCGTGTAACAAAATTTAATACTTTATGTAAACGTAAACCACGTTCATTGCCTTTGTGATGCCTTCTGTTCTACCTGAGAAAAATTACCAGCATAGATTGTATTTTTCAGTCTGCTATGTATATGTTAAGTCAATCTTACCTCTATCCAGTGTTAATGCATGAAGGAGTATCTCCGTGACGGTAGAGTCGGCGACAAAGTATCTCTATAAGCAAAGTAGCAGGGGTAGCACGTGGTTTATTGTGAGGGCCTTGCTTGTAGCTGTTAGGCACAGCTAAAGCAGGCCAGGAGAGCAGGAACAGAGGAACCCTGAGTGAGGTCCCGAATACCGTACATTAAATATCTTTCTAAGTTGAATAGTCTGTGTTGGACCAACCAATCTAATACAAGATAACAACATTTATATACAGCCAATAGAAATGTCCCATTACCTAAGGCAAGCAGAAGGGGATTGTTTAATCAAGGGAGCTGGCCCTCAGCTTAGCAGGAGTATATTGTTTAATCAAGGGAGCTGGCCCTCAGCTTAGCACATCGTTGTTCACAAGCTGATGGCTCTGTACCCTACACCCTAAATTTCAAAGCATGCTTTCATTTCTATCTCGCTTGTTGAACTCAGACTCCCAGAATCTAAACCACCATATTTGCAAGGTCTTTCTACTTCATCCTTCCCAACAAATGCACAATTTCCTTCTCTCCCTTTCTTTTCCTCCATACCAGTCTCTTCCCTGTAGTCACATGGTTGCACTTGCTTGTGGACATACAAAGACAGACTCTTGGAAAGGAAGCGAAAATCTGTAGGTTTTGTAATTTGGGGTGCTAGAGGTAGAACTGAGAAGGGGTTTTTTTGATGCTGTTTATGTCTGCATCTGCATCTAGCTCGATGGGTTGTTGTCAGGTAGTTTCGGAAAGTTGCATACATGCTTTTTTACAGTTCAGTCTGAATTCCTGAGTGAAGATTTGGAGAACGTTTGAAGTTTTTCTCACTCTGGAGTGACAAACATTATCCTATGCTTTATTTGTATGGAGTACAAGTTTGAGGTCATGTTTAGCAGTGCAGCATGGTACCACCTGGCACTAATCTTGTAGGACATGAGGTGGGGAGAGGGTGTTGACTCAATTCTCTAGGCTCTGGGTGTAATTTTTCTGTGCTGTGCTGTAATTGAGGAAACATTCTTCACTGCATGTTATCAATTTGAGCAGAAATGCTGCAGCAGTGGGATGGGCTCTTCAGCTGTTGAAGATGGTAGACAAGATCTAAATACTGGAAAGTAGTTTATGGTTTGAGTTTGGATTCCTCTCAGAAGAATGTTTCTCTACAACTAGCTGTCCTCTCCAGAAGAGCCCTCTTCAATTCATCTTCCTTATGTTCTGATCCAGATCTCATTTTAAAAAATTGTATCATTCTGTTTTGTCCAGTTTATATTTTAAGCTCAGAAGATGTAGAAGGAAGAGAGGTTTGATGAGGTTTGAGTAACTACACAAGGGCAAACTGAAGGATACATAACTATTACACATGGAATGGAGTCTTGAAGTGAAAAAGCATTTGAAACAAATCAGTCATACTCACTTAGCTGTGCACATTTCTGTTCCTCTGTTTATTTTTAACTGACATAAAATACCGGGTTAAATTCAGGATAGCATAAGCCTCATTTGCACATCCCTTTTCACCTTGGGATGATTGCGTTCTAGCCTTGGGTGATAGCATTTAGTTTGAAACATGGAAGGTGTCCTTACCTCTGAAGTCCACTGATACTGCTTGGAAACCTCAGACAGAGAGCTGCATGCTGTGTGTCTGTTTTTTGCCTCCTGTTTTAAAGGTGGTTGTGTTTAAATTGTTCAGTAATACTGACATCCTTGGTCAACAAGGCCAAAAAAGCTTTGACATCATTTAGTCCCATCATGTGCTAGGTAAAGTGACTTACCAGAATTGCTGGAGACCTTGTTACCCCAAATACTCTTACTACTTTGATGATTGGAAACCTACACCTGACTTCAAATTTAAATTGCTTTGTGGCCATTTTATATATTGAGATGCACATTTAATTTATGTAACTCTTCCTGCTTCTGATGCTTATACTCAGAAGCATTTGTAGGTGGCATCAGAACTTTCAAATTTCACTTTGGCAAGCTGAAGAGTCCATGCTCTGTAGTATCTTCGGTAACAGGCTGTCCATTTCTTCACCAAACTGACCACCTCTTTTGTAGCTTCTTCAATTTGCAAAAATTTATTTTGAAGGTCAAGGCCAGAATTGTAAATAGAGGTATGGGTAAAATTGTGCCACTGTAGGCTATTTATGTCTGAAATATAACATATACCTGGGGATTATAGATGGAAGTTTACAGTAGTGTTTCCATTGGAAATACAGTATGCAACAGGTTTGTGTTTGAATTTTTTGTGGAAAATTATTGGCGATTGATGAGAGACGGGAAGGCTGATTCAGTGATCAGAATTTGATTTTACTCAGGTTTCGCAAAAGCTTATATACTATTTCAAACAGGTTAATAATTTCTACTACAATAATCAGGTTAAAAATCACACAGAAAACTCATGCATTTTACAACAATTCTTTGCTTGCAGAAGTTGATTGAATCTTCTCTCTTCCCGTAAGCAGGTGTAATCCCATCTCCTGTAATTTTCACAGTTCTGTTTGTTCCTGCCATGGCATCTTGGTTATCAAACTAGCTATGCTAATCAAGTCTGTTTGACTCTCTGTCTTGTGTATTCCCAGAGAAAATGAACTCCCATGGATTTTGTGTGTTGTTTTTATCTTTTAACGGGCAAAGCACAAAAGCCTTTCTTTTTTCTCCTTCATTCCCACGTTTTTTAGCAGAAACTTTTGTGCTTAATAAGAAAAGAAAAAGGCAAACTTGCCTTTCTTACTGTTGAATATCTCCATCTTTCTGTTACCCTTTTCAGCGTTTCAGCTTTTGAAGGGTTGGGATTGGTGTGCTCTACCTGTGGTCCTGGATCCCAGGATTTCTGGGCTCATGGTTCACTCATTGGGAGTAAAGAAGAGCTGTGTCCCACACTGTGAATTCGTAGTACATCCACGTGGCCACTCAGCACTGGCTAGTTACCACTAAGCCGTAACAGATGGTGGAGCCCCATATAGGTCATCTTTGTTTACGCAGCTTCTGAGTGTAGTCTTCGCTATAGTTGCCTGGTTTTTGGCATTGTTTAGTGTTTGGACAGCACTAAGAGGGCAGCTACATCACTGCCTCCCTGTGTTCAGGATGGTGGAAATGTCAGTGGAGGAGTGGCATGCAGGGTGGAGAGTCTTATCATAGGAGACACAGATATTGCTTTGCTGACTTCCCAGAGTTCAAAGTTTATGAACTGACAGCTTGGGAAATACTGCAAGTACTGGCAGGAATGTAACACTCCTTAAGCTATGTTTTGCTCTGGTGGGCAGAGGATCAGAGAAGCAAACATGTCCAAGTGTGGTGCTTGGGTGTGGAGAGGGAAGGAAGGCAGTAGAGCTTTCTTGGTGTGCTATCCTGATAACTGCCTTGAAAAAAACTGATGAAACTGCTGAATCATTATTACAGGGATGGCCTATAAACACCATTCAGAGTGGAAATACCACTTTAGGGCCAAGGTCTGTACAGGACAGGAACTTCGAGGGATCAGCCTCCAGAAAGAAGAGGAGGCTTGCTCAATGTTGTTCTTTTTTAATGATACTGTAGCCAAACTCCAGGAAGTGATTTGAACTCTACAGTCCTGGTAATGATGCAAGAATATATCCAAAAATCTTTTAGCAAGCTACATATGATGGAGACCTCATTGATGGATGAATTGTTTTCTAAATAATTGCCTACTCTGCTGTCCCCAGTGAGAATCCTAGCCCTTTGTCAAGAGTGGAGCTCCTTGCACACCAGATGGATGGTTCAACTTTTTAGGGTTCTATTTAAAGAGGCCTCTTATTTATTTAAAATTTGAATTTGAGAACTTACCAAAGCTGTCAAGAATTTAATTTGTGTGGCTTCTATCAGTTCAAATAGGATTTGTGACTGCTGAGTGTGTGTGTACATTCAAGTATGTATGCCTGAGTACCTAATACAAAATAGAGGCATCAGGTAATTAAGTGGCAATGCTTTGCAGAGCTCTTTCTGAGATTTCCCTGCTGTGCCTCTCCTTTTCAATTTGCTTCTGGTACAAACACTGGCTGCATAACTCAGCTCTCTGCTCTGATTCATTAGCAGTGACATTTACAGTATAAACGGAGTGCCTGCACTGCTGGGAGATGGTCCTGGATTTGTCTGATTGGAAACTCTGCTTCTGAGAGTGTTTTCTTCTCAGATGCATTATCTTCTCTTTAGGGTTAACTCAGAGCCATCCTGCCGGTGCTGTAAGATATTGGGCATGACAGTTATGCATTATTGTCTGCTTTAGAGAAATGCAAACCCATTTCCTGTTCTTAAGATAGCTTCCCAAAGAAAAATTTCCCCTAGAAGACAGATCAACAGCAAATACACCCCAGTAGCATTTTTCCCCCTCTGTACATTAGAAGCTTCAATTTTAAGATGACAGCAGTTCCCATGGTAGATCTATGCCAGGTCAAGAAAAACTAAGGCTGGAAAAATATGATGTAGCAGATTTAATAGGGGTGTAGGGTATTAAATTACTTTAAATGACAATGGCATTGAATAATGGCTAAGAAATAATTATTTAGGACCATGAAAGCAGTAGTGTTTTTTCAAGAAGCACTGAGAAGGGAAGTCTAAGCATCAAGTTTTATCTGATCAGAAAATGACCTGCAAAGTTGTAATCTTACTGCCTTGTTAAAACTCCACCAGCAGCCGTGTGGGGTTTTTCCTGCTCTCACAATTCGGTACAGACAAAAACATCTGTAAAAAAAAGAAAGGACTTTGCAGAGGTTTTGCAGAGTCTTCCAGAAAGCTGTGTTGGGGACAGTGTTTGAGTTGCCACTAACCACCTTTGCAGGGGCTACATTGCCCTCTTGTGTGCAGCCTCACTCATTTTGGTATGAAATCCTGTTGAATTGGGAATGCAAATATCGGCTTCCTTTTGGCAGTGCTTTTATAAAACTGGACCCCTTGAAATGCCACACATGTGCTAAATCTCTCTACTCACATGCCCCTGCCTGTCCCCTTTTTCCTGTCCTAAAAAGGTATGAAATAGAGTGCTAGATACCTTCAAAAGTTTCTTCACTTTTGCTTTTCAGCATCAAATTACTGAAATTGTTTAAAGTCAGTTTCATCAACACCTTCAAAAACCTGAGCCTGCCAATACACATCTCAGATATTTCAGTATTGCAGGAGAAACAGAGTGGAGGTTCCACATCAGCCTCAAAATTAGCATGTGTCATGGGTTGGCACTGGCCAGATGTTAATGCACCCATGAATATATGTTTTTTCTCTAACAACTCCTGTGGGATGTAATCAGGAACAGAGCAGAGCAGGTTTAAATCTCGAAAACAAAAAAAACCCACTAAAACTTTATTAATTACATAAGAACAGGGACAGAAATACTCTTAAACACACACAGAGACAGAAATAAAAACTTCTTAGAACATTTCTTCTCCCAGTTTCTACCTCCCCACACATCACTTTTCACAGACTAACCTTTGGGATTTAGATCAAACAATCACCACTCAAAAACAAACTAATCTTCAATTCAGCAAGGGAGAGAGGAGTCTCTCTCGCACCACAGACTGTTCTTCAGAAAAACACGGGTCTATCCTTTATGTGTTCTCATGACACTCATGGCACCGCCTGGAGAGGTCTGCCAGGGTGACTCTCTCTTTTTCTTATGTCTAGCGCTCTCACCGCTGTCTCATAGGCTAAAACTACATACAGGGCTTTTTAAGGATGCTGCATGCTGAGCTCTCTCCTTTTTACTCAGGGGCCGGGGTTCCAGGAGCAGGTCTGCCTTGAGGGCAGAGGGCGCCACCTCACCCTCCCCCTCTTTTCTCTGCTCGCTCCACTCTTCAAGTGCCAGTCACTGTAGCAAAAGCAAGGGCAGCTGCATCTACCCAAAAATGCAGTTTATGTTCAAAAGAGACTTAAGTTCAGTCTATGGCTGACATTATGCAAGAGAAGTCCAGCTCAGAAGGCTACTCCTCTCATTCTTCCATCGGGTTCTTTCTAATCATGCTTTATCATCTCGGTCCCAGGCCGCTTCTTTCTCCTTATTTCTAAAATCACTAGTCATGAGAATCAATGTCTAAGAAAAGTTTCTTTCTGCTAAGCAAGGGTTAACAGTTTTTTCTCGGCAGGGTGCAGGCTCAGGCACTCTCAGGCTCCTCAACTCCCACGTGGCTCGGCACCTTCTCCCGGAGTTTGGGGGGGGAAGGGGGGGGGTGAGCACACACAGAAGGCCCTTCTACAGTTTTCTACCCCTCTATCCTGGACGGGGCAGTTCAGTTCCAGTCCTGTCTCCTCTCTTCTCCCCCCCCGGGGGGCTCCGGCTTACCTGAGCTGACCACGTGTTTCCCCTCCCCCACCCAGCCTCGTGGCTGGGCAGGGGAAGGAGGCCGGAGACGTCTCTCTGCTGAAACCGGGATCTGAAAAGAGGCCGAACCCCCTAGACTCCTGCTTTTAACTCTTTGTGTCCTCAGAGGCGTGTCTAAACCTCCGAGTGACCAATCTAGGTGCCAGCAGAAAAGCTGATTACTGATTGGACTGCCTACATCCCCCTGGAAAAAAAAATTCACCTCCCTTGCAACCACAACAGTCTCCACCCCTCGCCTCTGAGGACACACTGTCTTAAAATAACAACTAACATTACATCTATAAATTTACATCATCACTTAATTCATGCTTTGCTCTTGTTCCTCTTTGATCTTATCTCACAGTTTTCATTCTATCATTCTTATTACTCACTTAAAAATTTTGATTCCCGGTCAGGGAACCAAGAATGTCATGGGTTGGCACTGGCCAGATGTTAATGCACCCATGAATATATGTTTTTTCTCTAACAACTCCTGTGGGATGTGATCAGGAACAGAGCAGAGCAGGCTTAAATCTTGAAAACAAAAAAAACCCACTAAAACTTTATTAATTACATAAGAACAGGGACAGAAATACTCTTAAACACACACAGAGACAGAAATAAAAACTTCTTAGAACATTTCTTCTCCCAGTTTCTACCTCCCCACACATCACTTTTCACAGACTAACCTTTGGGATTTAGATCAAACAATCACCACTCAAAAACAAACTAATCTTCAATTCAGCAAGGGAGAGAGGAGTCTCTCTCGCACCACAGACTGTTCTTCAGAAAAACACGGGTCTATCCTTTATGTGTTCTCATGACACTCATGGCACCGCCTGGAGAGGTCTGCCAGGGTGACTCTCTCTTTTTCTTATGTCTAGCGCTCTCACCGCTGTCTCATAGGCTAAAACTACATACAGGGCTTTTTAAGGATGCTGCATGCTGAGCTCTCTCCTTTTTACTCAGGGGCCGGGGTTCCAGGAGCAGGTCTGCCTTGAGGGCAGAGGGCGCCACCTCACCCTCCCCCTCTTTTCTCTGCTCGCTCCACTCTTCAAGTGCCAGTCACTGTAGCAAAAGCAAGGGCAGCTGCATCTACCCAAAAATGCAGTTTATGTTCAAAAGAGACTTAAGTTCAGTCTATGGCTGACATTATGCAAGAGAAGTCCAGCTCAGAAGGCTACTCCTCTCATTCTTCCATCGGGTTCTTTCTAATCATGCTTTATCATCTCGGTCCCAGGCCGCTTCTTTCTCCTTATTTCTAAAATCACTAGTCATGAGAATCAATGTCTAAGAAAAGTTTCTTTCTGCTAAGCAAGGGTTAACAGTTTTTTCTCGGCAGGGTGCAGGCTCAGGCACTCTCAGGCTCCTCAACTCCCACGTGGCTCGGCACCTTCTCCCGGAGTTTGGGGGGGGAAGGGGAGGGGTGAGCACACACAGAAGGCCCTTCTACAGTTTTCTACCCCTCTATCCTGGACGGGGCAGTTCAGTTCCAGTCCTGTCTCCTCTCTTCTCCCCCCCCGGGGGGCTCCGGCTTACCTGAGCTGACCACGTGTTTCCCCTCCCCCACCCAGCCTCGTGGCTGGGCAGGGGAAGGAGGCCGGAGACGTCTCTCTGCTGAAACCGGGATCTGAAAAGAGGCCGAACCCCCTAGACTCCTGCTTTTAACTCTTTGTGTCCTCAGAGGCGTGTCTAAACCTCCGAGTGACCAATCTAGGTGCCAGCAGAAAAGCTGATTACTGATTGGACTGCCTACATCCCCCTGGAAAAAAAAATTCACCTCCCTTGCAACCACGACAGCATGAAATTTGGCTGTAAGAAAGGCACTGATAGAGTGACAGGTTTGCCATTCTGATTCTGGCATTTTTTTGTTGCTTTTTTTTTTTTTTAATTCAGAATCAAGATATACTGGCTGTACAGTTTGTGCCAGTAATTTGGCAGTGCAGATTTCCAGATAGCTTTCATGAACTGTACTTGGCTTTGTCAGTGCTGTTGCCCCATTAGATTTATGAGTGCTTTACAAGCTGGCACAATCAATGTCATCTTTTATTTTCTTTTCTTTTCCCATTCTAGTCAATAAAAAGGGAAAACAAGTATTTTCTGTCTGTCCATTTTGGCATGAAGCCTATGTATCAGACCATGTCCAAGAAACATTATATTCTTGTCTTAGATTTGTAAGAGTTTTCATGCCGATGCTGTATAAATATTTAATAATCATGTGTAATAATAGTTTGTTAAGTAGGTAGATGTTGATGGAATCCTGAGATTCAGAGGTTGATTACTGGACTACTGTTCAGAGTAATTGTATTCATTAAAAAATTGTCTTACATTGCTGTGTTACGTATATGAGGAAGCAGTCCTGTTATCTTTATAAATTAAGGTATGTGAATTGGATTTATATAACATATGAAGCAATGTGTTTCATGTTTTCTTCACTTTTCTTTCTTACAGACAGAAACTATGAATGCCAGTCTGTTACAGGTTCACCTTGAATGCAGTTTACCTAATGACACATATCAGCGAGTTAAGGTATGTTTTATTATTATTTTATACCTATGTAAGTCTTCTTCTTTCAAGCCAAGCTTAGAGGGACACTGTCCACAGTTCTAGAAATTTTAGCAAAAATGCGGATTTCAGTATGTCAGTTTAATGGGGAATTGTGCTTTTATAAAACTGTATCCCCTAATACAAATTGTCGTACATATCACAGTAAAATATTTAGGAGAGAATGAGATGAAAAAAGATACCCACCACCCCATAAACCTCCCAAAAAAAGCCCAACCAAAACCAGTCCAACAGGCTAAGCATTCTGATGTGTAGGTATTGTACTACTGATGTGGGGTACAAAAATGATTCAATTTCTGTAATTTCTTTTCTCCAGAAACTTTTCACAAGTGTCTGGTTCGCACTGAGAAGTGATCAGTGAGCTGAGAGGCTGAAGCCCTGGGCTGCCTGGACAGTTTCTCAGGCAGGCATGAGGGTGGCCATGGTGTTGAGCAGAGCTGAGGAGGGGCGAGTGTGTTAGCAGAGATGTCCCTCCAAAAGCACTGAGCCTTCAGGACAGTAGGTTATCCTTGTCCTGGGTGGTGCCATCCAAGTTCTCTTCCCGTCTCTCCTCGAGTGTCCTTACATGGCGGGTGGGTGCTGGTCAGGCATCACACCGTGGGTGTGGTGCTGGTTTGGACTCAGAGCTGTGCTGTGGCCGGCAGCACCTCTTTCCCCAGGAGTGATGAGGCCCAGGCTCCATAGCTGTATTCCTGAATGGAATACATGTTGCACATGGCAGCATTCCTGTGCTGCTTCGCTTCCCCATTTGGGTCTTGCAGTGCACAGTGCATCAAAATGCTTGAGGTGCAGCTGAACACTGGAGGCTGTGTGGAGTGCGGCTATCCGCCCTTTGGTCTGAGCTTCCCTAGAGCATGCCATGCCTGTGCTCCAGTCTCCATGGCAGCCTCCTGTCCTGCTCCTGGCAGCTATTTCAAGTGCTGAGGGTCTCTGATACTGTGTGAGCTGTGAGCTGGCATCCTATCCTCAGGCGCTTCCCCACTCCTGCTGTACTTGCTTGTGCCACTTGAGATTAGCTGGAAGTGTTTTGCTGCACTTCTGAGAGCACTTTACATGCCAGTTTTCTCCTCCTCATCCTCTGTCCTGAGCAAATTAGTCCTCATAGGGCATCGGAGCCTGAATTTAGTGACCTTTGTGGTTTGATACAGGACTAATTTATGTTATTCACTGTTGATAGTCTAGTTCTATTTTGCTTTGTTGACTTTAATTTTTTTTTTACAAAATAGTGTCTGTGTTTTTGTAGTTGCTGTGGCTTAGCTGTGTGTTTGGGGTTAGATTTGCCTCTTTTTTAACTTACAGAATTTTTTCCCATAAGTTTCTAAGAAACCCTAATGATAGTACTTAGCCAGAACAAAGAGAGTAGGTGAAGGACATGGCAGCACAAGGCTACACTTATTGTTTTTAAGTCTCTGGGAGTGTCCCTCAGAGGGGAGAGATAATGAGCTTTGGAAAAGGCAAGAAGACAGAGCTGGTGGAGGGGGCCTCACTGTTGCTCTCAGCGCCGAGGAAGATAGTCAAGCTGCCCCTCGCTGCAGGAAGAGTTCACGGCCATCACTCTGCCTCTGCCTCGTCCTGGGGATGCTACCGTCATCTCCTCGTGTACCCAGGAATCCTGAGCTCACTTTCTCCAGCCCTCCCCCCACCGCCACTGTTTCTTCGGAGCTTTGAGGTTTCCCTGCTACTCTGTAGCCCAGCACTGCCAAGCTCTGCCGGGACACCCCCTGCCGCTCCAGCTGCCAGCACAGAGCTCCTCATCTCATCCACCAGCCCGGGACTTTTCCTCCCTTCCAGCTCAGCCTCTCGGAGTCCTGCAGGGGCACCAAGATCAAACTGCCCGGGCTTTTTTGTGAAAGAAAGCCCTCAAGGTTCTTGGTTCTGTTTATTATTAGTGCTGTAGTTGTTGTTTGTTTGTTGTTTTGTCATATATACTAGTAAAGAACTGCTATTCCTATCCCCATACCTCTGTCTGAAAGCTCCTTTAATTTTTTAAATTAGAATAATTTGGAGGGAGGGAATTCAAATTCTCCATCTCCTACCCCCTTCCTAGCAGATACCTGTCTTTCAAACCAAGACAGATTTTTTTGGCGCCCATTGTGGGGCTTGAGGGCATTGAGAGGAAAAGGAATAACAGTTCTTAAGTGACCTTGTGCACTGGGTATAGAAACCTCCCTAAATAACATCATGTGATCTAGGTTACCTTGGTTTGGGTGGCATGTGGTTGTGGCTGTGTTTCTCCCATTTGCAGGCCCTTATCTAAACATGGGCCCTATAACTAAGGCTACTGTGGCTGTTATCCAGTTTGCACTATGGGTTAATAAGGTGAGGAATTCATGGATTTTTAACTTCCTCTGGAAGGCAGGCACATGGATACATGGCTATCACACTCTAAGTGTTTGTTTGTGGGGTTACTTTAACAATGGTACCTACTGTGAGGAAATGACACCAGGGGAAATTTTTTCCCAACCCTTCACTCAGTTGTTTGGGTCTATTCCACCAGTTTTTGAAGGGTTTAAATCTTCTTTGAATGCTAATGATATCATACAATGGCTAGTATTGCTCACAGGCCTATTCTATTTAGTATTCTGAGATAAGGGGAGATTGACCTGGATAACCACCCTGATACCTACCCCAGAGAATAAGGATACTGCCCTAGAGACTCAGGGTGCTGCCATGGAGCCTGACACTGACCCACAGACTAAGGATGCTGCCCCACCACCTGACCCTGCCATGAAGCCCACCTCAGAAATGAACCACCCAGATTGGGTGGGAGTTCTGGTGAAGGAGATGGGCCAGATGCTGAAGGAGCACCTTTCCCCAGTGGTGGCTTCATTGGCCTCATTAGCCTCAGCTGGTGGCAAACCCTCCCCCTGCCCTGAAGAGGAAGAGTCTGAAGGTGCAGCAGTGGAACCCACAGACGTTACAACCGTCCAGGTTCCAGCTGAACCACAGGGACAGTCACAGCCAGCAGCAGTTGCCCCTGTGGAAAGGAAGAAATATAAGGTGAAATCAGAGCACCCAGGTGATAGGGATAAAAAAGGAGGGCCCTCACAACCCACAGGGGAGCCAGAGGTTGAGATCATCACTGAGTCCCTGTCATATGAAAATCTCCGTAGTCTGCAAAAAGATGCTGCATGACGGGGACTTGAGCCTTATACAACCTGGTTACTTAGGGTTTGGGACCTTATGGGTACAAGTGTGCCACTGGATGGTGGTGAGGCAAGGAATATGGGACCCTTGACCCAAGACTCAGGTGTGAATCAGGTATTCATAAAGGAGCAAGGACCCCTTCACCTTTGGGAGCAGCTTTTAATGAGTGTAAGGGAGAGGTTTGTCCACAGAAACAGAATGCAGGAGCACCACCATAGAATGCGCTGGAAGACTCTTGAGGAAGGGATCCAACAGCTCAGAGAAGTGGCAATACTGGAGGTACTCTTTGGGAGGAGTGGACAGCATGACAATGACCCCGACAACGTCAGGTGCACAGGGCAAATGTTGTGGAATCTAGCAACTAAAGGGCCATCTGAATACAAAACATTCATGTCAACGATTAATGATGATACCAAGCGAGAGACTGTAGGTTCTGTAGCCAGCAAGCTTAGAAATTTTGACAGTATGATCAGTGGCCCAATGCAGACTCAGGTCTCTGCCGTGGTTAAAGAACTCCAAGAGGAGATAAGGGAGGTAAGGGAGGAGATGAGGAGGAACAGTTCCCATGTGGCACCAGTGCGAGTCACAGGCCCCAGAGTCAGAGCCCAACGTCCCTCGGCTAGAGACAGAGGGTACACCCCACGAGCTGACCTGTGGTCCTTCCTGCGTGACCATGGGGAAGACATGGGAAGGTGGGATGAGAAACACACTTCTGTTCTAGCAGCACGGGTGTGTGAGCTCAAAGAGAGAAACACTAACCGAGGGGGTTCCACTAGAATGAAGGTAGTCTCAGCCTCCCATGACCAGGCTGTCAGGTATTAAAGAAATGAAGATGCTCTGTCAGACCTCCCTGAAGGAACCTCTACTATGTATGCACAGGAACAGAGTACTAACCGGTGCTAGAGGGGCCCTGCCTCTAGCCAGGAAGAACCAGGGGAAAACCAAGTCTTTTGGACTGTGTGGGTTCTATGGCCTGGCACATCAGAGCCACAGAAATATGAAGCTTTAGTCGATACTGGTTCGCAGTGTTCCCTAATGCCATTGGGACATGTGGGAACAGAACCTATTTCCATTGCTGGTGTGATGGGGGGATCACAAGAATTGACTCTGTTGGAAGCCGAGCTGAGCCTGACTGGGAAGGAGTGGCAGAAACATCCGATTGTGACTGGCCCAGAGGCTCTGAGTATTGTGGGCATAGACTATCTCAGGAATGGCTATTACAAAGACCCTAAGGGGTTCAGATGGGCTTTTGGAATAGCTGCTGTAGAGGCAGAGGGCATTAAGAAATTGAACACCTTGCCTGGATTATCAGAGAACACATCTGCAGTAGGACTCCTGAAGGTAGAAAAGCAACGAGTACCTGTTGCCACTATGGCGGTGCATCGCCGGCAAAATCGGACGAATCGAGATGCTGTGATCCCCATCCACAAGATGATCCAAGAGCTGGAGAGCCAAGGGGTGGTCGGCAAAACCCACTCACCCTTCAACAGCCCTATTTGGCCTGTGCGCAAGTCTGATGGAGAATGGAGACTGACTGTGGACTATCATGCCTTGAATGAAGTGACTCCACCTCTGAGCGCTGCTGTGCCAGACATGCTGGAACTCCAGTACAAGCTGGAGTCCAAGGCAGCGAAGTGGTACGCCACAATCGACATCGCTAATGCATTTTTCTCCATTCCTCTGGCTGCAGAATGTAGGCCTCAGTTTGCTTTCACCTGGAGGGGCGTGCAGTACACCTGGAACCGACTGCCCCAGGGGTGGAAGCATAGTCCTACCATCTGCCATGGACTGATCCAGGCTGCACTGGAAAAGGGTGAGGCTCCGGAACACCTACAGTACATCGATGACATCATTGTGTGGGGGAACACAGCAAGGGAAGTATTCGAGAAAGGAGAGAAGATCATCCAGATTCTCCTGGAAGCTGGTTTTGCCATCAAAAAGAGCAAAGTCAAGGGACCTGCCAAGGAGATCCAGTTCCTGGGAGTAAAGTGGCAAGATGGGCGGTGTCAGATTCCCACTGAGGTCAGCAATAAGATCACTGCCATGTCTCCACCAACCAGCAAGAAGGAAACACAAGCTTTCCTAGGCAACACAGGCTTTTGGAGAATGCACATTCCTGAGTACAGCCAGATTGTGAGCCCTCTCTACCTGGTTACCCGCAAGAAGAACGATTTCCACTGGGGCCCTGAACAGCAGCAAGCCTTGTCCCAGATCAAGCAGGAGATTGCTCATGCAGTAGCCCTTGGCCCAGTCAGGACCAGAGGTGAAGAACGTGCTCTACTCTGCAGCTGGGAACCATGGCCTGTCCTGGAGCCTTTGGCAGAAGGTGCCTGGTGAGACTCGGGGTCGACCACTCGGATTCTGGAGTCGGAGCTACAGAGGGTCTGAAGCCAACTACACTCCAACAGAGAAAGAAATCTTGGCTGCCTATGAAGGAGTCCAGGCTGCCTCAGAAGTGATTGGCACAGAAGCCCAGCTCCTCCCGGCACCCCGACTACCAGTGTTGGGGTGGATGTTCAAAAAGAAAGGTTCCCTCTACCCACCACGCCACTGACGCCACATGGAGCAAATGGACTGCCCTCATCACTCAGCGTGCCCATATCGGAAACCCAAATCGCCCTGGGATTTTGGAGATAATCACAAACTGGCCAGAAGGTGAAAACTTGGGTCTCACTGATGAAGAGCAACAAGAGTAAGTGACACGTGCCGAAGAAGCTCCACCGTATGATCAGCTGCCAGCAGAAGAAACGCACTACGCTCTTTTTACTGACGGTTCCTGTCGCATCGTAGGGATGAACCGTAAGTGGAAAGCAGCCGTATGGAGCCCCACACGACAGGTTGCACAAGCCACTGAAGGAGAAGGTGGAGCAAGTCAACTTGCAGAACTCAAGGCTGTTCAATTGGCCCTGGACATTGCTGAGAGAGAGAAGTGGCCAAAGCTCTACCTCTACACTGATTCCTGGATGGTGGCCAATGCTCTGTGGGGTTGGCTGGAAAGGTGGAAAAAGGCCAACTGGCAGCGGGGGGGAAGACCAATCTGGGCTGCTGATGAGTGGAAAGACATTGCTGCTCGAGTAGACAAGCTACCTGTCAAAGTCCGCCATGTAGATGCCTGTGTCCCCAAGAGTCAGGCTAATGAGGAGCACCAAAACAATGAGCAAGTAGATCAAGCTGCCAAGATAGACCTAGATTGGCAACACAAGGGAGAGTTGTTTCTAGCTCGATGGGCCCACGACGCCTCAGGTCATCAGGGCAGAGATGCCACCTATAAGTGGGCATGAGCCCGAGGGGTGGATCTAACCATGGACAGCATTTCTCAGGTTATCCATGACTGCGAGACGTGTGCTGCAATCAAGCAGGCCAAGTGAGTGAAGCCCCTATGGTCAGGCGGGCAGTGGTCCAAATACAGGTATAGGGAAGTCTGGCAAATTGACTACATCACCCTTCCCCAAACCCGCCAAGGCAAGCGCTACGTGCTGACCATGGTGGAAGCCACCACTGGATGGCTGGAAACCTACCCTGTGCCTCACGCTACTGCCCAGAACACCATCCTGGGCCTGGAAAAGCAAGTCCTGTGGAGACATGGCACCCCTGAGAGAATCGAGTCAGACAATGGGACCCATTTCAAGAACAGCCTTATAGCAGCCTGGGCTAAGGAACATAGCATTGAGTGGGTGTACCATATTCCTTATCATGCACCAGCAGCCAGGAAAGTTTAACAGTGTAATGGCCTGCTTAAAACCACCTTGAAGGCACTGGGTGGGGGGACTTTCAAGAACTGGGAGATTAATTAGTAAAGGCCACATGGTTAGTGAACACTCGAGGTTCCACCAACCGAGCAGGCCCTGCCCAATCTGAGCCCCTGAGAACAACAGATGGAGATAAGGTTCCAGTGGTACATGAGAGGCATGCTGGGAAAAACCGTTTGTATTAATTCTGCCTCCAGCAAAGACAATCCCATCCGTGGGGTTGTCTTCGCTCAGGGACCAGGATGCACCTGGTGGGTGATGCAAAGGGATGGAGAGGCCTGAATGCATACCTCAAGGAGACCTTGTTTTAGGATGAGCTACCCACATCACTGTCTGTACCCATATCTGTATGTATATATGTATAAAATTTAGGTAGTGCTTGTGTGGCTATATTTTTAAAGGTTTAAATTCAATGTAATAGGTTGGTATGGAAAAAAATTCGGGGGGGATAATGTTGGGGGTTAGATTTGCCTCTTTTTTAACTTACAGAATTTTTTCCCATAAGTTTCTAAGAAACCGCTAATGACAGTACTTAATCAGAACAAAAGGGAGTACTTGAAGGACATGGCAGCACAAGGCTACACTTATTGTTTTTAAGTCTCTGGGAGTGTCCCTCAGAGGGGAGAGATAATGAGCTTTGGGAAAAAGACAGAGCTAGGGGAGGGGGACTCACTCTTGCTCTCAGCACCGAGGAAGACAGTCAAGTTACCCCTCACTGCAGGAAGAGTTCACGGCCATCACTCTGCCTCTGCCTTGTCCTGGGAAATCTACCGTCATCTCCTCGTGTACCCAGGAATCCTGAGCTCACTTTCTCCAGCCCTCCCCCCACCGCCGCTGTTTCTTCAGAGCTTTGAGGTTTCCCTGCTACTCTGTAGCCCAGCACTGCCAAGCTCTGCCAGGACACCCCCTGCCGCTCCAGCTGCCAGCACAGAGCTCCTCATCTCATCCACCAGCCCGGGACTTTTCCTCCCTTCCAGCTCAGCCTCTCAGAGTCCTGCAGGGGCACCGAGATCAAACTGCCCTGGGCTTTTTTTTGAAAGAAAGCCCTCAAGGTTCTTGGTTCTGTTTATTATTAATGCTAACATGGTTTGTCTTGGTTTGAGGGGAAGTGAGTTTTTCAGGCAGCTGAGGTGAAACCAATTCGTGGTCAGGTCTGAATGTTGGCACCTTTCAGTGGCCACTGAGGGGTTGGACACACCTCTGAGGACACAAGGGGTTAAAAGCAAGGACTCCCAGAGGGACTTCCTCTTTCTGGTTCAGCTTTCAGGAGAGGAGCCTCTTTTTCCTCCTCCCCCGCCCAGCTTACCAGGCTGGGTGGGGGAGGGGGGCCAGGTGGCCAGGCTGCGGTAGGCCTGTGCCCCGGGGGGGAGAAAGAGAGACAGCGGGACTGGACCTGAGCTTGCCCCATCGAGGATGGAGGGGTGGAGAACTTTGGAGGTGCCTTCCGTCCTCCTGTCCCATCCCCCCCCCTCGTCCTGTCTCCCCCCTTCCCAGGGAGAAGGTGCCGAGCTGTGTGTGGGAGTTGCGGAGCCTGCGAGTGCCTGAGCCTGTGGCCTTGCCGGGAGCCAGAAGCTTTTAACTCTTTCTGAGACAGAAGAAAACTATTCCCAGACATTGATTCTCATGGTTGGTGGTTTCAGAAGAGAGAGAGACAGCCTGGGACCGAGATGATAAAGGACGATGAAAAGAACCCCAGATTGGACAGAGATGAAGAGGAATGGCTTTTGGGCTGGACTTTTCTCGCGTAATGTTAGTTATAGATGGACCCTGGACTCTCCTGAACATAAATAAGACTGTATTTGGGTGGATGCATTTGGCTCAAAACCAAAGACTTTGTGGCCTATTCTTGGAACCCTCGGCCCCAGGGGTAAATGTGGGGGGGACTGCTAGTCCCAATATGAGAAGATGGCTGGTTTTTGGTACTTGGCCAAACATCCTTAAAAGAGCCCTATATGCGGTTTTGGTCCATGGACGGTGGTGAGAGCACTGGATATGGAAAGGAGGGTGTCACCCTGGCAGACCGCTCCAGGTGGTGCCATGGGTGACATGGGAACACGGGAGGGTGGAACTGTGTTTCCTGTGGGGGGTCTGTGGTGGGAGAGAGACTCCTCTCTCCCTGGATGGATTGAAGATTGGTTTTTTTGAGTGATGATGACTTTGATTGGGGAACCCAGGGTTTTGGTTTAAGCATGTAAGATGAGGGTAATGTGCAAGTGTTAACTGTTGAGCATGTAAGGGATGGAAATTGGGGGAGGAGAAGAAATGTTCTGGGAGGTTTTCATTTCTGTTTCCGGGTGTTTAGGTTTTCTTTTCTATTCTCTGTTGTTATGTAGTTTAATAAAGTTTTTTTTCTATTTCAAGTTTTAGGCCTGCTCTGCTCTGTTCTTGACCACATGTCACAGTAGTTCATTCAGAAAAATATACACTCATGGGTGCATTGGCATTTGGCCAGCGCCAACCCATGACATTGTATTTTGTTTGTTGTTTTGTCATATATACTAGTAAAGAACTGTTATCCCTATCCCCATACCTCTGTCTGAAAGCCCCTTTAATTTTCTAAATTAGAATAACTTGGAGGGAGGGGATTCGAATTCTACATCTCTAGGGAGGTCATGCCCCCTTCCTAGCAGATACCTGTCTTTCAAACCAAGACACTGTGTTAACAGCAGCCACTACTTACAGATGGAAATAAGAGCCTATTTGTATTTTTCTGAAGTATTCTAGCCAGACAACAGTGTTTTCTATTAAGAATTGTACATGTATGTTAAAAAAAAAAAATACTTCAGTGAGAAATGGGGACAAAAGCACAAGATTTGGAAAAATTACCTATAAACAGACCAGTGAACATGAACTGTCTTCCTACCATTAAGACACATGCATCAGTCTGTTTGTGGCACATTTTATTGAAGGCAGAGGATTTAACAAAGGAAACTGTTTTACAGTCCCTGAGGTGAGACTTACTAAGACAGTTTATAAATTTGCATTCTCTCAGGTTCAGTGTCTTTTTTAGTTGTTTTCGTCTTTTTTTTGCTGTAGTCTCTGTAACTGCATTGTGTTTGGTTTCTCCTGAGATTTTAGCAAAGGTCATAATTACTTCTGTTTTGCCAGCACTTTGGTGCTAGAAACCTTGTCTCCTTAGATAATGCCTTTGGTTAATTTCTCAAAGTTCCTTAGTGTAATGAATTTTTTTTGTTCTGTCCCCCATCACACACACACCATATCCCTTTGTCTCGCTCCAGAGTTGCTGTTTTATGTCTGATGACCCAATGCTGCTAGAAATGAGTTTAATAGTAAGAGTGGAAAATGCCCAACAAGACTTTGTGGCGCACAGACAATACTTACTGGAGAATCTTTTTATAGTTTATGTAGCAATGGAAAGAACAAAGACCTCAGGTAAGTCCTAATCCACCTGTTAAGTGTAATTCAACTTCGTTTTATACATAATTTGTAATTTGACATCTTAAATTGTATTGAATTCAGTGACCGCTTAATTTCACAAGTAAGGGAAACCAAGTTCAGTTAAACACAGCTCACAGAGAATTTGTTGGGCAGAGTTATCATAAGCAGTTTTCTTCATAAAGGTAACAATTGTGAAGTTGTAAACTAGATCTCTTTCATTCTTTAGTCCCCCATGCTTATGCATCTGCTTAAATAGTATGGAAAGATGACATGGTCCTTTGAATTCTACAACTGCATTTCTGGTTTCGCATTAATTAAATTGACCATAATGGGATTGTGAAGGCAGAGTGGTTTATACAGTACTGGGGATAGTGGCCATTATGGAAAGTAGGGTAATGAGGTAATACAGATGTGTATATAATTTGTTCTTGTGAGCTAGAATTCCACAGGCAAAACAATCAACTCCTTGCAGTTTTTTTATGCTGCACATCCTCTAAATCCAGGGGATTAAAAATTATTTATAGAGCCTTCCAGTCTATTAGAACAGCTTTTTTTAGACATTTCTGCTAGTTTTCCTTTCTGATTGGAGAAGAAGAAACTGTTTAAGAATCCAGATTAAAATAATATTTTTAACATACTTTTTGAAAAGGAACATGATCTTTTTGTCTTTTGAGAAATGCATTTCAAGATCTAGTCACAAAACAATAGATACAATATACACAAAATATCTACAATATGTACTGTTTCCCTTGTGGTATTTTTGTGATGTGGCACTTCATAGAGCTGAAACTGAAATACCCACTGTAAACCTAGTTTTCGTGCCAGTGAAATGCCAGGACTTTGTTGAGTTGTGGATGTACATTTATTCTGATGCTGGTAGAAAATTGTTCCCATCTGTTCTGTCAAGGGTGCTCACTGTTAACACTTTTGGTGGTTAAAGTACTAGAAGTATCTTTTAGGGCTATTTTCTGTTAAATGTAGTGCAATTATAAGTCCTGTCTGTGCTAGAGGTTGGTTCTATAAGCCCTTTGGATTAGCTGTTGGTGGGAAGTTAGCACCTAGACCAGGACAGCAGGTAGGCAGGGTATGCACAGAGGAACTAACCAGCTGGAAAGGCTGAAGAGAGGAGTATGTGCTTTAAACAGCTGTAGGGTATGTGAAACTCTTAATCAACACCTTGAACCCTCTTTTGGAAGCTAGAACTTGCAGTCTTGCTTTCAAGCAGCTGAACAAAGTACACACATTATTAGAAATCGTGGCTGGTCAGGTGGGAGAATGTCCTTTCATGTCAGCCTGCGTACACTGATTTAATACAAGTATAAGCAAGGGCAAAAACTGAAGTTATCTTCCTTGTGGAAGGACCATCGTATGATGGTCATCTCTTATTCTGTCCTGCTGCCCTTCTTTTGGTCCTCTACATCTTCCTACTGTCCTGTGGATGGGAAGATAGCTTTGCCAGTGACCAAGGGTGGTTCCCCAACGTAGCTGTGCCACCTTACCAGCAGGCGAAGACTGTGTTACCCCTGTCTCCTGTTGCTTTAGGCAATAGTTTGCTACCTACCAGGTGATAGGACCATTCCTGATTTGAGCCCAAAGTACTGAATCCAGCTTTGTATTATTTCCTGGGAATGCTTGCATTTTAGAGCAGGCGAGCCAGGATCTTGTTCAGCTGTGTGTGATACAGAACAGTTTTTACTAGACTCTCTCCTGCTATTGATAGACTGGCCCTTAGAAAGTTACTTCATCAACAGCCGTTCTTCTTCCATTCAGCTGTTAACTTCTGTCTCCCTGCCCCTAGGAGGGGGAAGTAGTGTGTGATCTAAGATTTAGGGGATAATGAAGATTCCCTGTTGAAGCTTGCCTGCACATTTGTGGCTAAAAATCTTGAGTGGATTTTTACTCCTCTCTCAAATGTTTGCCAGCTCAAAGATGTGAATAGTTCCTCCTTTTTACAAGGGTATCTGTCACATAAAGATTTTAAAATTTAAATTGGGATTGCTTCTCATATGAGTGTCTGACAAAACAAATGTTTCTGTCCTTGGTGAACTTACCTTGGTGTTTATTCTTTTGGACAGGTCATTCATCAGTAGATGTGTATATCATGCATTCTGGAAACAGCCTTGTGCGTATACAGGTAATTGTGGCCTCCTGGAAGTTGTAATTTAGGGTGGTGAATTTGATTAGGGAATTAGCTTTCTCTAATAGCAGATTGATTTTGCTGGTAGCAAATTTCACACTTCTGAGTTTTTAAAGTGTGCCCAAATGTCTAATAGATCCTTGAGATGACATGTTGGAGTTCAGTGATGGATTTTAAGATGTAAGAGCTGTAAACTTGAATAAAAATTCATGTATTGATTTAGAAGATACGAGAAAATGGCAGATGGTGGCATGCAAATTTGACAAGAAGATAGACTAATACAGGAGCTGCAACACTAATAATGGAAGTGCTGCTACTAAATTCGTCTTGTCTTCATGCAGGAAATACAGCAGGTGTCACAAAAAGACACATCACCTGTGGAGTTTGAGCCAGTACTGCTATCCTCATCATCTGCTTACTTCACAAAAGTTGCTTCTATTTCTTGTAAAGGTACAGGTTACACATATTTAGATATATGATTAAATAGGATTTGATTGCTGAAAAAAGGGTAGGTTTTTTCAGCAGAGACCCCGAAAGATCTAAAAATCAGCTTGTCTAGACTTAATTGAGAAAGAGGATGAATTCTTTTTGCTAATAGTTTCCACCCTTTTTGTGTGTATGTGGTTCCTCTTATGCTGGTTGAAGGCTCTAAGCTATACATACTTGAAAAAAGGGGAAAAACCCAGTTGCTAAAATGTTCGCTGATTTTACAATAAGCATAATTATGGAATATGCTTTTTCAACATCCTTTTATAGTTTATGGTTTTTTTCTGTTTCAAATATGTTTTCTGAAAGGCTTTTGTGCTTGGATGGTCATTTTCTATGACATTTCTTGGCAGGACCATTGAAGAGGTTTGCCTGAAACCAGACATGTTTGTGGAAGAGCAGAGATTGGCATTTAAGCATTCCTGACTCCAGCCTGTTTCCTATTCTGACCACTAGACTGCAGTGTACAGACTTTAAACATTTATGAAACAGGCTGCTTTCATAATGACATTGAGGCAATACATAGGGAAAACATGGATGAATAAGAAGAAAGAAGGGACTATTATGTTAAGTGATTCTCTTTTAAAGAGCGATGTTGCCATGAATTTCCCTAGTTTACTGAGCGTTCATACTAAAGCAGAAGTGTGCAGCTTCTCACGCTCCTTACTATAAACACTGGCCATGTTTTGCTCACTCTTTCATTGTTTACATATTTCTAGGTGGGAGGAGAAAGGTGATTGACAGTTGGCTTGACCAATGTGGATTGAGAGGTGGAATTCCATCCTCCAACCACAGGCCCCATAGGAAATGTATAAAACTGAGTTTTGTAAATAAACTTGGGCTCTCGCTCTCCTGCCTGCTGCTCTGTTAAACCCAGACTTCTGTCTCCTGAGTGTGTCCTTATCTAGCTAGGCTCGTGGTGATACAGCAGTTCTTCAGTTGTTAAAAGGAGGCAGCATGCTCTGATTAGTAAGAATGATGTGCCAATGACACGTGGTTAAAATTGGTCAGGTTGCTCTTCACAGCCTTATTGTGTATTTTTTGAAGGTGTTTAGCATTCATGAATACTTCTTAAGGCAAGGTTTGAAACCTCTGAAAAGACTGAGTCTTAGGACTCAATTAGATGCTTTACTCACCTGGGTGAGGATTGCACCAGCAAAGATTCCCCTTTTTAGTGTTCTTGCAAATCTTCGCATGAAAATCATTTTGGATATGCTGATGTATTCTGTGTGTCTGCTCTTTCCCAGCTGCTTCCTGTGACAGTGAAAGCCTTTATTCTGACAACAAGAACAATCTTTTGAAAGGCACTACAACACTCAAAGCCTGTCTTTTCTGTCCTGTGATGGAAGAGTAGGTTGACTGGATTTTGGTTTCTTTGTAAATGTTCACTGATACTATAATGAAAATACTGTACCTTACTTTTAAGAGATGAAGTTAACTTCCTTTGTCACTCTATGATTCCAAGGTCAGTGAAGAGGCTTCTTCCTGTTGTTGCTGTGTCATTTGCCAAAATGGACCTGTCACATTTAAAGCAATAATTCTGTATTTTATCACAAGAAGAATTTTAGGAGCCAGTAAAAAGATGTGCCTTAGCAGCTCATATCATATAAATGTTGCTTAGTCTATGATAAAATTTCCAGCACCCTTGTTAATGCAATGCAGAAGCTGGATAGTCTTAGAAAAAATGTGAAGTCTTTTCTTGCTTCAGTCATCTTTTGCCAATTTCATCTAGCCTGCTGTATCACAAAGCAATAGGCAATATTGTACTGTAGCATAACAAGGCAGTAGATACTTTGCCTGTCTCTTTTAAATGGTTCTTTTGAATTTTTACTCTCATATGTAATTATTCCCTAATAAATAATTTTGTTCTTCCCCAGGAAAACTTAGAAGAGCCTCACCATACAAGAATACTATGGTATCTTCTCTTGTATACACCACTTGTTTTTACTCAAGGACAATACCAGGTGTATTTATATTTTTTCTGTATTTACTTATAGGTATTTTGATGTAGATCCTTCTGCAGCACTGTTTCATATAGAACCACATCATAATACTTCAGGATATTGGTCCATATGGTTTACAAATAATTTTTACTTCAGCATTGAATTGATTGAGGTGTTCATAGCCAGAGAAACAAAGAGCATAGTAAAGGTAAGCTTTATTTCTTCTTTGTACAATGTTTTGTCTTTGATTTAAAGATATGGACCTTTGACATACAAAATAGGTTCTTTGAAGAACTCGGTGTTCTTAGAGCTGGTTGGATTCAGTTGAAAATAAAGGTTTATGTACATCTATACTGTAACTATTAGGTTACTGTCTCAAGAGGCATTATTCACTGTCCAGCTTACTTTTGTATTGTTTTATTGACAACTGTTCTTCCATTTGAGTTGCAGCTACAGATGCATGAAATTACAGACCATTCTCTGTTCTCAGAATTGTTGAATGTGTGTATTTGTGCTCTCTAGAATCCAGCATTTCTTCATAGTGGAAGCCTTTAGTGCATAGATGAGCTTTAAAGCCAATAATTTACCGGCACAACTGCTTGGTTCAAATCAGGCAAATCTGGTTTATGAATAAGCACATGATGTAGACATCTAAATGGCTCTTTTTATGTTTTAATATTGAGATTGGCGTAAGTGTACTGTATTGATCAGTCACAAGCACATATGACCATGTAGCAACAGCAAAAACACAAAGGACGAGAAAGTTTGTGTTTCAGGGTACCACCTGCATCAGAAAGTGCTGTACCAATTTTAATTCAGCTGTCATTTGATTCTTTTCAGATTCTGAACTTCACTGAACCTCTGACACTACCTCCAGGCTGCTGGAATGTATTTTCTTTGAAGCTCAGTGTGAAAGACACTGTAACAAATGTGCTCTCTAGTATTTGTTTGTCCACAAATGTGGGAGTGATGTTTGAAATACCTCTGCAGATATATTTGACTGTGTCCAAGGTATTGTGTTCAATTGTGTATGTTCAAGTATTGTTAGGCACTGCAAACCCAGCTACAGTAGTGTCTCTCTCAGGCCAGAAATCTGTTCTCTTAGTCCTGACAGAAAAGCTCAGTAACAGACCACTCTTTTAAACCATTCTGTAGCTTGAGAATTTAAGTCCCCAGAGTTGAACAGCGATGCAATTATAGTTCTCTTGGCACTTAATTCTTTTAATTCAAGGCCTTAATTCTCTTATTTGACTCTACAAACAAATCATGCACTGAGAAAGTGAAATTCTCTTGTTCTGTCGTATTTTTGTTTTTCCAGCAGAGAGATCTTAATTTTGAAGCAATTACCCACTGTGATATTCAGTGCTACTTGGGAAAGTCTGATTCAGGTAGGCTTGTCTAAGGTGGTTTTTTTTTTGCATTTGACAGTAGTTTTATTGTAGAAAATTAATTTTATATAGCAGGACTTGTAATGAGACTATTGAGATTGTTCATGCAAATACTTAGTTTTACGTTTTTTTAAAAAACATCCACTTTTCTGGGAGCATATAAATGGCTGAGGGTACTGAGTAGATGGTGCGGTATTTCAGACATCTAATTCCATAGCACATGCTAAGCTATTGATTTGTCTTGAAACTTATTTTAGTATTTAAGACTCTCGTATAGGTTCTCATTGGTGATGTATTGCCCTTTTATATCTTCATACTCATTTTCTTGAGAGATGTTGAGGTAGACTGGTAAAAATGTCCACTAACTCAAAGTTATTAGAAAATGTGCATAACCTGGGCCCAGATCCTGGGAATTCTTTGCTGAAAAACAACAAAAAAAAGTTGACCAGTATCTGCCTGTATCCAGAGTTAAATTTGAAGGCCTTCTCTTTATCTCTTTCCCATAGCAATAATTCCATAGATGTCAGTAAAAGATGGTTTATCAGGCTTATAAAACAGCATCCTTAACATTGTATCATATGAAACAGAAAGGTCTCATTTTTTCTGGAACTGAGGAATCTATCTCCAGATACTGTAATGCTCGGAGCTGTTTTAAGTACCTGGCTGGCATTTACCAAAATACAGTGATAGGTATTACATGGCATGATACTGCCTAAAGAATGTTGAACCTGTTAAAAGCTGATTCAGAATAGTGGTTTTTATTCTCTGTGCAGTAAGGAGTTTCAGAAGGCAGCTGGTATCATAGGCTTTAAATGTTTGAGCACTCTCCTGGAAATGTTTTCAAGATGATATTTCCTAAAATGTATTTTTGTGTGAGGCTATGAGGAAGGCAGTAGTAGTCAGTCAGATGTGAAAAGGAGAATTGAGGTGACATACAGAAACATGGGACTTGAACATTGAGACACTTGCATGCTAAGGTACATATCCTCCTACAAGCAAATGTTTGCGCTTTTTTTTGTTTTGTTTTGGAGTTTTTTTGTGTTTGTTTTTTTTTTTTTTAATCTCAGTGAAGGAATGTGACTGATACAACCAAATCCTTGTTGCTTACTTGTAGCGGTGTGTGACTCTCTTCAGTCCCAGGGCACACAGCGGCCAGGGGTGCGACACCTTGCCCCCTGGGGAGCTCTCACCTCCCCACCTAGGGACTCCGATGTTCTCGGCAGTGTCTATTTCGGAAGCAGAGATGGAGTGGAGGCGAGACGGGTCTTGGGGTGAACTGAAGAGGTTTATTAAGGAGATGAGCAACTAAAAGACAACACCCCAAGAAGCCCCGAGCAGGGCTCGGGCAGTGGGTTTTACACAACAAGCTTAGGGGAGGGGTAAAGGGAGCGGTAAATTTAAAGCAACCAATTAGGGTCTGTATCTAGGGTGTTGCATCCGCGGGTAAAACTAACAAAAACCAATCCAGGATGTGTGGGATGGGTTTACATAAGGCGGGAAAGATAATAGACAGATAACTGAAAGTCACATAACGTAACAGGTGCACGCATAACTTAAAGCAACTGAAGGAGACAAAGGAATACTAATGAGGGGGATAGGGGTACATAGAACTAAATTAAGGGCACATAAAGAAGGAAAATGGGGTACGCAAAACTGAGTTATTACAACAAATATGAAATCATAATAAACTAAAAATAATGCACCGCCACACTTACTTTATTTTAATTCTAATTATACACATAGTGACATCTGTACTTACAGGTATTCTGCCTTCTGCTTTAGGATACTAGTATTTGTTAAACAGAAATGTGTAATACATGGGCCTAAAAGTGCTGACCTAAAGAAATTGTAGTTGGATTATTCCAATAATCACCAATCTCAATTCATTACTTTAAACATTAAGGATTGTAAAATAAAGTACATACAATTTCAAAATAAGTAATTCTTGTTTTCTTTCTAAAGAAGTTTGCTTTTCTAACTACTTTCTGCTGTGTGAAAATGCTTGAACCAATGAGTGTAATTTTCTAAAATGCACTAATCTTTAGACTGATGTAAAGCCTTGCAATTCATCTTAAGAAGAATTTGAGACAATTAACAGCATCTAGAAAAGAAGCTAAAATGAAAAGACTGTTTTTTCCAAACTATGGGAATTGTTCTATTCCCTGCTGTGCCATGCTAGTATATTTTTGTACCACCATGTAGTATATTATCTTGATACTTTACTGGCATTATTGGAAAGTACTGTGTAGACAACTAATGGCATAGTTAGTCTTCAGTGGCATCTATTAGAAATAGAAGCAGTAAAAAGGACTTACTAGAGCATATACAGGCTGTGCAATACCCATTCTCTTGTTTGCATGTACAGTTACTTTGGTTTTGCAGATGTATTTCTTTAAGCAAATCTGATATGGAAAATAATATATATACCCTCGCATATTCTCACTTTGAAGGGGAAAAGTGGGTTACCTTTTTTGTTTTGGGTCTGGACGTTTTGCAGGTACTGATTACTTGTGTTCAGAAGTAGATTGATGGAAGGAGCAAATATTATCTCTGTAAAGTCTGAAAAATCTATTATCCTTTTAGCAAATCTGCTTTGGCAGAAGAGTCTCTCTCTGGACCGTTCTGCCTGGGATGTGGATTCCGAGCTTGCAAGTGACCTTTATGAAAGATGGCAAAAAATCAGACGTGAGGAAGCATGCAGGTCTGTACAGAATCTATTGAGGTTCTTAATTCAAGTACAGTATTGTAAGAAAGAATGTTTCTGTTCTGAAGTATTCTTAATTAGAAGAAAACATTTAGGACCATTTTCTACTTCAGTTAGTTCTCTTGAAGCACATGGAGTTTCAGAGCACTCCAGACACCCCCAGCTTTCATTTCAAGTGCCAGCCACAAGTAAGCTTTTCAGCCTAGAATGTAAATAATATTCTGGCTATAGTTATCTCACCAGGGCTACCTGGCATGAAAGCAGTCCAAGCATGTTTTACCAGCACATTTATGGAGTTGCAGGAATCCCTCATCAACAGGTTGCATAGCAGTCTTCTCAGGGTCTTTGAATGGCTTTTAAGGTTTTTAGTCCCTGGCCTACATACACAGAAGTTATGCTGACTCTCTGCTACTAGGCTACAGCTTTATGAACTTTATTTTGTAGACACCATTTTCAAGGCACGATAAGTTGATGCAATTATAGGTCCCAACAAATCATCTTCTTGTTGTTGTTCTTTGAAAGAAAAAAAAAAAAGAAACTACTAAGTTTTCTGCTTTTGCCAATAAAGCAGGAGAAGTATTTTAGGATCAGCTCGCTTTACTCAGCAGAAGAACTCTGAAGAGGAATCCTTTGCCTTTTTCTTGCCACGGTTGACTACAGAGCCTGGCCTTACACTCAGCTTTAATGCCACAGCTGTTAAAAGTAGTATGGTGAGGATGGTTGTTACTACGCTTTTTTCTGAGTTGATGTATGTTTAGCTTGTTTAAATAACAGTGTCTGTGGTTAATATTTGGTGCTGCTTAGCATTTTCATACTGCTTGTGAACCGGTGTTTTGACCTCAGTTAAGACACTAAATTTGTACCCCTTTGGCTCTTTGATAAGTTTTCTAGCTTCCTAGTTGCAATACTTTAGTACAAGGAGAGGAGTAAAACAGTGTAGGTTTTAACCAACAATTTTTTGTAATTGTTAAAACTTCCCTTGTGTTCATTGTATATAAGTTACATGCTTGTGGTAAAATAATTGAACACGGGACTAGGGATAGGGTGTGTTGTCATTAGCTCTCAGGGTTGCTGTTCCCTGAGATTCTCCTCGGGGTTGCTGTTCCCTGAGGTAATAAGGTTTTCGAGCTTCCCTTGCCCAAAAGGTCTCACGCCGGAGCCAGAGAAGACAAGCTGAGTCTGCTAGTGCATGTTTCCAAGGTTGTTTATTCTTCATTATCTCTCAGTTCTTTCTCAGCTCTGCCAGGCGTCCCTGGCAGGGTACATTATCTTAGTTCTTTCTCAGCTCTGCAAGGCATCTCCAGCAGAGCAGGACATGCGGCGGACTGGGGCGGATCAGAAGGTCCCGGACCCTTTGTACCATTTCCCTGACCCAACCACCGTCCACAACGTACTTTTTATTTACAGAATCTTACCAATACTTACTACCTATGTTAACATGTCATTTCTAATCTAAACCAATCCTTGTAATACAACTCAGCAGAAAATGGGGGAAAATAACAAGAACAAGGAGGACAGGACCACTCCCCAATTCCTAAAAATCCTAGATTCTACATTTACACTCTGTGATAAACTAACTACTATTTATTTTGATAGCTGATCCCCTTGTACAGATCCCAGACCCCCCTGTCCGGTCTCCAAACCCTCCAGGGTGGCCAGAGGGATGTTCTAGAGTCCGACAATTAGCGATATAAAGCTGTACAGGATGGCCTTCCTCATGCCACTGCCTTGTGTAACAGAAGTGTGTAAAACACTTATGAGAGATACAACACTTGCAGAGCAATGTATCTTCCAGCCACACTGACAGTTATTTCTTTCTTGTTTGTCAGATTTAGGTCTCTACTAACCTAGCCTAGACCAGAACCAGTCATATGGAAATAGTTTTCATATGCACATATTGTGAATTACCTTAATATTCCATTTGTCCAATTTAATTGTTAGTTATTACAGAAATTTTTATTACCTGCTTGCATTCAGACTTTTGTAAGAAAGGGTGGCACCTCACTAACTTCACTTTCTTCTATGCAAGAGCTTTGTTCACATCTGCCTGCATAAATCAAAATCCAAATGAAAGGGTTGTTTGGGGAGCGGGGGCAGTCTGTATTTTCGTACACATTGTTCAAAATGCACTCTTAGCTGTTTTTACAAATTATGACATTGGGGTGATGTGTCCTGCTGTTACATGCAGTCATGTGTATGTATGATTATACTGCATTGAGACAGAAGCCAGATTGAAGTCCCTTGAAAATGCAGATTGTATTGCCAGTGCTGAATTATTTTACCAACCAGTTCTCAAATATGTAGTTTTTTAACTCTTTCTTTTCCTTTCCAAACTATTTAGGTAAAATATTTCATACTAAGAAACCCTTCATCCTTCCCAGTTACGTTGCAGCTTCTGCCTCTTTCTTACTACCCTGATCCCCAAGCTTCACTGAGTCTGCTGAACAAATGGTAATAACTATCTCAGGATACTGTTTTCCCTTTTAAAAGATCTTATTTGCTATGCTTTATGATTGTTACTGACTGGGTTTTATTTAGTTTTTCAAAGTGTAATTTAGGTGGGGATTATGTTCTGCCCCATTTTGGAAGATACAGCCATGTTCGGGGCAGCTCCCTGTATGGTGCATGCCTTTGTAATGCACCTCATCATTGATAAAACACACATTGAACATGTTTTAAGCAAGTTTGTGTCTGCCAGATATAAATTACAGTTGGTCATCTTCTAGGATCTGAGGCTCAGTGCAAGCTGCCCAGGTGAGGTGAACAGCTTACAGAGTTGGGATTGTGCATCTCCTCACAGTGCTAGTTGGTATCTATAAAGTCTCTAGACAGATCAGTGAAAAGAAGGTATCTGAACCATCCCACCAGGAAAAGTTTTCTTCTTAGCCTTTTCTTAGGTAATAACCCTGGTTGAAGAGGAAACAGGGGTCGGGAAGAAAAATGCAGGTCCAGAGGGAGCAACCTCAACATAAATGTTTAGGGTCAGCTAAGTAAAAGTTTCTGCGTTGTTTTAGAATTGAGATGATCTAATGAGAAATCTAGAGAAGAGTTAGATGAACAAAAAAGGGACCTGGTACGTGAGCTGAAGTTCACCAAAACAAGCCTTGTCACTCTTATCTTTGAAAAAATGTTTTAGTTGGTAGGACTGTGTGGTTAGAGGCAGTGGGATTACTCCTGTGCTTAGGTGTAACTTGCTTATTTGGGGTCCCAATCCCTGTGTAATTGCTTCCTTAACCTAATTTCTTTACATAGGTACATGCATGTGTATATATATGACTGTGTATATATATGCACATTAATAACTGCATCTGTTTGCATACTAAATATGATTTCCATATAGACTCTTTCTGGTGGTTTGCAATTAAATTTTCTCTGTATTTGCACACTTTAGTTTCTGCAGATCTTCTAAGTTCACCAGAAATCACATCCATTAACTGATTCTTTTTAACCTAATGTCATAGACAGTTGTGACAAGTGAGTTTTCAGTTCAGTGGCTGGAGGTCCATTAGTCCACTATAATCCACATTTTACTTGTTGGTTTTCATATGTCAGTTTTTAATACCTAAATGCTTATAATTTGCACTTGGGCAAAAAAATCAATTGCTTTAAGTGAATTTGATTTGCAAATTATGTGATGGAAATAGGAATTTGTTCCAAACAAATAATGAGCAGAAAGATGGATATTTGAATGAATTATATGAGATTTAATAATGATTGTTTCTTAACAGTTATGTGAGCAGAAAGAGCTTCGGGGAATTTGTGTTTGTGTGGCTCAGAAATTCTGTTTCTTGACTGTGATCTTTTACAATATTCTACACTGACCAACCTAAAATGCCCAGCCATTTGTCTGTTTTCCAAATGTGTGGAATCCACATAAAACGGATGTGTAGTGTATTCTGTTGAAACGCAGACCCACATTTCCACCATATTTCACATTGCCAAAATGCAATTGTAGAAGTAGTCTTTATTTAAGAATAGATGCCAGCATGTAAAAATAAGTCAGTGCAGTTCTGACAGGATGGGTTTCAAGTGCTTAACTTTTTGTTTTGGTTTATTTAGGTTCGGCATAAATGTGAAAGCTATTAATTTCACAACCACTGAATTCAGGCTAATGGATGAATGTTCTCACAGGGTAAGATGGCTAATTTTGGTAGAAGTGGTCTGACACACTAGAGAAAGATTTTTCTAGCTATGCTACTTCTGGGTTCTTCCCAAGTGCAATTTAAAGCAGTTTCACAGTGTTTTCTTGATTCTTCATCAGGTTTGTATCTTTGCGGTTAATTATTTTCAGGATTTGAGCCAGTTTTGAACACAGCTGTAGGGAGGAAGTACATGCATGCCTGCAAGCGTGTGGATGTGTTGTTGGGACTTCACCCTTGGCTCCAGGCTGACCATGAAGTGTCAGGCTGTGGAGTCAGTGATGTTAGGAGCTGGCCGGTTATCTTCTCAGTAGAGATAAGTAGTGTTGGGTAGTTCAAGGGAGGAGGAGCTGGGATTTCTACATCTCAGCTTCATGCCATTGCAACCTCTGGATTCAGGTTTGGAATGTCATGGTTCTCTCTGGTTCCCATTGCCTAATTTTTGCATGAGTGTGGTAACACTTGAGTGTGGCACACCAGTGCTGAGCTGTGCTTAAATCCTGTGGTGTTGTGTCATAGGCGACAGAAAATGCTGTATCAGGGCTGCTGGCATATTCTGGTGTCCAGAGTATTATCCAGAATACCTGGAGAATTTCTTCTTAAGACTTCTGGTTTGTGCAAAAGCCTAGAATTAATGTATTTTCCTTGCTGTTTGGGCATGCTGCAGCTTCATCTTGAATGTCCTGTGTAGATACGTTTCTGCACATATGCTTTAAGATCTTAATGAAATATTTGTACCTTGTAAAAAGAAAAGAGTATGTTTGCTATGCTAATCAAAGCTGACCTTTCCTTTCTGGCAACAGTTCTAAGAGTTGTAAAAGAGAGGAGACAGCAGTTCATAAATCCTAGCCTGTAGGCACACTCTGAAAAAGGGAAGGTAGCATATGAGTAGGAGTGAGCTTCAACAGTCCCACACACTTGGCCAAATGGAAAAATAGCTGTAGATCTTCACATCAGTGTGTGCAATACATGTTTTTCATTAGATTTGAAGAGCTATGGGGAACATGCATGGTTAGATACATTTTCAGCACATATGAGACAGATCTTGCCTTGTTAACCAAATCAGTAGTTATTAATGTTTAAATTTTTGCTTTGGTCATCATTTCCCTAGTCAGTTTATGTGCAGTGAATTGTTAGGCTCATCTTTGTAGGGAGTGACATGGGGAAGTTTGCAAATACCATACATGGCTTTCTTTTAATAAATGCTGACTATTAAATGCAGGTTCTGATAGTTTTTGTGTGTTATTTTTCATAAAATAGACTAAGAATAAAAACATTTTGAACTGAAAAATATCAGAAAAGCTGTTAGTACAACACCCATAAACTGAGAAACAACTGAGAGCCCATTTTGGAATGTTTATGGGTTTTTTGACTGCTATAGGTATCTGATCACCCCTTTCTAAGAGGGGACCCCCAGTTCTGGAAGAGCAAGTTATAGGGCTGTTTTCATTTTTGAAAGGCAGAAAGAATAAACAACAGTATTAAAAATAAAATAATTTTTTTAAAAAAATTCCATTATTTCCAGACTAAGTGAACTTCTGGTAGTTCTGGTTTTCAATTAATATAGTAGAGAATTCTCTTTGGCTTCTTTCCAGTGACTCAAATGATCGGCATATTTGCCAGCAGTCCCTTTCTCACTTCAATCAAGTTTTAAGTCATACACTGAGGGTATAATGGTTGCCACATTTCCCTGTGCAATCAGTACACTGTCAGTTCTTGTGTTGTGAAGTGTTTCAGGATTCCTTGAATATGAAAGACACTATATAATTTCTTTTCCATCTGAGCAAATAAAAGCTGTTTTAAATAATGAAGTAATACATTCCTCATAATAAGTGCAGTAATATGAACTTTTGCTCAAATAAACAATCTTATGTGATGTTTTATGTTGTAAAAAGGAAAGACTTTGGTATACCAAGTTAGTTAACAGTTTCTGCACCTTGCCAAAAATATTCTGTGATGCTAAGTACTGATACAGTGCTTTCTTTATTGACATCTTTAAACACACATGTTTTCTGTGAGTAAGAAGTGCATTTTTTATTTAACAGAATGCACATCAAGAGGACCTCATCAGCAAGAAATGCAGTTCTGAGATGCTTTGGTTAAGTTTACAGCCACTGGAAACCAGAAAAGTTGGTGTAATTTTTATACCTCTTGACTACAAAAGAGTAGCTTCCCTTATTTTAATCAGGTAAGCCAAGTTTTAGTTGAGAATCAAGCAACTCAATGTAAAAATGAATTTGCAAAGTCCTAGCACATAGACAAATTTGAAAGTCAGTATACCTCTGGTTTAATAAAAATTGCTTTAAGTGTCTTTGTGCCTTATGTCTCATTCATTAATTTTCTTGGTATGTGGTCAGAGGGTTATAAAATGCATATGACTGTACTGAGGCAATTTAAGTTAAGAGAGAAACACATTGCGTGGCTTTGCTATTTTCAACCTGACTTCATAATGATAGGAGTTATGGATCCAGTGAGTCTTTTATGGAGCCAAACATTGGTTACCTTTGTAGGAAAAGTGAGTGAAGCAACCATTTTTACTAGGTGGCACAGTTGTTATCTAGTGGCACTGGTTGCTAAACTTGCTCCTTCACTGTGTGAAATTCACTAGTGGCTGGTTCTGGAATGATCCTGTCTGTTTAGGGGGAACCTTTTCAGGTTTGGCCACTGATTCTCTTACTGAAACACTGTTGTCTTGGTTTGGCACCTAGAGAGCAAAGCCATGATTTTGCAAACTTAATTTGTGCTTTAGTGGCCGATTGCTTGATTTTTGTTTTATGGCAGAAACAACTTAACCATTCTGGATGTAGTCAAGGTAGAAGGCTTTGGAGCCAAAGAACTGCTTAAAGTAGGAGGAAGACTCCCTGGTACCGGAGGATCCCTTCGATTTAAGGTGCCAGAAGCTACACTAATGGACTGCAGACGACGTGAGTAAGGAGACACAGGTCTCTGGTTGTGCAGCTGGCTGCCTTGCTCTGCACTGGTACTGATACAGAATATTCATGTTACATAAACAGAACGGTAAAAGCTGAAGAGCTTGGCCATGAGAAGTGTAGATTTGTAGATTTTGTTTTGTCAAAATTCTGACTTAAAATAGTTAAAATTTTTAGAAATACACTGCTGCAGAACAGTCTGTATTAAATCTTGGTCACTTAGGTTTTTTTTTTATTAGATTGTAAGTAAAAATTTATTTATGAATGTAAGAAAATAATTTTATGCACTGTAAGTTAATAGCGCTCTTTTTTTCCTTTAAGAACTGAAAGACAGCAAGCAAATTCTATCCATTACGAAGAACTTCAAAGCAGAGAATATTGGGCCTCTTCCTATAACAATTTCATCAATGAAAATCAATGATTACAGTTGCCAAGGATATGGATTTGAAGTGTTAGACTGTCAGGAATTTTTCCTGGCTCAGAACTCATCACGAGAAATCAGCATTGTGTAAGCACTAACAAATTTGTTGACAAAATAACTGAAGTGGAAATTTGAAATAATTAATTTCAGAAACAGACACTCCAATAGCATGCCACACGCAAAATTCTGAATAGAAATTTAGTAAGCATTTCCCTCAGGATAACACTAACAAATGGATAATATAATACTGGTTCTTTATATGACCTGTTATTTTTAAAAAGCAGCATACATGCTTTTATCAGTGCATTATGAAGCAATAAATTAAAACAAAAGAGTTGGCACAATTTTTTATTTGCTTGTTATTCTCTAAGTTTGTTCCAAGTAGCCTGACCACAATCTAGTCATGTTTTCCCAACATTGCACATAGTCTAAAACTGATTTTAAACTTTTTAAACTGTCCTTGAGTGAAAGGTACTGTGACATAAGCAAAAGTAAAGTTAATGTTACTGTATTAAAGTAACTGTGGTTTTCCACACAACAAATTTCACCTCTGCTGATTGGAAAGGCAAGTTATACCTTCTAGCAATCAAGTACAATAATAACATGGGTCAGGGAAGTGGAAGAAGAGACAAATCCAGTCTTTCTTCTGCTTTCTGTATCTTTCCAGCTTTGTACCCTACTACCTGGCCCTTTCTGAAATCATGCAGGCTGTATGCTGGACAGCTGTGCTTTTGTTGATTAACCTGAGTTGATCATGTTCATTTCCTTGATAAAAGGAAACCATGTCACAGTAATAAGAGTATTGTGAAGAGTCACAATAAACCCATATATTTTGCCAATTTAAGATGTCATAATACCACCTGCACAGTTTAAGGAGATAGTGGACACTTTATTTAACTGTGCTTTAAAAAATATTATTAAATCATATTATTTCATATAACTAAACTGTTATTATTAGATGAAAAGATTAACATTTCATATTAATAATGAGGCAATATTTTAGTAATTTTAAGAATACTATTAAATTATTAGCAAATATTATTAAATTAGTTTTCATACTTGTTGTTGTTGTAATCGTCATATTATTTGTATTTTTGGTATCAGTGTGACTTCAGAAAATAAAATTCAGACCAACAATGAAAAAATAACACCACCTCTGTTTTTCCTGGCAGATTCACTCCTGACTTTACATCTTCATGGGTAATTCGTGAGCTCACGCTGGTGACTGCTGCTGATTTGGAGTTCCACTTCACGCTCCATGTGACTCTCCCTCACCATCTGTTACCACTGTGTGCAGATGTGGTGTCAGGACCCAGCTGGGAAGAGTCTTTCTGCAGGCTCACTGTCCTCTTTGTAAGGTAAGGCTTTCCTCACAGCACCCCAGAGTTCCTACAAGGTGCAGTGCACGTGAATGTCATGGTAATAACACACATGTGCTGATGCATCCCTAACTGAGATCCCCATGCACACTGTCCTGCTGCTTGCATGGTTTGGACACTGGAAACAGTCAGAGCACAAATGAAGCAACAGTGGTGACCACTTTGCCTGGTTCTAGATGCAAAAGAAGAAGACTACAGGGATCTGAAAAAACAGGAATTTTTCATTCTGTTTTCCTGCTAACACAATTTACCCTGCATGACTGAGAAGGTGGTTTGATGAATTAGAAAGATTTTTGTTTTGATCTATATATGTTTGATGCAATTAATACACCATGGAGAGAGAGGATATTTTGCGTCTACATTTTTAGTTCAGAAGTATGATGGCATTTGTAGCTCATTTAATGCCAACATTTTCTCTAGGAAAAGAAAGAGACTATTTAATAAATACTAAAATAATGACAATGACTATCATGAATGAAAAACAGGCTGATAGGTATCATATTATGATGTAAGACTCACTACAACACAGTTACTTCTAAATTATCTTCAAATCAAGGATTATCTCTTTTAGAATTAACTTTTTCTTTGTTCTATTTTTCTTCTTTGTAAAGCTCATAACTGAGTTATTTTATACAGCTAATAACTAGTAAGGACTATGAGGAAAAAAGGAAAAGAAAATACTATTACAGCTATAATTTTAAAAGCTGTATTTTTAGTTTCTTGTCTGTCTTTTTACTTAGAATTTACTAATGAAATATTTGAAAAGTGTATCTTGTTAGAAGCTTTTTAACTCTTTCACTGAATATTCCTGAAAGTTGTAGACACCAGCATCTATTGTTTTCTTTGGCAGTTTGTCCCTGCTCGCAGTGATTCTGATAGCCTTCCAGCAAGCCCAGTATATTCTAGCAGAGTTCATGAAATCAAGAGAGAGGCCAAATCCTAGTGCTTCACCACAGCAGAACAGCAACTCTGTTGACGTAATCAGCTCTGATTCCTACAAGTAAAAATACTTTTTTTTTCTTCTTTTCTGCCCTGTTTATTGTGGAGTGGTGCTTTCTGTCTGTATTCTGATATTGTTGTGGGCTGGTTTAAAGGAGGCACTGTTCCAAGCAGCCTCTTTTAGAGAACTTCCACCTCAACCCAGGAGGAATGGAGGAACTCAGGGATTTATTCATTTTGAATATTGCCAGTAATACATAAGCTAAAAATTGTATGATGAGAGTAAAGTATACACCACATGTGGCAGCCATAGAAAGAATGGAAAATATATTGATGGTTCTCAGTCTGACCCTCTTCAGTGGTCAGTTAAGCACTTACTGAAGTGTGAGTGTGTTGGAAGTCTGAGCAAATTCTCAGTCTTGCTCAATTCTCACTGAAATTAGAATGTGCTTAGCTGGTATGGTAAATTGAAGACCTAAAGCAATTTCATGGCTTGTGAATATGCCCCCGTTTCTTTTCTTACAACAATATCTCATAAAGCAATTCATGATGGCTTTGTAAAGAAAAACAAATCCCAAATTATTATTTTTTTTCTCCAGGGGAAGCTGCAAGACATTTATGGATTCCTATAGTTCCTCAGATAAAGGTAAAGGGAAGGGCTTCCTGTCTGTAGGCACTTCTTCCAGCCAGAGTGCAGCAAAGAGAAGTCCTGCGACCTACAGCCACTCTCAGAAGAAACACAAATGTTCAGTTTACTACAGTAAGCAGAAACCAAACACAGCATCTGGCAGTGCCATTGCAGCTGCTGATGAGAAACAGAATCAGATTGCAGAGAACCAAATCTCAGCACCAAAAGAGGACATTTGCACTGATGTTGTCAGTGAGAACTGGGTAATTCTGAAATATGCAAATGGCATAAACGTTAGCAAGAATTTAACTCTTCCAGAAGACTTTCTGGGTAAAGAAGAAAGTACACTGAAAAATACAGTTCTCTTTAAAAATACTTCTTCAGAGTGTGATCTGAAGGAAGATCTTCAAATATGTATGTTTCCTAAGGAAACTAACCTTAAAACTTCAGAAAATCTAGCTGAGCTCAAAGAACAGGAGTTCTGTTCCATGAAGATGTCCAAGAAGCTACCTGAAAGTCACTTGTCCAGAAATTCACCTCAACAACAGCTGGAACTGCAAGAAATTTCTAGGAAAATTAGTGGTAATTTTTTCTCAAATTCTATTAGTCTAAATTACTAAGTGAAATCTTCTGATGAGTTCACTGTGATCAGGATTTTGTCTTTTGTGTGGGACAAGGGAATGTGGTGTTTCATATGTGTTCACTGTGATTTGTCTGTTTACATTCCTAAGGAAGCAGCTTACATTTAAAGTTGTTTCATAAATCATAAATTTGCTTGGTTTTACAGATTTCAAGCTTGTTGCTGAGATATTTTAACTGTTAAAATAATTGATGTCATAGATCTGCTTATAAGACACAAGTTGCCCTTGTCAAATATCCAGAAGGATCCCAGTTTGCTATTTTCAGGTATACTGAAGATATGGTGCTTGAATCACCAAGCAAGCACATTCAGAAGCAGATATTCAGAACTCCTTTGAAAAAACCACCTAAAATAACAAAAACCTGACATCAGCATAATGTGAACTTTTATTGTGTCGAAATCTGCAAATCAGTGTTTTCCTTAGAATTTCATAGCTATATTTTTATCTTGTTTTTCTTTTTTTGAAATTGTGAGGCTAAGCTGCCTGGGAAGTCTTACCTCAGCTTCACAATTCAAAATTTTAAGAACAGGAGAAGAGCACCTGGGAGAAATTAAAAACAGGATAGGAGAATGTATCCTGTGGAGGGACTTGGCTTTACTGAGGCACTTGGCAAAGTAACTGAATGGTGAAACTGGCATTTGCTGCAGCTGTGGCAGTTTTTTTAGGGAGTGAGCCATCAGAGAGAGATTACAGGCCCTGCTGTCTTGCGTAGTTGTTACAATGAGCTCATTGCTTCTTGTGTTGTTGTCTGTGAGCTATAGTAGGTACAAGTGTGCAGTCTCAGGTGAAGGCAAGATAGTTTCACTCATTCTTACGAGGTATTTTGACATTCTTCATATGCTCCTAAAATGCACTGTTGCTTATTCTTTGCTTTGAATTAGGAGTTCATTCAGTGTATTCAGTAGTAAAGCACTAAAGGTAATCTCCCTTGTCTAATAGCAGTTGTGGTTTTCTGCACTGTCAGGCATGTGAGTATTTCTGTGTTTCAAGACGTTTAGTAGGATATGTTAAATCTAAAAAGTACCATGTTGCAGTGTTTGTATCTTGATTATAGTTACAGACCTGGTTTTGTGCAGACAGGGAGTTCAGGTACTCACATGTTTGTGTGCTGGAGAGCAACAGAATGTTATTTAGAGCTCTGGCAGCCTCCCTTGCCTGGTGTTTCATTCACATGTGCTCCTTTTGCAGTCCTCGTGGCTGCCTGCTCCAGAGGGGAGACAGTGTCTAACTCAGAGCTGGGGTGCTGTAGTTGGTTGGTAGGAACTGTAAAAATGTTTGGGCATGACTTTCCCAGTTGAGAAGGCTAGTTTAGTTCATTAAGTGATGACATCTCTCACTCAGAGCAGCTGAGAGCCTCAGTAGCTGAGGCTACACTGTGGATGTAGTGAGGATCTCTGAAATACCTGGAACTGATCAAAGTTAATTCTGGCCTGGCCTAGACAGAGGAACGTGACTCAGCTGAGCAACTCAGCTAGTTGTTGAGGCAGGTTTCCTCTTGAAGCTTTTGTCTTTTGGACTCTTAGATCAAAATAATTCTTCCTCACAAGCCTCTCAAGTAAAAGAACTTACAGTGTGAATGACTTGTCTTCATAGTGAATGCAGAGAACACTTCAGAGGTGTCAAGCACCAAGTAAAGGCTGTCCTTTCTCCCCACTCAGCTTGCAGGGTTTTTTTCTCTCTGTTTTTAGCCCAATGTTCTCTTACAGACCTATGGCTGAGCCCCAAGTAGCTCAAATTCAGATGAGATGAGCAGGACTTGGCTAATCTATGAATGCACTGGGAGTGGTGTGCTCATGACCATGAACCAACACAAAGCTACTTTTTGCAACTGCTGTAAGAATTTTTACACAGCATTAGCTTTTGATTTTGAAATTTTCAGTATCATCAGCCTAGACGCTAGTCTCCTAGTGTTTTAGAAAGCAACACAAAGCTGTTTTTAAAGAAAAGTATGTGGTTATGACTGTGAGCCTCTTCTCTTCCCATGCAAACTGTTGTTATTGTTTAATTGTAGGGAATAGCCAGCAAGTGCCTCTCAGGAATGAAACAGAAAACTGCGAGACTTTAAAAAAGCAGATCAACCTAAAGCCTTCCACAGAGAAAAAGATTAATAAGGGACCTAAGGAAGAGACTCCATGCTGTGCAAAAGAGGAGATTACTTCTTCTGAGGTTTATATTGTTGCTTTTCAAATTTAAAATTATCTTTTTATAATTTATGTATATACACACATATAGGTATGTGTCTGTATGGAGGGACTATTATGTAGAGTCACAGATCTGAAATACTGTAAATCAGATGAGTGAGGAAGTATGCAGATGTGCTGTCCCATGTCCATTGTGCATTAATGTTGCTTTATGGAATGGTGAACAGTTTGGGTAAAAATCAAAACAGCCATATCATAGCCAGAGATTGTTACTGTCAGAGCAGGCACAAGCATACTGGAATCTAATGGCAGCTGTCAGCCACACTAATGATGTGGGAACATTCTCTGGAGGGGAGGTGGGCATATCGGCCTTTGTTTGCAGACCTGATCTCCAAAGCCAGGGCTTTGCATTAGAAACTTGCATTTGAGAGTACAGCAGGCAGAAGCCGTTTAGCAGATTGAGAAGTTGCTGAGAAGGATCCTTCTTAACCCCTGGTTTCTGAGTATGATAAACACATCAGACTGTACCTTTGTTGCAGGCAGCATAAAACACTAAAAGAACTCCGTCAGGCAATTAAACCTGAGAATCTGGATTATGTTTGTATGTTTGTACTCTGTCCACTGGATAGAAATACCATGGCAAAATGGTGTAAGGAAGAATTGCTTACATTGCTTGGGAATATGTCAGAAAAGACACGGTCCAGTCTTGCTTTGGGAACTGTTGTTATAAACTCCTTTCCATGTGTGGCTGATGGTGCTCAGTTTGTTTCCCGTATTTTTTGAAATAACTAGTAACTTGTTGGTAACTTACTCCATAATTTCCTCAGCTGTAATTCAAATTAATGCCTTCCCCCACCACCCACCCCCCCAGCTGCTGAGGAAAGGGAGGATTTATTGCTGCTGAACTTGCACACCAGCTGATCATAAATCTGGCAGATGTTTTTTGTTTTTAGCACATTGGGAATTATATTGACTGCTTTACTTTTTCTACCCCCATTTTTTTATTTCCCTGAAAGTCAGAGCTAGATGCTGTGAAAGGGAAAATGCTAAGTTTGTGAATTCAAAACTTTCTCTTTCATAATCTCTTGCTGTCTTGATGGACAAAGACTTGGAATGGCTGGTTAAATTGATGGTGCTGGAAAGCGGATGTGCTGTGGAAAGCCACTAAATCATGAAGTAACTATGCATTTGAGTTGGGTCATTTTGTCCAGAGAAATTTAGCTAGAAAAATCCAGTGGAGTTCATTGACTAAGTTAATTTCATTTTATAATGTATGTATTGTCTCAGGTTGTATTTTTGCCTTTAGCAGGAAGATGCTTATAGGAAGAAGAAACCTCAGGAGAAAAAGGAAGGAAATGTACCAAATATGAATTGGAATAGAAATAGAACATCTAGGAAAAATAAGAAGAAGAATGTAAATATATCTACAAGGTATGTATTGCCTCACCAAATCATGAAGAAACCTAGATTTGCTGTAATGTTTCTGCAGGTTTTGCATGGTACATTGGGCAGGATTGCTTTATCTGTTTAAATAAACACACTTTAATCCTGGCCCAAGCATTTATTTTTAGGAATGTGCAGTACTAAGTATCACCAGCAAAACCAAAAAATTTAAAGATAGTTCATTTGTAAATCTGCATGTATATAGATGCACCCCATTCTGCACAGCAGTGGTAGCTCTCTGTTAGAGTCTGGAATGTGCTGTCTCTGAAGTTCAGATGGTTAGCTTCCTTCCTCTTGTGTATCGTGTGGAGAAATTCCAGTCGTGTATTCTCTTCAGTGAAAAAAGGAAAATAAAATTGTTGAAATGATTCCACCTTCAGGAGAGTCATCTGCTATATTGAGTGTCTGGGGGAATGTTGTCCTCTACCAATTTTGGAAGAGAAATGTGTAGAAATAAGACAGCAGCTTGCATTTTTGCTGTAATGATTGAAAAAACTAGAGCAGCACAGGATTCTAAAGAATACTGAGTGAGCATTGTGGAAAGTTACTTTTTTTTTCTCCTGAGAATTGTTTTAATGCATTTTAAAGTCAGTTGTAAATTACTTTTAATTTTTTTAAATGTATTTTAAATTTAATTGCTTGGATTATTAAAAAATACTAGTTACAATGCTGCTAGAATAGAAACATTTCTGAGGAAAAAATCCTACTCCGTCCCCTCCCCCAGCCCTTTGAAATAAGGTCACAATCCTACAAAGCCTTCACAGACTTAATTTTTATTGCGAGTGCTTCTATTGAGGTCAGTGGACTTTAAAAGGAGATTGTAAATCTGAAAGGGCTGTTATAACTCATCGTACAGAAATTTCTATTCATTTTGTGGGAAGTGAGTACATGTGTAAATCTTTGCTGGATGCACACCTTTGTGGGTAGGAAGGATAAAATATGAGCAGTGAAATACTGAGGTTCAGTGTCTGTTCCTTGAACCAATTCAGCAGTTACTACTTTCTGAGTTAAAATAGAACCGTTCTATTTCTGCAGAAATTTGACAGCTTACTTTTAATCATTTTTCCTTAATACTCCCTGATTATGATATTGAATGCAGACATTTCATTTCACTTTTACTAGCAAAAATTTAAGATTGCTTCAAATTGTGATTTTACTCTAGCTATAATTATGCCAGTGAAATGAACACAGGGCACATTTTTCTTTGTATCTCAGTCTTTGTATACTGCTAGACTGTGCTTATCACTGCAACACGTGATTGCCTTCTGCCAAGTGCATTAGAGAATGGAGTTAAATATGCACGTCATTTTACCTCTCCTCCTGAGAAGCAGTAGTCTGTGTGGTAGGATATTGCATTTTGGGAAAGGTTTTTTAGGTTTCTGTAAAGTTGGGGAATAAGACTTCCAAACCTACTGCTACCCCTGCACTTTGCCTTGATACCTGTGTGAGTTGAAGTGTTTAATGCCTGAAAAGGAAAAATGCAGATGAAATGTAAAATGCAAACATGTTATTTTTTGGTATGGTTCTATTAGGGTCTCTGAGCAGAGTGAGTTGAAGCATACGTGCAGTGAATTTGAAGGGCCAGATCTGAGAGCGAATGTTGGAATAAGAGCCTGGTGTCCACAGAGTAATGGGGAAAACTGTAAAGCAGACCAAAAAGCTGGGAGCTTGTCCATACAGGGAGAAATAGGTATGCAATCTTCATTATCTTAAAATGGGGGAAGAAATACAATGTGGATTTTGTGGCAGTAGAGCATTCCTTACTTGAGAGACATGTGCTTTTCTCCCTTTTGAACACGAACATGACAGGACTGGTATGATCCAGTGCTTGAAATAATAGCTGCTCACTGCTGAAGGGCTCTGCTTCTCTCATGCTTCTCCATGGAGTTGGTTGGTGGTGCAAACCAGAAAATGAATCAGTCCGAAGCAACGATCCATCATTTCTTGGTGAAGGAAAGACAGACTGATAGTCTGCTTTTGTGTTCAAAAGAAAGCCACTATTAACTGAAGCAACCGTATCCCTCTTAAAAAACACCACTAGCTTGGGTACCTGCTTTCAGCCTTTCCATCAGGACTTTAATCATCTGTTTTCCCTGACTTCAGGGAAGAAGAGATAGGAAGAAAGATATCAATTTCTATAAGATTGTTGTTTGCACCTCTGATGAGATAATAAGAAAAGTGAATCTATCACTTAGAATTCATTACTTGCAACATTTTGTTGTTGCTCTTAGTATGCATGTTCCTACAGCCAGGATATGTTTCATGTTTGAAGTATTAAGTATATATTTCAAAGGACAGTATGCACTTCCTCTTTCAACCTATTACCTATAGCAGCACTATATCTTCACTTGCATTCATTCTACTGGGATATCATGTAGGTCGGAAGCTCCTTCTGTTAGGGGCTGGTTTAGTTACTGAAATGATCAGTAAATATTATTTTCTCTCTCATCAGTGAATTCAGAGAATCCTTGTAAATTCATGATTCAGATTACTTTTCCCTGACTAGACTTTGTTAAATGTTGTGTTGGGGGAGTTTTTTAATGTTTGTTTGGTTTTTTCCAACTTCTTTAGAAAACTTTTATCAGCGGTCCAAAAAGAAGTGTTTGGAGAAGTTTTGTTCTGATTCAGGCTCAGATTGTGGAAGTTCACCCGGAAGTGTTCATGCAAGTCGTGGGAGCTGGGGTAGCTGGAGCAGTACCAGCAGTTCAGATGGAGATAAAAAGCCAATGCTTTTTAATACTACCAGGCATTTTCTTCCATCCAGTAAGTTTTGCAAACAGCACCTCTTCACAGTAGTGGGCAGAGTTTTAGCCTTCCTGCTGAATGGAAAGGTCTACCATGGCATGGGGCACATAACTTGTCTTTTGTAGAGCACCTCTTAGACACACAAGAAGAGATGTAAAGAACTTTGTACTTGACAAGAAGTACCACATGTTTTGTGGAGATGAAGATGACTGTCAGGCTCCTCAATGAGCAATATGCACAGTTAGTTGTCATGCACAGTTAGTTGTCATGGAAGAATGGGAGAACTGGGAGTAACTAGCCAAAGCAGTTTCTGCCTTCGAATTTGTTTCATCACATTATTTGGGTTTTTTTTTTAACATTAAAACTGTTTAAGTAAAAGTATTTAAGTAATGCACAAATGAGAAATGTGTGAAAGCAGTTCAGATCTGAGGAGGCTGGGTTTGGATAGGTGTATTTGAGGCATAAGTAGCCAGAACATCTGAGCCACTTGACTAGTATGAAAAATGGGATCTGTGGTTCATTAATGCAATTCTTGAATACCTAAATATCACTAAAGTAGTTGAAAGTCACTGCCATAATTATTCAGAGTGATGTGGCACTAGAAGTAAATTTTAAAGTGCTGAAGTTACACCGGCAAACCTGGCTTTGGGTACCTGCAAAGAGATGGTTTGAATTATTTAAAAATATGCAGAAACTTCCATGTGTATTTGTGTATGTATAAAACTTTGCATTACTAAAAGATAGCATGTGATCTATCTGAACCTGTGATCTTATAGATGTATGTATATGACTTTCCTCTTTGTTCAAATTATAATGCCTCTTAAAAAGAGAAAATGAGTAATTCTAAATTCAGACTTAATTTGATAGTAACAATGAACCTCTTCATTAAGACTGCGGTAATCACTTCTAAATCATAAAATACACCTTAAGATGATGGACCTAGGCAGCATGCCTTGAAATTGATGCAGTTCATAATAATTCAGTGTGAGAGAAAACTTGATTAACACCATTGATGATTTTGTGTGTGTGTATATTCTGTGCATACTTCTTTTTTTAAGGATCTTTGATTTTCACAGTCATTCTTTTCTTTAGGAGAGAATATTTCCCAAAATGATTTTCCATCTGAAACTCCTATCACTCCAAATCTGTCTCATAACATCTGCAATATCAGGTAAAAAAATTGAATCTACACCTGTAAAGAATTAAAGAAACAACACCAACTTGAAGTCTTATCTCAGTTTGATAAATAATACCTGCCTGTTACTTTGTAATTTTTTATGATCATCTGATTGTATTTACTAGTTGGAAGACGAATCTTAAGTACATGAACATATATAAGCAAAATTGATTATGCTGCATAAATACAATATAAGCTTCCAAATGGAAAAAAATGGAAATTGGTTTTCCACTTTCATTTTTCCAGATCCTAACAACTTACTACATTTCCATTACTGCTTAGTTGTATTAAAGTAGTAATGTTTGGGGTTTTTTTAAAGATGGGAATAAGACTTTCAAGTTGATGCTATTCTTTTGATGGGAAAAATGTTCTCCTAGGGTATACAGCATGAAAATTGATTTCTCCCTCCCTCACATTCTTTTCTCCCTCTTTACTGTAGTAAAGATAGCATCTACAATTTTTATTATTATGAATCCTCATTTCACTTCTCATTCACCACTCTGTTTTCTCTAGGAGAAACAATCTAATCCTTTTCCTTTGTGCTTCTGGTGCTTGAAAATGTTTCCTTTTATTCATTTTGACTAGTTTCTTCGATGAGTTTTGATGAATATCAAATTCATGGTCATGTGTTTCTCTATGTCTTCATGGACATAAAAGTAAACTTACCTGAACGTTGTTTAAACATTATAAGAGGTCCTAAAGATCTTCATGAACCATAGCTTGTTTTCCAGTTTTAGAGAAGAGCCGTTGAATTAATTTGCAATCGGTTGATACTTGGATAATAAAAATGGGGTAATTAAGGTGTATTAATTTTATTCAATTTGCATGTGTGATAAGTAGCTGACTTTTAAATGGAAAAAAACTTTTTAAAATTGCACAGTGGTAATTCAGAAATAGGAAAAATCAGGACTGTGGGGAAGCAAAAGCAGTCATGATGGTCATTAGAATATTTTTTACATCTCTGTATATTTCCTTTGAAATAGTTTGAATTATGAGACTTAAGAAATTAAATTTTCTTTTCATTCAGCAGAGACATGAACAGCATCCCTCAATATCCTGAAACCTTATGTCCCAGTTTCACTGACATAGCTGCAGATCCTGACAAAAATAAAGGTCAGTATTAACAACTGAAGCTGGTTTTTTCACACTTTCTCAAGCAGTTCTAGCAATATTGCTAATAACGCATGCACCAACTTGATAGGCACATCGTTACTAGAACTTGACTTGCTTCTAAGCAAGTTAGGTGCAAAGTTAGCAAATGAAGGCTTAAAACCTTGACAGTTTTTACTTATAACCTTGATGAGTTTTGCTGCATCTTCTCTGTGTGAAGACAGCATTTAGCTTTCAACTCATGTTCTAGGTATTCTTTCGTTTTTTCATCTTCTTGCTTTGCACAGATTAATGTCCAGAAGCAATGCAGCTGGGAGATCAAGAGCACTGCTTGCTGTGTTAAAGTGAAGCTTGGCATCAAATCAAACATGACTGGTTTTCTCTCTAAATTTCCACAGTTGGGACTAGCTCTCTTTGAAAGCAATAATGAGTGAGATTATGTAGCACTGTTTCATTGTACATCAGAGGGAAGTAATATTAGCTTTTTGAGTGGGATTCATAAAGGCATCATGCTACATGGTGAGATGGAGTTTGAAAACTGGTCAGGACACATGGTTCTTTGGGCAGCAGCCCACCCTGCCCTTCTGCTGTAGGTTTAACATGTGTCTGATGGGATACAAATGCTGATTAACTTTCTTCCATAATAGCAATATTAGTATGTATCATGTGAAATAATGAAATAGAGCCAACTTTGCAACCATTGTCTCATGGAAATTGCTAATTTGGATTTTTTCTTTTCTCCAGCTGCCAGTTTTCATAGAGTTGATAGGAACCAAGTACCTGTGGACAGTCAGGACACTCAATCCATGAAGAGCAGCACAATGAATATCTGCCCTAGGGGCTAAATGCAGCACTTACTGAGTTCACAAGCTGTCTGGTTGGGAATGGCTCCAGTCTGTTAGAAACCTGTTCCTATTCCTGCTGTATTTGTGTAGTTGGACTTCAGAGGTGGTTACTGACTGAGGAGTGGGGACAAGGAGGCCAGTGGGGATTGCATCCCTGCTGTCTGTCCTGCTGTTTGGAAGTGTGCCACCTTGGCACTGGCAGCTGAACACTTAAGGACCCTCAGTAGGCACTTGCCCTGTTCTGTTGAATTCCAGTTTCTCAGTTCAAGTCTTATATATATATATTTAAAAAAAAATCGAGATGTGTTTAAAGACTGGCCTTCATCACAAGAAGAATTGCTTAGTAACTCTGGATTTTTTTCTCTAGCAGACAGTCCTTATTGGTGATCTGAGAATAAAGTGTCAGTGTGACAGAATCTGCAGTTTCCTTCCTGTTATTCTGCATTTCATTCCCCTTTCTTTTTTTAGGTCTTTACCCAACAGGAGACTTGTGGCCTGCCCAGCCAGTCTGCATGACAAACAGTTTGAACTACAACCTTGAGAATAATATACCATGCATGATCCAAGAAACGTCCTCTGTCCACAACAGGTAAGTTATGTTTTGTATAAAAAGTACAGATAATGCTTTGTTCAGGCTTCTGTAATGCAGAGGACTGTACTTTACTCATAATATTTGTAAAGGCAGATGACAGTTAAAATAAAAGTCTTTCTGCCACTTCAGTCATAGTTCTAGTTGTTAATGCTCTTCCATGGGTACATCATGACTAATTTTACTAAGACAAATTCCCTGCTGTACCTGTTCATGTATAGATATTCTAGAACTTTTTTCAAGTTTAATTAAATACTTTTTGGAAAGCTATCTTACTTCTTTTGCAGGCAAAGGGCCTGGCTTTGAAAACTGTTGCCCCCTTGCTAAATGCATAGCTTGTGTATGCCACATGGTGTGTTATGCAGTGTGTACTTGTGTTAAATGGCAGGAACAGACATTGTTATAAAGACAAATATTCCAGTATAAAGGTGGTTTAGGGATACAACTTGGTATGTTTCAGGCTCTGTATATATTTGGGTTGATCTTCCTGTAGTAATGGACTTACTAATTCTTGTATTTTACACTGCTCACACAGCAAATTTTAGTAATGAAAGATGTGCCACAAACTAGTGAGCAGAAATACTCTGCCACCACACAGCAGTGAAATATGGCCAGTTCTTCAAGTTGTATCCTGTCATCCAGAGTGACAGGAGAAGGACCTGGGGGTCCTGGTGCACAGCAAGCTGTCCCTGAGTCAGCAGTGTCCTTGTGGCCAGGAAGGTCAGTGGTATCCTGGGGTGTATTAGGAAGAGCAATGCCAGCAGGGCAAGGGAGGTGATCCTGCCCCTCTGTTCAGCCCAGGTGAGGCATATCTGGAGTGGTGTCCAGTTCTGGATTCCACAGTCAGTGCAACAGAGATAGGGAGCTCCTGGAGCATGTCCAGCAAAGAGCTACTAAGTTGTCTAAGGGTCTGGAGCGTCTCTCTTACAAGGAAAGGCTGAGGGAGCTGGGCCTGTTCAGCCTCGAGAAGAGAAGACTGAGAGGAGACCTCATCAGTGTCTGTCAGTATCTGCAGGGAGGGTGTCAAGAGGATGGACCCAGGCTCTGCTCAGTGGTGTCAAGCAACAGGACAAGAGGCAGTGGGCAGAAACTGATGCACAGGAAGTTCTACCTGAATATGAGGAAAAAACGTGGTTATTGTACAGGTGACCATGCACCAGAATGGATGGTCCAGAGAGGTTGTGGAGTCTCCCTCATTGGAGATATTCAAGAACTGTCTGGACACAATCCTGTACCATGTGCTCTGTGATGGCCCTGCTTGAGCAGGGAGGCTGGACCAGATGACCCACTGTGGTCCCTTCCAGCCTTACCCATTCTGTGACTGCTTTCATACACCTATCTTGATTTGGACTTCATATGCAAAAATACATGCACATCCATACAATTATTTATTGATATTTAATAGTAATAACTTAAGATAGCTACTTGGCTGAATAGTAAAATTGAAATAGGGCAGCTTCATACGAAATCCTTTTATTATGCCTACCTTGGGCAGACTAGATCCACAGTTGGACTACTTCAAACATGCTGCATAGCAAGGCCTGTTTTACTACTGACATGTCTTCAGGAATTACTTTTGAAAAAATGTTCTTGAAATTCTGAAATTATTTTAATTAAAGAAGTATAACCCCTAGAAATCTATGTGTAGCTTAGAAAATTCACAGTTGAACAGGACTTTAGCACATTTGGTTGGGAAAATAGAAATCTCCATTTTAATAGCTATTCTCAAGCATTTGAATGTATTATGTCTTCTTCTGCCACCTCAAATCACATTATCCATGACTGGGGAAGAAGTACAGTTATTCTCTTTTTACAGGGAAGAAAGCTGAACCCAGTTAGGCATTGCAGGATTCTGGTAGCATCATTACAAGTTGTTCATTTTCCCAGAGGAAAAAGAGCTCTGTGAGTGAGATTGCTGTGATTATGTAGTGGTGCAGAGTAGATACTGGCAAAATTGGCAAGTGGAATGTGAAAAGCCTCGTGATCAGTTACAGGCATTTTGCATGCAACAGCTTTGCATTAACTAAGTATTTCTAAATAATTTTCAGAAGTTCTGCAAATTGTATCTGACTGCAGATTTTTCTTTTTCTTGAGACAGCTTCATTGACTGGAATGCAGCTTGTGACAGCCAGTTTTCCAACATGTATTGTCCACTAGAGATGAATGAATATGGTGCTTTCCCAGAAGGTAAGATGAAATAAAGCTAATTAATTATCACAGAATGTTGCTTGGCACGCAAAATTAACAACACAGAGGCAGAGGTCTGCAGTGAAAAGCTGCTCTCCAGAAAAGGGACTTAGCCTGTTTATTTCTTTTCATTTTATAATTTTGTGGGTCTGGTAGTGGATTGGCTTCTGGGGTTACTACCTTTTTACCTCACTGCCCAGACTAGCTGTCAACTAACATTATTTTCAGGTTAGAAATATGTAAGCAAAGGATAGTGAACAAAAACAAGAAAGGTTGTTTATGTTCCAAAGTGTGGGAAAGTGAAAAACTGACCTTTAATATTGTACAGTAACTAAGGAACTGACTCTATCTTATAAGCAAGTAGAAGGCTTTAAAAAATCTCAGAAAAACCAGGGCAACAACAGAATATGGTTATTTTCCTCTCACCTTTTATAGAACAAAAGGCTGAGCTGGTCTGTGCACACACGGGTGTTCATTGCTTAAGTGGACTTTACATTTTCCAGCTGAGTGTTCTGTAGTAATAAACAATGACTCCATGTGGTGGATGAGAAGATTAGCCTTTGTGTAGAGTTACTAAGCCTGAAAAGGCAGTATGCAGGGCTCTCAGAAGGAACAGAGAGAAATGCTTGTGCCTACAGTATTACACATATCTTTTTGCACAATCTTCTTTGTTTCCCCTCTGGCAGGCTTCTGCCTTCCAGTGTGTGAAATATAAGGCCTCTTGTGACCAATTGTCTTTCCAGGCTAGAGTTTCTTGGCTTAGGAAGCACACTGGCAGTAATCTAGAATTCTTAATCATTACCTACCTGAGTAATAATGAAAGGTCAGACTGCTGTATCCCAGGCAGCACGCTGATCCCTCGGGTGCTTAGAGCTGAGACATGGTGGTGGTGAGGCCTGGGGAGGTTCTGCCATGTATGTTCTAATAAAGACTGTTCTCCAGTAGAGGGATTGCCAAATCTTTATCCTGTCCTCCTGATAACAATTTGTTAGTGGGTTCCTAATGCAGAGTGGTAGTCCTTTTGACAGAAATTGATACACCGCTGCTGTGCTACCCTGACACTGCATGAAGTCACTGAAGGATTAAGTCAGTCCCAGCCTGGCTCACTCTCAAGAAGATTCAACGTTCCTTCACAGAAATGTTAGTAGTGTTTTATGTTGCAAAAGCTTTAGTTTGTCTTCCTGATTTCATAAATTACAGAAAACATGAACTACCCCAGTGGCCTCCCAAGTACTGCAGCAGTGCAGAATACAGCCTTCATTGACCAGAACTGTCCCTCCACCTTGAATGCTCCTCCCAACATGCCACCTGCCTGGGAGCCTGCCAGTTATGTAAACTCCACAGTGAGTATTGTCATTGTGAGGCGCTGCCTTTGCATGCTCCTTCAAAGCCTTCCTAGTGTATTCCTGTCTTTTCCCTACCTGTTGCTTGCATGTTCTTCATGAATCTTCTAAGTAGCCTGATGTATGTGTTTAATGCTGGCATTGGTAGCCCAGGTTTTTCCCAGCTGTTTGTCAAGGATGTTACCGACCTTGTGTGCAAAATTTTAAGATGATCCTTTTGCCTGAAAATTGACTGAAATAAGCTTACATATGGAAAAACATTTTGGGCTTATGTAGTCTACTGAGACTTTTTTCTATAAAAATCAACATGTTCAGTTGAGGGTAAAACCAAAAAAGTGCTGACAGCAAAACCCAGAGAGATTTGAAAATTGAAGAGCTGAATGGACAGCTGCTCTCAGTGACTTTGACAGGGGATTTTTTTGGTAGGAAGTCCAAGTGATTTAAGCTGGATTTGTGCAGATTTCAGAATCCTGACTTTGACCCATTATACTCCAGACTAGCCATGTTTGTCATTCCATAGTGCAGTGTAGTAACTTCAGTTCAAGGTGGTCTTTAATTGTAACCCTCTTCTCTTCTGCTCATATTTCAAAATCCTCTATTTTAGAATTTTGATTTTTTTTCCATTTACTGTAGGTTTATTTTTAATAAAAATAACCAAATAAAGCATGAAATATTTTCAGCTGCAAAAATGAAAACTCTTCTGTGTTAAAAAGTGCCAAAACTGGTAGAAGAATTTTTCCTAAAATAAACATGTCTTTGTTTCATATTTTATTCAGGAATTCCAGGAAACACAGAAGGTAGAGATTGGAAAATGCATTAGATAATTCAATTCATTTCCCTGGCGATCTTTTCTCCACAATACATTTCAATGTTTCATTCAGTTTTAAAAGTCCCAAGACTTCCATGACCTTCGCTGAGAGACTTCCTTGCAGACTAACACATCTTGCCCTCCAGGAGGTTCTTTACAAGCTTTCAAAATTTTCTAACTGAATTCCCTAGCTCCCAATTATAGTCTCATTTTTCACACTGAATATCCCTTTATGCTCCCAGCATGCACAGTCTTTCTGGACTGACACATACTTCAGCCCTTTTCTTGTCATTTCTAGGCATCCTTCTCTTAATTTTAACTCTCAACGTATGCATGGTGATCTTCGTGTGTCTTCCATTTCTCTATTTTCCTCAACAGTCTGATCAGAACTGAGTAGTATGTTGTTGTTAGAGTAATATCTGTGCCATGCAGGGCAGAGCTCATGTAGCTTCATTCAGTGAAGGGTCTTTAAACACACACACACACATTAATGCTGCTGTACTATTTTTGGCAGCCATATTTCTTTGTAAACTCCTGTGTAATTTTCTACTAGTGGATTTCTTAAGTTTCTGCATAAATGCTGCTTCCTCCCTTCCATTTAGTACTTAGCATTTCCAGATTTTCCTTGGCAAATGGTCCATGTTGCAGTTTCCCATGCTGGTTTTATCTTGCTCTGCAGCCCTACCTCTCAAGCACCCGAAGCTTGTCTCCAATGTCTGGACTTTTTGGTTCTATCTGGGCACCTCAGAGTGATGTTTATGAAAGCTGCTGCCCCATCAGTGCCACGACTCAACATTCAACCCATGTGGAGAACCAGGCAGTTATGTGTAAGCAGGAATACTATCCGAGGTTTAACCCTTTCCGTGCCTACATGAACTTGGACATATGGACTACAGCAGCCAATCAAAATGCAAATTTCTCACTTTCGAGGGACTCGGGTTATTGTGGAAACATGTGAAAGGAATTTGATTTAAAAATGTGAATAAAGAGGCTTGCAGTTTTGATTACTAGAGTAAGCTGGTTGATGAATAGATTACAATGTTGGTGAATATTTTGGCACTTTTATATTGAAAATAATTTTTTTACCGAAGTCTGAGCATTCAGTGCATTTTAAAAAGCACAGCATATTCAGGATGCTATTAATGTCAGGTGAAGGCTATAAATTTAAAATTCAAATATTTTATCATGATTAGGGGCAGTATTAGTTCTTAAGAGCATCCATGAACCTGTACTGCACGTGTTTCTTCTGAAGTTTACATTCTGTGGTATAAACTACGAGTGGTTTAGCAGTTGTAGGTAGAAACATACACCCATAAGTGATTGCATCTGTACCAAATAGTAACTGGGGGCCAACCTGTTGATGCAGATCAGAGAGTTTGCAAATGGTGCCACTTCTAGTGTTGATATAGTTGTTCATGAGTGCCAACTTCTGGCAGTAGGAAGAAGGCTTAATTGTGGCTTGTTTATCTGGCTTCAAAATGCAAGCTGTCACTTGGATGATGTTATGCTTGTGCAGTGTGGGTAAGTGGGCATTTCTTCCAGGGAATTTTCTTGTGAGTGACTCCTGGCATTTTGTGTTTTTATTTTTAGCCTTCATGTTGCAGTAGCATTTTCAGTGCATTTAATTGCACTTGTTTAAAGTGCCAAAGCTTGAATTGAAAGAAATGTTTTTTCGAGAGCAGAGTTCACACCACTCTCCAAAACAGAATGATATTGTGCAGGCTCATGTTAGGAGGCTAAAACTCTATAGTGGGAAAGGCAGCTGAGAAAGTGCTGCCACCCATGCCAGGACTCAGTCCATCATGCAAGATGTCTCTGCTTACCCTTCCTGTAGAGCCTTTTCTTCTGCATGGCAGAATGTGTCTGGACATCAAATGGAGGGCATCCCTTAGGTTCAGAAATGTCCTTGGCATAAGGGGACTTGTCAGGCCTGAAGAGAGAGTGAAAGTGGATCCAGTAGCAGTCTTGTACGACTGCTTAAAGAAGAGCCATAGAGATGGCAGAACCAAATTCTGTGTTGTGGTGGCCACAGGCATTACGGCAAGTGGCAGTGGTCATGGATTGCCGCATGGGAGGTTGAACATGAGGAAGAATGACGTCCCTTGGAGCGTGGTGCTGCAGGAGAACAGGTACCTCAACAGGTGAACAGAACTGTGCTTTATGTTCATGGTGTGACTGAATGAAGCCACATGTGACCTGATGTAGTGGAGGTGGCAGTCCTTCTCATCATGGGAGGTCAGACTGGAGACCACCAGGATCCAGACACTATTTTGAGGATTCTGCCAGCTTGAGCAAGTTCCTTACTTTTTGCTACTTAATTTCCTCTTGCCCTTTGCTCACAGAGTGACTGGAAGACAAGAGCTCTGATTGACAAGAAGAAATCAAGGCTTTGTTATTTGTTTTTATTCAAAGGCAGAGCAGAAAAGGCACTGCAAGATAGTTCACAGTGTGCATGCAAGTCTACTCAGTAATCTGAGCTCTCAGACCTAAATTCTGGCCCTGCTAGTCTCATCACATTGCTGAGCTGTTGGACCAGCTCCTCTGTCTTGCTGTTTTCATCCAGAAATGCCATCCCAGGGCTTGACATATTTTAGCAGAAATAGCGCATTTCCACAAAAGGTTTATTTCAGTAAATCAGCAGTTGCTGCAAAATAAGCTTTGTTGAAAATTACCCTGCCAGCTATGCTTTCGCCTGTGTTTGGGTTAGCTCAGAAGGTGGTCAGGGACTGGTTGGGAAACTCAAAAGCTGCTACATTTACCTGCTCCAATTGCTCACGTGGAAGGTGCTCCAAAGCCTGCCTTTGGTTTCAATATCAGAAAAATAGGATCATCACTGAATGCTTCTCTGAACTGTGATGTTTTAATTGCTTGATCAGGAATTAGCACCTGGAGTCTACAGTTTCTTTCCATGATGTGCTGGGCTGGGCAGGAATCTGTTTGACTAGAGTTTAATCATAATTGCTGGTGATTGTGAAGGAAAGTTCACATGTTCCTATGAACTTTGATGCTCCTGAAAATGGTACTAAACCATGAGAAGTAGTCATAACCACTGACATGCTTTCCGTGTACCTCTTGCCTGTGGTAGGAGACTTCAGGAGGAATAGAATGGGAGTATAAACACAAGAAATACAAATTAAAAAAAAAAAAAAAGTGATCCTTTGGTTTGAAATGGAATGAAGTTCTTTATTCCCTGGATAATATTGCTTGTTGTATAGCATACCTGAATTTTGGATAAAAAGGCACAGGAGAGAGGAGAGGGCATGGAAAGCTGTGCTTAGTTGTCTTACTCAGTTTATTCTGTTCATTCCATTCAATGTTTCAAGGAGATCCTTATTTTCTGTGTACTGAAGGGAGGCTTTTCCTCAAGTTCCAGTGTAAGGACATGGATTTCTTATATCTGCAACAAACTGTAACAACAGTCTCAAAACCCTGTGGAGTTCTGATAAGCACTGAGTCCCTCTTGTAAGTACAGTGTATGTTCTAAACAGAATCAATCACTGGAAAATAAAGGGAAAAGTATGCCATAAACGAAGTAAAGGCACTGGAGAATTCAGGGAGAGCAAAACCAAATAGAAATGTTTGGAAAAGAAGACCTGTGTGAAAAATTCAGTCAGACTTGTTAAAAGTGCCAACAAAAGACAAGGGGAATGAGCCACAAAGAGCTTGAAAAATATTGCTAAAGAAACAATCATTCCCTTTAATCAAACCAGAACAGATCAATAAGTTATTCCCCCAGGAGCTGTGTAATATTAGGTGAAGTTTTTCATATAACTTTTCATAACAATAACTAAGGAATGTAACAAGCTCATTAAGGTTACTAGAAATAATTGCTGCCATCAGGAGACATCTGTAGCTTAATTAGCAATCCACTTGAACACAAGTGGGTTTGGGCTCAGTTAATCATTCCTTCCACAGTGAAGGGAAAGATGAAATAAATAATTGCTTTGTAGCAAAGTGATTATAATTCTGCTGGAGTGAACTGGAGAGGCTGCTCTAAAGCCATCTCATTGTCATGAGCAAAGTAATTTCTAACTTCTTGCCTTGTGCCTATAGCAGCACTGGGAACTTCATTGATCTCTCTGAAACTGGTACCATTTTAAGAGACTTCAGCAAAAGCTGTTCTTGGTTAACCAAAGAAATGCTTAAAATTGGAAAGGGAAGACCAAAAATACCAGTGTAAAAAGAGCAGTAGCTTGCACAGTTCACTAGTAGGGCTGGTGATGGAGCAGGGGGAAAAAATTCCCGTGGATGCAGTTCCAAGCATTCAGTATTGACTTCTGTCACCGTGTGAGCACTACATGGTCTCTGGGCATTGACTGTTTTCTTCAGAAGAGAACTGGAAAGTGACAACCACCTCTGCTTTATGCTGCCAGCAGGTTTTTGCCTTCTTATATGTGTATTGAGAATTAGGGGTACCATGTTATCATTGTCTTTGATTTTCACAAGGTATATTGGCCAAGCCTGCCTGATTGGGCCAGTATTTCCATTATGGACCCAGAGAATATTCCTGGCACATTTCCTGAAGGTTTGTTGGTATTGAGAGACAGCACTTAGACAAAGCCAGAATCTATGGCAGGGTGTTTGCCTGGCTGCAGCAAGCCCCTCACAGCTGCGGGAAGGGGAGCATCCAACGCAGGTTCCCTGTAGGACAGGGGCAGTGCTCTGCTGGGACCCTGTTTGTTGGTAGGTGGGGCTGCTACAGTGTTGAGCTTGCTCCTTAGGGAGGGATTTGGAGAGCCCAGCAGCCTGGCTGCCACCAGTCCGGCCTGGGAGCCTGGTCTGGATTCCATGCGAGCAGCAGACGGGCTAGGACGGGCTGCAAGTACTGCCTGTGGGATGCAGAGCTGTGGGGACAGTGCTGTCCCCGAGGCAGGCCCAGATGGGGAGCACCGTCGTTGCTTGCTCATTTGGGTTTGTTACAAGCTCAGTGGCAATTGGGAGATCTGTCCTACAGCTCCTGCAGCTGGACCTGGGTGTGCAGGACTGTTCCAGCTGCTCAAAGAAGCAATGACCAGCAAGCAGCAACCCTGGCAGAATGAGCCCTAAAACTCTGATGGCAGGTGAGAGATCTGATTGCCGTGGGGCAGATGAGTTCATTGGAGAGCTGTGAACTTGATCCTCTGAATAGAGCGGAAGGGGAGGAAGCAAGGGAGGTTTGCACCACCTACACTAGAGCTGGCAGTGCCTGCAGCTCCACCACCCAATTTCTTTCTGCCTCTAGAGAAGCTTCAGTGACTCCTGGGAAGTCGTGGCCTTCTCAGCACCACAGGTTCCAGCAGAAGAACCTGTCCTACCAGGTGAGCTCCTGGCTGATATTTACAGTGGTAAGTTGAGTGTTCTTTATGGCATTCATTTTCTTCCTTTTCATCCTTGTGAAATACTCATTGTTCATTTTTCTTAGTCACTGACTCACCTCCATCTGCTTTTGCCCTTTTCACATACTTGCTTTGCTTCCAGCAATTACTGGAAAAAGTGCACAGGGGCACTTCCCTGTCACCATGGGCGTGTTTTACTGCTGCCTTTGATTGCCCCATCCTGTTGTTCAGTCTCCCTGGCCACTTCTATGGAGAAAAAGGCTCAGGGCAGGGTTTATCACATCCTCTTCTGCAACACGCTTGTGTGGAGCAAAGGCTCACTGTCTCCCCAGGACTGCTGTGCTGCTGTGGCCCTACTCTGTCCCTATGGCAATGCAACGCTCACCCTGCCTTTCTGACAGAGGTTGGTGTCCCAGTGGGAGAAGGAGGTCCCTGGTGTTGCTTGGGGCAGTTGCCCCATCCTGCACTGGAAGAGGCTTTGCTGGGCAAGTCCCAGTGGTGCTTCCTGTCTCTGCAAGCTGAGGTGTGGAGGAGTGGAAGACAGTGGGTGAGCTCTGCTCTGCCCCATGGTGAGCAAGTGGCAGAACAGAGCAGGGGAGATGATTTGTTGTCCCAGCCCTACAAGATGGTATTGCAACTGAGGTCCTGGGGGTGTGCACCCACCTCTGCAGCTCATTACTAATGTGTGGACATCGGCACTCCTGCCCTGCTGCAAGCTGAATCTTGCTGTTCCTCCCTCCATCTCTGGAGTGGGGTTCCCTGTAAAATCTGTCTGTGCCAGCTTGACAAAAACACCTCCTTTGTAACTGTGGGCCACACACTGTGCAGCTCACTTTTTCTGCTCTGCTGTGTTTCATTTCCTACTGAGTTCTTCAGCAACAACAGCAGCAGAATCCCTCAAACCTCTTCTGTCCCTGGGGTTGCTCTGAAGGATTTTTCCCCTGGTTGTATGTGGGAGTTACTCCTTGGGTTGTTTGGGGTTTTGGCAGCCTTGTTTAGAGGCAGTGGAAGTCTGGGTGATTCCACATGGCTCCCTGCACCTCTCTGCAGATTTTATTGCTTGGAGGCTGCCAGCAACCTGTACACACAGGGACCATGCTGGCTTGGAATGCAGGACCTGCCCAGTGTACAAACTAGTGCCAGACAAACTTCTCTGGCTGTTGTGGACTGTTATAAATGCATAGCAAATTAAATTAATAAAGAATTTTATTAATAAATTTCAAAATAGAATTTAGAGAAAGCCACAAGCAAAAATCAGTGTCGAGCCTGGGGTCGGCACTGGGTGAACAGTAGCCTCGGCCTCTATCGCACTGGAGCTCCCCTGTTCGCAATTTCAGTCTCTGCGGGGCCAGTTTATATACAGTTTTTTGGTCAGACAGGGCATTGCCTCATACTTCTTTGTCTTTCTGATTCCTTTTCCATATTCATGTAATTCTGTCTTCACTGCTCTCAGGGTTATTGATTCCCTGAGATCCTCCTTGGGGTTGCTGTTCCCCAAGGTAATAAGGGTTCCCCCAAGGTTGCTGTTCCCTGGGAGTTTCCTCGGGGTTGATGTTCCCCGAGGTAATAAGGTTTTCAGTCTTCTCTTTGCCCTGGGTGTTTCACACCGAAGCCAGAGACGACAAGTTGAGTCCAGCAGTTCGTGTTATCAAGCTGTTTATTCTTAATTATCTATCAGTTCTTGTCCAGCTTTGCAAGGCGTCCCCAGCAAAGCAAGACACGCGGCTGGACTGGGGCAGATCAGAGAGCCCCGCACCTTAAGTATGGTACCCTTGACCCAACCACTGTCCAAGACGTATTTTTTATTTACAAAATTTTACCAATACCTACTACCTATGCTAACATGTCAGTTCTACTCTAAGCCAATCTCTAAAACCCAACTCAGCACAAGATGGGGGACAAGAGCAAGAACAAGGAGGACAGGGGCCACTCCCCAATTCCTCCATCTTGCCTCTTCAGCCCCATATACTAAGAATCCTAATTTCTATATTTATATTCTATAATAAACCATCCACTACTTATTTTAAATTCTTAGGGTTTGTGATTCTTCCTGCATGTGAATGTTCACTCCCATGGACAGGAATCAGAGTCAGTGTCCTCCTGGGATCTGTGTGGGTCTAACTGACCCCCCTGTACAGATCCCAGACCCCCCTGTCCAGTCTCCAAACCCTCCTGTACAGTCTTCAAACCCTCCAGGGGGGCCAGAGGGATATCCTGGACTCCAACACACTGCCAGACGGTTGAATGGATTTCTGAATAGAGATGAATGCTTGATTCGATTTCTGGGAATCTCGTATTGGGATGCACACCCCAGATGATGGAGGCTAGATCCATATCAAGCGATAATTGTTGCGTCATTGTTGTCGAGTCCATCTCTGGAGTGGGCTTATCTCTTCTCATAGTCACTCTCCTTTCTGTTGCAAATTGTGGTCCTTGCCCGAGTTTCGAGTTTTGAGCAAGGGCATTTACAAATCCTGATAATTTTTCTTAAATTCCAAGCCTGAGTGACTGTTATCGTATTCCTTCTAAAACGCAACTGATTGTAGAATTGCATTTTATGGAAATGGTTTGCTCTGGCTCACCCCTGGAAAGTGTATGGTTTATCCCAAGTCTGTAACCTCCCTGCAGTATCATGTATCTGTAACTCTATTGGCTGAGGAATCTTACCGTGCCTACTTTGAACCTCTGTGTTAAGAGTGCAAACGGAGAGAACTCGCGCTCATTGCCCCTCTTTGCCCGGGAGGTCTCCGGAGGCTCCCCTTCCCTCTCTCCCCTTCCCTCTCTCCCCTTCCCTTCCCCCTCTCCCTCAGTGACCATGCTGCCTTCCCGGGGTAAGACTCCGAATAAACCCTCATCTCATCAGCACCCCACCAACCATCTGGAGTCTCTTTACCTGCCAGCCTGCAAACACCCACAATCCTAGAGCCCGGGGGGCTCCCGAGGAACCTTCCCCAGGGACCCCCTCTTAAATCTAAACCACAACAACTGATTTTACACCATCGATCACAAATGCAAATTATTTCACATTATATTACATGAACATGAATGATTTCACATTTACATTGTATGAACACGAATTATCTCACATCATATATTCCATGGACTAACTTCTCATCTAGCATGAACTGGTGATTTAGTCAGTCAGCTGAACTGCCAGCAGCCAGGCTTGGCTTGCAACAGAGTGCTAGTGTAGGCGTCTCTTGGAAGGACAACGTCACCCTCATGAGTGACCAAAAAGGCCCCATCCTGTTCAGTAAACTCAGCTCTTGTGCAGGGATTTTGAGAAGGCAACAGATCATACCCATGACTGTCCCTGCCATGCTCTGGGTTATGACTGCTGTACCCATGGGCTGACAGGCTGTTCTAGACCTCTTCTCCAACTACTCTGGAAAAATGCTCTATTTTCTAGGAGCTATTTGGTTTTAATTTTGACTGGATGTACAATTTGTGAAGGGAAGCTAATGCTTTCACACATCTTTGTTAGCACAGATGTGTGGGGAGCCTATGCCTGGACCCTGTTCCAGCTCTCAGAGACAGCAACATGGAAAGTGGGCTGCCTTCCCTGGGCTGGGCGTTAGTAGGTGCTGTTTCAGTATTAGAAATAATATTCAATAACAGTGCAGGGATATTTCAGAATTGGAAATAACCTCCTTCTCATGCAATGCTGGGATGCTGCAGCAGTGCACTTGTCCATCAGTGCCTTACAAGAACCTGCTACCATGGCTGGTTCTCATTTAGTGAGAAAAATGTTTCACTTCATTCGCTGAACATAGCCTTGTTGGGTGAAAGGTGATTTGCAGTGTGATGTAGAAAATGCTGAACAGTGCAAACCAGATGTTGAAGATGATAAGGGAAGTTGCTGTACCATTCCCACCACTCTCCTCAGACCTGTGAGACATTGGAGCCTATTGCTCTCTTATCAACTGCATTCATATGAGAAAGGCAACATACCCGCAGTGTTCCTCCAGCTGCTTGTAGACAGGCTGGCTCATTCTGCCTCCAGCCCATCTCACAGTGGCACATGTACATCCTGGACAGGGTGCATGGCACTTGTGAAAGAATGGAAAATGACCTCATTGCTGCTTTGTTTCCAAACCAGAGTGGGCAGCCCTTGCTGCTCCTCGACTTCCCCCACGCTTCTCAGCTCCGCAGCCCAGTGGCATGAATGGCTTCTGGAGCTCAGTGGCAGTTTCCTGTTGATCAGCTCCTTCCAGAGCTGCCTGCAGGTCGATCAGTCCCTCTGTGGACAAGCAAGCAGCTGTTAACCAGAAGAGAGGCCAGCCCTACTTCTGTTGGTAAAAGCCTCTGCTTAATCCCAGTTTGTCTTCCTCCTTTGGTTATTAGCCTTCAATTAGGCACCTTCCAGTCCCTCCTGTTGGCTAAGGACATAAGGCATTCACTTTGTTTGATTTCAGGCTCTCCCTGTTAACACTGTGTACAGTTCATGCATTTACCAAATGACTTAGCATACGAAGTTTCAATTTTTCCCATCTATATGTCCTTGGCATGCACTGCACTTTCCAGAGCTGCTAGAAATCAGACCATAGGTGTCTTTTGCTTAATCAAGGCTCAGCTGTCTAATTCTCCCACATCATCCCTCTGTTGAGCACAGATGTGGCTGAGCAATTATCTCCTGACACTTTGCTATCACTTTCACCACTCACACAACACAGCAAGTGCAGCTGATCTCCCTCTCCCAGCTTGCAGTGTTTGCTTTTGCTTTTGATTGCAGTCTGGAACATCACTGCTTGCAGGGTGGGATGCTCCTGATGGCAAGTAGAAACCTGGGACACAGACCTGATGGAAATGCCCAGGGGTGGACAGCCTGCTGAGCTCACAGTGACACAAACATTTCCTGTCTGTAAGTACTTCTGCCTTCTGAGTGAAGTTCACAGGCAAGATTATGAGTTTCTCTTGTAGTAGCTGAGCTTCATGATCCAGTTTGATGCCCTACAGTAATGTGCAACTTGTGATTGCCCTAAATTCACAACAGCATTAAGGAGAGATATCTTTGTGCCTTTTATAGATGACCTGCATATTCACTGTTTGGTGGAGGGTTTGTTTGGGTTTGTTTTAAGCAAGTAATCTTTCTATTGAAAGGTTTTTAATAACAATTTTAAGTACAGATAAAATACAATTAGTTAAGGACCAAATAATGGCTTATACAAATGCTTCACAATCCTTAAGTGAATATGAAATATTTGTTTACTCTTTTTTATTAGTTTCCTTAGTAAAATGTAAGCCTGGGTTCATCTTCCAGAATGACTGATGTGACTGATGCTCAGTAAGCTACAGGTTTGATTTTGGTTGCAAGAACCTCATGTGCTGTTTCCTGTAATAGAGAAACCTGAAATCTAACCAAGACAGTATTATTCTTTCTGAAGAGCTGATTTGAGGGATGAGTTAAAGGACATGGCCTTTGTTCTGTGCTTCTCCTTGCTTCCTCTTGTCTGAGTAGTCCTATGTCAGTTGAACAGTCCCATCAGTGAATCTGTCAAGCAGAAGTTCAGCTGTCTTGGCCAGAGCAGCACTCATATTTCATATAGACAGTTTGTTAGAGAAGTCCTCAAAAAACTGAGTATTGATTTCTAGGAATAAAAATCTGAAATAGATGGCATCAATGCCAAGTGCTTAAGTGATTTTTAACTAGTCCAGTAACTAATGTTCTCAAATGCCTACAAAATATTGCAGTTTTATCTTAGCAAAGATCAAAATAACAACTTTAAAGCACTTGCCAGGCATACACAGCCATGGGTTCTAATAGATGACAGACCAAATATATCCTTACAGTAATGGGACTGACTTGCCAGTTTCAAATTCCCCCCTGTACTCCTGCAGTGAATAATGCCTAATGACTGCTCTGGTTGGGATTTTTTTATTTTTATTACAACTACTGTGGACCCAGTGTTGCCTCAAACATGCTGCAGGTATTAAGAGAAGTCTGCAAGTCTGGGATCTGAGAAAGAGCCTGTTAAGGAAGTGTCGGAGTCTAGAACATCCCTCTGGCCACCCTGGAGGGTTTGGAGACCGGACAGGGGGGTCTGGGAGCTGTACAAGGGGGTCAACCAACCTCACACAGAGCCCAGGAGGACACTGCCTCTGATCCCTGGCCATGGGAGTGAATGCCCACATTGTATGAAGAATCACAAGCTGAGAGAATTCAAAATAAGTAGTATTTAGTTTATCATAGAATGTAAATGTAGAATCTAGGATTCTCAGTATATGGGGTTGAAGAGGCAAGATGGAGGAATTGGGGAGTGGCCCCTGTGCTCCTTGTTCTTGCTCTCGTCCCCCATCTTTTGCTGAGTTGGATTTTAGAGATTGGTTTAGAGTAGAAATGACATATTAGCATAGGTAGTAGGCATTGGTAAAATTTTGTAAATAAAAAGTACGTTTTGGACGGTGGTTGGGTCAAGGGTACTGTACATAAGGTGCGGGGCTCTCTGATCCACCCAGTCCGCCGCGTGTCCTGCTCTGCTGGGGATGCCTTGCAGAGCTGAGAAAGAACTAAAATAATGTACCCTGCCAGGGAGGCCTGGCAGAGCTGAGAAAGAACTAAGATAATGAAGAATAAACAACCTTGGAAACATGCACTGGCCGATTCAGCTTGTCGTCTCTGCCTCCGGTGTGAAACACTTAGGGCAAAGAGAAGACTGAAAAACTTATTACCTCGGGGAACAGCAACCCCGAGGAGAATCTCAGGGAACAGCAACCCTGAGAAGGAAGCGTTTCCTGAGAGGAAGGAGTAGGAAGCCTTCGGAGCCTCCCAGGTCTCCTTAAGTGTCTGAATATGTCAGCATCTACTGCTGTTTATATCAGTCTACTTACTCATGAGTATCTGCATTAATTCCTTGTCCTAGGGTGACGTTATGATGTTTGTATCCCCAGTCGTCTGTTTGGTTTGTGCTGGATATTGTATTCTGTCTTTAAGATTGGGTCTGGGAGTGGGGGGGGGGGGGGGGGGGGGAGAAGCACGCAGTTTGTTTTCAGAGACTGTACTACCTCCTCCACATTCTGGCCCGGAGTGTTGTCTGCTACATGAACAACAGTGGCGGGCATGGAGAGATTCTTTTTTTTTTCCTTTCACTGGACTGTTTTTCTTTGCTTTTTTTCCCTGGAACTGTACAAACCTGCTCTGGACTGGAAACTCGGGGGAGTGCTGCGGGCTTGCACCTGAGACCCACTGGGGCCTACCCTGTGCAGCAGCTTTTCCCAGCGCCGGAGGGACTGAGAACAGAGTGACCATTTACAGGAGAGACCTTTTCTGAGTTTGTCATCTGGTACTGGTAAATTTATTGTGCTGGGGAATGCTCTGCCTATCAATAAACAGGTTTCTTTCCGCTTCTCTCAGAGGAAGTGTTATAAATGCCAATACGATATTCCAATTAAAATAATAATTTTGTTTATTAATAAAGATCAAATCACAGAATTTCAAAAGCCCACCAACAGCGGAGATACTTGACATAGTTTTTGCGGGAAAATGCCAAGGGTGAACCGTGAGATACAGGGCCTGGCAGCCTGCTATCTCCCCAACGGTTCACAAATTTGGTTTTTATACACTTTATTGTGCCCTCGGCAATATTTCCCCATATTTCCCATTGTTTCCCGACTAACTATACAAATTCAGGAGTTTCTCCGACTAGGCTGAAAAGAATTCTTTTCTCAGTTCATATGTTAATGTCCAATTTCTATAGATCCTTATGGTTGATGAATGATCGAGATATGGGTGATGACCGGAGAGGGAGTAGTCAGGAACCGTTGATGTTTCTGCCACCTTATCTTGATGGATCTCCTGCCGGTGCTCGTGCTCCAGGAGGCTGTCCATTTCCCGTAAGCCTATTGTCTCTTTTCTGAATGGAGGCGCCTGCTTTTTCAGGGTTGTTAGTTTCACCATCTGCTGCAAGGTCTCCTAAAACATAGACTTTTACCCAATGCAATTTTATACAATTTTATAATTTTCCAATTTACCATAAGAACATGAATTAATCATTTCACGTTTTTCACAGGAAGTCTTTCCCGAACCGGTTGGGGGAGGGGCCACGTGGGTTTGCTTTCTGGGATGGGGAGAGAGGGCCCCTTTGGAGGTTTTTCTCCCAAATTTCCCCTAAACCAGGACATTCCTAGAAAAATACAGGAAGAAGACAGACCATAGCATGGCCAACATAGATTTGCACAAGAAGGCTCTGCACTGCAGCACAGTCTCTCAGACAGGTTGTATGCATGATGTCTAAGTTGACTCAACCCACAGGAACTGCAGCACTGCCTCGCAGCAAGTGGAAATGCTGTGTGCCAGCTGCTGCAAACTCCAAAACCTAGCCTCATCCGTACAATTTATTCTCAAAACTGTTTTCCAGTGGTACAATTTATTCTGATGGCAGAGGAGGCCATTTGTCACAAGCTGGAATAAACTTTTTGGAGTCCACACCGTGTGGAGTTACAGTTGAGCTAATGCTTGCCCTTGTGCAAGATTCTGACTTTGATTAGTTTGTCTGCACAACAGCTGATTCTGCTTTCTACAAACACTGCACGCTGGTTTACAGTCTGTCTCTCTCTGGTGCCTTGCTGCTCTGCTCTGAGAGCTAAACCCCGTGCCAGGGGAGGGGAATGCTGCTGTGTGTGCTGGGACTCTTGGCCCCTTTTACCTCACTGAAACTTGTCTTCCCAGGACATGGGCTTCTCTTTTGTTTCTGTGAAATACAGTTATGTTTCGTGAAGAAAATCTGTGTAATTGTAATTGTGGAACACGGCCATGGGACAGTTATAAAGATGAGTTCTAATAAACAACCGAGGAAAGCATGGAAGAAGGTTTTTGAATAAATCTTTTGCTTGCAATTACCTATTATAAATCTCAAGCTATTCTGTAATAAGTGTCTTTTAATTATAACTTTAGAAGCTTGCTTTGTATTAAAGAATTTTAACTGTAGTTTTAGATTGTAAAAAGCCTTTTAGACAAAAGAAGGAAATAAGAAGGGGGCCCAGGCCTTTCACAGAAGGTGGGAAAACATCCTGGACACGAAAGAAAGACTTCAGCTCGCTAATTTATGGTTCCTGAAAAAGGAAAACTGAACATGACTATCAAAGATTGATAGACCTGGAAAATAGAAGTTGGACCCCACATCTGGAAGCTGGACCCCGCCACTTGGAAAACATATCCTGGAAGTACATCCTGGAATATTGAAATATCGAAATAGATCACAATAGCCTATAGAATTGTACAGGACAAAATATGAATTTAAGACTGTTAAGTATTGAATTGTGACATTAAAACTAGAAATGGAAACTGCTGAGAAAGCTTATGAATATGTATGAATATAGCAAATAAAATCCCAGCAAGTCCAGCAATCGGTGTGCAGTCGGAAGGGAAAACCCCTACCACTGTACCCAGCACGCTGTCTTTGCTTACACTTTACCATGCTAATTAATTGTTATAAATGCCAATCAGATATTCCAATTTTAAATAATAATTTGGTTTATTAATAACAAATCAAATTACAGAATTTCGATAACCCACCAACAGCGGAGAAATTTGACAGAGTTTTCCCGGGAAATGTCAAGGGTGAACCGTGAGATACAGGGTCTGGCAGCCTGCTATCTCCCCCAACGGTTCACAAATTCACCCTGTTTGGGGCTTGAGTTTTATACACTTTATTTAGCCCGTGGCAATATTTCCCCAGATTCACCATTGTTTCCCCACTAACTAAACAAAATTCGGGAGGCTCCCCGACCAAGCAGAAAAGAGTCCTTTTCTTAGTTCAAGTGTTAATGTCCAATTTCAATAGGTCCTTATAGTTGATGAGTGGTCGAGATATCGAGGATGTGACTTGATGGTCCACGAAGCTGGCACCCAAGGTGTGAGTTGCTGGTGCCAGCTTATCTCCGGGGTCCCCTCCCTGGTGCTTGGGCAGCTGCGGGCTTTCCCGGAAAAATCCCTTTGTTCTCTTATGAATGGAGGTGTCAGCGGTCTCGGGGCTGTCAGTTTCACCGTCTGCTGCAAAGTCTCTTTAAAACATAAACTTCTACCTGATATCACATTATACAACTTTATAAATTTCTAATTTATCATAAGAACATGAATTAACCATCTATGTTTATAACATTAATTAATTATTAAATTGAATTGCTGCTTGATATATTGGCCAGGTCAAGCGTCTCATTTCTAACATTTCCCTGGTTTGTGTGTTATGTGAATGGTTGTTTTTAAAAAGTCTAAGCTTTTACTTAGCTTGATTGAAAAGCATATCTTTGGCACTGGAGATGGAAATATAAGCACATTTGAGCAATCTCTAGATCTGGTAATGGTACCCTTCCCCTGCATTCCCACCAAAACAGCCTGGAGTTGAGTTTCTAGAAGCTCTATATATGAAGCTGAATGTCAATGTCATCTCAAAAAATTATGCAAAAAGTCTGTAGCAGGGTTTTTTTTTTCCTTGAATTTTATCTTAGCCATTAGACTTAAATGTATCTCCTGAAACAAAGAGAGAAGAAAAGAATGTCAGCTCTCTTTTGGTAGGTAGGTGTAGTTTAAAGTAGATATCAGCAAGTCACAGTTAGTGACATTTGTGCAGAGCTTCAAGAATTAGAAAACAGTCCTACCACAGTGACAAGCAAGAGAGACTCGGGCAAAATTTGGGATCCTGCTGCCTCTTTAGACACAGCCACTTAGCATTTAGTTCTTGGATGTCCCATGTTCAACTGACACTGGTATCTGGAGATCCTGGAGTTTAGATATGATAATTCCTGTTGGATTTCTGTGTCTGCTTCTGAATGTGCTCAGGATGTCTCAGCACAGCTGGTGCTCTGACAGTATCATCCATCTCTGACAATATCCTGTGGTTAAACGCTCGCTTGTATCTTCATCACCCACATTTTCTGCAAGGCTTAATCCAGTTCTTAATCACTGTTGGGGGTTAGATTTCTTTCTTTTTCACTTACAGATTTTTTTTCCCATAAGTTGTTAGGAAACTTAATGACTGAGTGCTTAACTAAAATGAAGTGGCCAAAGGAGATGGCAGCACAAGGCTACTCCTATTGTTTTTGGGTCTTCAGGAGTTTCCCTCAGAGAGGGGAGATAACCGAGTTTTGGGAGAAGTAAAAGACAGGGTTGGAGGCGGCTTCGCCCTCTTGCTCTCGGCATCAGGGAGGAAGGCATGTGTGGCCTTTGTCACTTCAGTGTGCTCTTTATTCTAAATGTCTGTTAAAGCCAGTAAGGCAAACATTCATAGGAAAAAAAAACAAACTTGAAAAGCTGAGATGCTAAGATGAACATAAAATGATTAAATCATACAGCAGACTGGTCTAGCAGAGAATTAAAGGGAACATAACGATAAAGTAGTATTGTATATGATTATACTATGTGCTCTAAGGTATTGTGTGCACTCAGGGTTAGGAGCTTGTGTTTGTAAAGGTAGAGTTAGTGACATGAGGCTAAAACCCTGAATGAGCTGCACTACCTGTGACTTTACCTGTGTGAATGATGCTGTGACAAACGCTTCATCACTTTTCCTAACTCTGTATAGTTAGCGAACCTGTTTCACAATCTCTGCACTACACTTTTATGTCACTGTGGAAATCCCTTAATAGTTAGGCTGTCATAGATCAGGATAGCTCTGTATCTTGTACTGAAACAGTTTCTGTAAATTGTATCAAGGTTTCATGCTTTAGTTTAGCAGACCTGTCACATCACGGGGTATGATGCTTCAGAATCTGAGGGGCATTTGTCAAGAAATAAAGTACTGATCATGTAAGTTACTGATATCACAGTTCAGGAAGATCAGTTACCAAAAACTGGATTTCAATCAACAGATGGCTTAGGACACTTATTGGCTAATGAAGATGGAAAAATAAAGAAGCTGCTCATGCTGTTATAATTCTGCCTGTGTGCATTACCTGTGTAATCCCCATTATTTGTTTAACATTCCCTTAAAACTCACAAACTGCTTTTTAAGGACTGGTCTTCTCTGAGATGCCTTACCTTTTTTTTTTTTTTTTTTTACTATTGAATAGGGAGGTCAGGTGTGGAAAGCATATTACTCTAGTTTTCTCAGGTTTGCAGATAAGCCTGTGGTAGAGGGGAGGAAGCAAGCCAAAGCACCCTGAGCCCCAGTTTTAACACCTTAACCCCTTAACCACAAAACAAGCTTTCTCTCTGATGAGCTATGTGTCTGAGTAACTTGATGAACAAGGGTCTTCAATTCTTACAGTAAACCCTCTGTAGCAATACATTATCTAGATAAGGGTAGTGACTTTTTTCTCCTACATAGTCTATTATTAGATAGTTTGAAAACTCCAAATATTTTCCTTAAAAGTTTGAACCTACTAAAGTCTGACAACAGCATCAGTGCACATACACAGAAAATAAAACACAATTTATTTTTTTCTTCCTATATAAAAGCTATTCTCCACCTGACTAAAAGCCATGGCTTGCTGCTTTCTATGGAGGCTTGGTTGTCTTGCTAGATGTAACCCTTGAGAACTGACATGACTCCCACCTGTAACCTGAGAAGGATGTTGTCTTAAGCAAGACAGCTCCAAAACTGCTCTTTCTAACAAGCCATTCACATTTTAGAACCAACAGTGGCTTTGTTTCCACTGAACAAGCACAATTTAGACAACGGCCAAGGCTGCAATATCCAAAGTAAATGGAAACGCAGAAGAGGGCTTAAAGCCCTGTTTCTGCTTCCTTCTATATAAAGTGAGAAGTGTAAGGGGTATTTCTGTTCCTTCTAGAGTTGTTTCCTTGAGCCCCTAAGGAAGGAGGGGATTGTCTTAGAACTATAAATCAGTCTCTTTTCATATCTTAAGTCTGAGTAAGCTTCTGTGTTAGATTAGAGTCTCATGTTCTTGTAGTTAAGAATCTTGTTCTTCATCTGAGCTTGACTCTAATGTGGATGTTAATTTCCCTCTGATTTGGTGCCTTCTGGGCCTACATTTTAGGAGTCAGCAGCACCTCCTGGCTTGCAGATTTGTGTATGCATTGACTGCACAACTAAAACCTGAAATCAAGCTAAAGAGACTGACGTGCACTGTTTCCACTCCTGGAAGGGAGATGCAGCATTCTGTGTGATGCCTGCCTGCATGAGTTGCAGATCCAGACCTTGTGCCATAGTGGCTGATGGGCAGCAGCTTCTTTGTTCAGACACAGCCAGTGTTAAACCAGTTGGGATCCAGATTTGAGCAAGCAACCAGGCAAAAGCCAGAAGCCATTCTTTGTTGCTATTAGTTACTATCTCATGTTAGCCAAAGTTTGCATCCAATTAAAACTTTTGACTTTGCATATATCTGGATACAGGTTTTAAGCATGTGGCTCCTTCCCATTCCTTCTTCAGAAGAAAAAGTGCAATAGTAGCCACCCTTTTTTCCATTTGGAAGGAAGTGGTTAGATGATGGATGCTGCGCTTAGATGTTGCAGTGCTGCAAAGGGCACCGGTACCGGTGCTGAACGTGTCATTTCCCAGCTTCATGTGGGTACCACAGGACAGCACATCACCGCTGCCGGCAGCGTGCTGGCTGGCGCTCAGCAGCATCTCGGAACAGCCCGTCAGGTCCCGCAGGACACAACCAAGGGTGCCCCCTTATGGGGAGCGGATCGGCAAGCCCGGCACTGGAGATGGTGTGATTAAGGTAACAAGTAATTAAGAAACTAGGAAAAGGTGAGGCGGAAACAGGAAGGTAACAAGCTTTCCTCTCCACCCTCTCCCACCCGTCCCCCGGTGAAGTGGGTCTTAAGATGATGGCTAAAGGATCATTTCTTTATGTTACACTTGTGTCACGAGCCAAAGGATGGTCGTGATAGTTTGTTTTGATTTCAGAGTGCAAAAAGAGGCAATGAGAACTTAGTTCAAGTAAAATCAATTGTATCTTTTGATACACACAATTATGCGATAGAAGAGAAGGGAAAGAGAGAGAGAGAGAAAAGAGGAAAAGGGGGGTCATAGCTACCGACTAACAGACGAGAGTCCTCGTGACGCTGGAAACCAAGACCACCTTCGCAGTCCTCGTGGTGTGCATCAATAGACCGTCATGTCCGCCGGGGAGATCTCAGAGAGTTTCCTCTCTGGGAGTGATTATTATAGTTCTTTTTTGAGGCGAAGGGCAACATGCCAGCAAGGAGGAGGGTCTTGTGGGCATTGCAGGTGTTCTCTTCACAATAGAAGGGGCTGTATGCCCGATCCTTCACAGCAGGTACGGTCGGTACAGAAAGAGCAAACACCCCTACCCAAACACGGCCCAGGAACTGTAACAGCCCCCCATTGTTCATGCACGGGTCTCTGAGGAGGGCATTTTGGTCCAACGGGTGCACCTGCAGGGAGAAACTTGGGTCCCGCCTTGGTCAGGCCAAAATTCCTGTGCTGCGGCCCAGGGTCCGTGGGGGTCTTGGCTTCTGACAGTCATGAGGCAGATGAGGGGCCTTTTGGACTGACTATTACAACTTGCAAGGACAGGAAGCATTACATTTATTGCACCTTAAGGAAAGCATTGTACTACAGCAACAATTTCCATAATGATCACTGTAAAGCCACTCTCTATTTTGTTTTTCTGAGGAACTGATTAAATTGACATAAGAAAAATTCCAGTACAGTTTTTCGAGAAAAGAAAATTCCTTGTTAAATATACTTCTGTGAACAAAATGTTAAATGTTTCTGGTATTGCCATAAACATACAATTTGATTATCAAAATATTTGCAAGCATTATGTAAATTACCTTGCTTCCATTGTTCCTGTGCTGATAATAAATCACTTTCCTGAAATGCGCTCAAAACAAATACTATAACTTCACGTTGAACTGCAGCCAGATGAGGGTTTTCTTCCCTTCACCCTCACCCCCTTTGTCCCGTGAGTTGCTGGATATGTTGCTAAGCTCCCTCTGCCCCTCTTGCATGGAAAGTGCTTAGGAACTTGCAGTGCATCAGGAATAGTGGTCATGCAATTCCTTCAGAATGACTGACCAACTGGGCTGATGGAGTATTCTAGAGGTCTACAGTTATAGCATGACTTTCACCAAAAGGGACCTTGGCAGTTATCTGGACCAGCACAAAACAGAGTAAGGACATCAGGTTGCTCAGGGCTGAGTCCAGCTGAATTATTAAAATCTTCATGGATGGGTATTTTACTGTCTCTCCAGACCTCCTGTGGCAGCAAATTCTCTTTTACTTCTTCAATACATGCGGGCAAAATCACTGCAGTAAAATTAGCAAGCTGAGGTTTAAACAAAGTGTCTTCTAGGCTTAATCAAAAGGTCTGGGTCTGATCTTTCAGATGCTTTAATCCAGCAACTGTACAGGTACACTATAAAGCCTGTGGTATAGCTCACACAGAGAGAGGCTGAAAAGTTGACTTTGAGTACTCAATGAAGTCTAAAGATAGTACTTCTGGTTCCAAACTGAGTTTTCTTAGAGAAGGTCATTATCACAGATGGCATTTGGTTCTTGTTTTTCTTCCCATATCTTCCAACTCTGTAAATGTCTTTGAATTTTCTGTAGAAATTATAAAACTGATTTTTTTTACAAATATTTATTGTTATTTTGTTTCATCTTGGGGTTTTGCTTGGGTTTTTTTTTCAGTTGAGATGTCTATTTGTGGTGGTGGGTGTTATGGTTAATAAGAATTGAAGTGTGCCCCTTTATGTTGTTTTTTGCTATATACACCTTAGCCCTGTGGGTGATGTGCCCTTGAGTTTTGCTCCTGAGCACTGAGCAATATGCTACACTTTTACCATCTACCTTAAAGGACTGCATGGCACTTTCTACTCATCTAAGGGAGATACAGGGAATCCAGGTCACCGCTCACTTGGGGAGAGAAATACACTCTTAGAAGGATTTAAGTATCAAAAGATACAGCTTCACCTAGCAGGAACTTCAAAGCCGTCCAGATGTCCAACTGCCATTCTGCTTTCTCAGCTCTTTTTGCTGTTTCTGTCAGAAAAAGTGTAAGGCAAGAAGCTCCTGATCTCATGTCTTTTGAAGGTCATGAAGATCAAATCGAGGGAACAAGGGTAAAGAAAACACTCACTAAACTTTTGCAGAGTCAAGTAAAGGTGTTGACAAGTCAGCAAATATGATAAAACAGACTTGCTTTTGTAGTTCAAATGTATGGTAATGTATCTTTACAAAAATACTGGATTACACATCCACAAACTCTAATCTCATTAGAGCTGAATTAAATTACAACAATTACATTATATAGCTCCAAGTAGAGATGTGTTTCGATTCACACTGCATAATTTATTTGTTTACCAGCTACCAAGTGATAAAAACTTGCAGATTCTGAAAATGCATCCAAGTCTTGCTAATTGAATCTGATGTCTGTTGTCACTGTGCAATAAAATTGGAAATTGCTTGGGATTGTTTAGATCCCACTTTACTCAACATTGCACACCATAATTTGACTCTGTATCAAGCTAGGGACCAGTTGAGAGTTAACCCAGTTAACTGGGTCTTAATAAAATTAATTGTTTCAAAGACAGCACACCATTTCCTAGTATTTCATAGTATTGTATACTGCTTTCCAGCTTATTAAAGTGAGGAAGTTATAGAAAATACTGACATTTTTGTTGCTTAGTTTGTTGTGTTGTTGTTGTTTTTTTAACCCTACACATTCTGATAATGGCATCTTTTCTTCATGTATCAGCCTATCTGTGCCAGAATTTAGATGTGACAGTGAAAATTTTATTAGGCCTCCAAGAAAAGAATGGATCTCTGGATGCAGCAGGGATCTGTAACATCAGTGTGCAATGGATGATCAGTGAATGTATGGCCATGTGCATGACTTGCCCTCACCAGTGTCCACTCAGTAGTGGCAAACTCACCTGGCAAAAAAGCATTTGCTGTAAATGCTAAACTCTCCTGTAAATACAGTGTATGTCAGCAGCAGACCCAGATAAAGACTAGATACCCTTTGTGCAGTCAGGGCCTCTCTTCTGGTGGCTGGGTAAAAAGTACTCGCTAATGAGGTGTAAATGAATGTTACCCAAAAATTGTGCCTGGGCTTTTTGATACTACTACAGTTGTAATGAAAAATGCTAATGATTAATGCATAGTGTTGCACAGAGACCTACCAGCTCACCCTTGCCAGCTGCTGTAAAATTCTGTGAAAGCTGTATTAGGTCAGGAAATAGTTGAAAGTCTCTTGATGGCTTCATTCTCCAAGAACAAAGGAAAAATGCACAGAGGAGGGCCTGACAGTCTTGGTCCCTGGGAGTGAGATGGTAAGAGAGTGGCCAGTCCTGCTGGGCTGGCTAGGAAGGATAGGTGATGCCAAGCCTGTGGGCTGAGAAGCACAAGTGCCTCTTTAGGAGCAGGAGCACCGGGTTTTCATTTAGAGGTGCAGGCTTATCTCTGCCTCTTCTTGCAGATGCCTGGGGTGCATCTGGCCTCCCCCAAGACCTGTGCTCCCTCCCAGCCTATGGGACACTAGAGCTGAACATGTGGCTTCTCATCACGCAGCCAACACCACCTCTTAGCCATGGACCTGCACATGCACACAGCCTGCACACACACGGCTACAGCCAGACACTCCACCACAGCTGCCCCACACCTCCTGGCACTGCCAGCCTCTCTCCAGCCACCCTCTGCCCTCCTCTTCCCTCTGGCCCTGCTGCTGCCCCTCCAGGACCATGCCACAGCCATGGGGGCAGTCACGACCCCACAGCGGGTGGGAAGGAAAGTGCCACTGCCAGACGTCCACCCAAGCCCGTGGTGTCTCAGTGGCAGTGCTGGCAGCCTGACATCAAGAGCCAGCAAGGCTGGCCCCTGTTCCATCTGACCCAGTGCAGCCCAGACCACCTCTGTTGGCCTTTCCACTGTTCTAAACATGAGGGAGGACATGTGTCTTTATTACTCTCCCTGCTGGATTTGTTTCATGTGCCTGATGAGCAGCTGTAGGGAAGCAGCCTGAGAGATCTCTTGAGCAGCCTCCTCAAAGCCTTCCAAGGCAATAGCAAATTGAACTTTATTATTGTTTGTTGTTGCCATGTAATGACCTATTTTTTTATCTGATGCATAGAACACCAAAATGGTGGTGGACTGTGGTCTTCTGACCCCTTCTGAGTCTGTTATTGAGGATCCTGAAGAGATGGCTACCCTTTACAAGCCCCTAATCACTGTGGAGTGGTGAATCTTTCCTAGATATTTCCCTACAAGTACATATTTTAAAAAAATATATATATATCAGTACAATAGGTTGCATGTCATAATGTAATGCAGTTTCATTGTATAGCTTCCATTCTGGACATTTAACCCAGAATATGAATAAAAATCTTTGCAATAGTCTTAAATCATTAGATGTTTTTCTGTTATAAAAGTAGTTGGTTTATATTTCTAAGTGCTCTTTAAAATGCAACAGCAGAATCTCTTAAAAAAATAAATGGAAGTCTAAAGAGAATTTACCTCTGACAAAACAGAAATTTTCAAAGAAAAGTTATATGTTGTTATCCTACTTTTCCCCTTTCTTTCTACAATGTTTTAAGGAACAGGAGTAGGCAGCCAAAATGGGACTGGGTGACAGAGGAATGTTTCTGCATAAACCAACAGCACCCAAGTTCAGTTTATGCACGCTGTACCCTTGTAGCACTTAACAAACAAAAGAGTCTGAGCACTTGGCAGAAATCTAATCAGAAGCAAGGAGCTGTGTAAGATAGCCAAAGCCAATTTAAATTGTGTACAATTAACATCAGGGGCTCTGTTTTTCCATCCCAACCTCTTGATGACCAGGCAGCCCTGTAAGTTATCTTTAACCCACCAATCAACAGAACACAACAAACACTTTAAATTTTATTCTTTGAGCTTTCCCCTGAAGAATGCTTTTCTGGATTTGTATGTTTTCATAAACTTGATATGCTTCAAATGCTTGCTTTAGCCTTACAAGACAACAACTCTTTCTGACTGACTAGGCTGGATTCTGGGGCTCTTAGGAAGTAAAAAATAGTGGATTGTTTTTTCTTCTTGGAACTTTTGCGGGAACGTCAGAATTGCTGAAGCCCCAGGCTGGGTCTGTCGGATAAGTTTGGCAAATTCTCACCTTGATTACTACAAAATAATACTGTACTGGAAAGGAAAACCCATTAGGAAAATAATAGTATATTTTTTATCTCATGATTCATACAACTTACAAAAAATAAAAAACCATAAAAATATTCATTGGATACATTTATGACCAAAGAATAAAGCAATACAGATAAAGCAAGATGGATATCAGCTGGTTTCACTATAAGCTCAAATTACTGAAAATTGTTCCCCTCTACAGGCAATAAAATTTTGTTTTTCCAACTACCCCATAAAATACAAAAATGGGGACTTCTTTTTGCAAAAGTTGAAAGTCTATTGCTTTTAGCTGTCATTTGCACTGGTTAAAATTAAAAGTGCAAATCTCTATGCATTGAAACATGCACACAAACACACTGCTCTGTACATTGTCTATTTTATGTCCAGTTTCTGGATATTGTCAGATAAAAGAAGAACACTTTTAGCTTGCAAAGGTGTTCTTAAAAAGCAGCAAAACACACCAGACAAGAAATCGTAAATTAATCTACCAAAAAGCAGGACATTAAATGTGTTTTCTCCTCATATCTGCAAAATTCAATGAAACAAGCCTCTTTAATTCAAATAATAAAAATTCAACAACCAATCCCCTTCTTTCCCCAATGATGTGACTGGTTTAGGAAGAGAAAAATTTCTGTAATAACAACATACTTTCTCTTAGTATTTTTTAATTTTTTAGATACTAGGTTTCTCGATTTCATTTTTTTGTTGTTGTTGTTTGAAAAAGGAAATCCAAAAAAGTGCATCTTATAAAATGAAAGCAGGTGGAATATTTATCATCCCAGAACCCCAGAATCTGTGCACCAGTAAAATGTTCTGAAAGACTGGTTGTGGGCCATGGTAAATGCAGCACATGCAGGCTTATCTTCCACACCACCACTATTTGGGATGTCTCCCACTATAGAAATAGGAGATGGTTGTCACAGAGAAGTAACATTAACTTTGCATCTGGTGGTGTTTATTTTGTCTAAAGCGTCACTGAGTTGGAAGATGGTAGTGGAGAGTGCTGGAAGGGCCAATGGACAGCATGCCCAGTGGGACCAGGGTGCCACGGCCTTGCAAACTTAAAATCTAGTAATCAAAGAGCTGCCATTCAGGGAACCTCAGGAAGGAGGAGGGAGGAAGCTGAAGCTAGATGATAAGGTGCTGCACTAAAGCATGAAGATAACAGGGCTGGGGGATAACAGGTGTATTTCAGTCAGAGTTTGGCAAAGAAATGAGCGATACACATGTACCCTTAATGAAGCTGCTCTCTGGTGTAGGAGATCTGCCTGAAAGGCACAGAGTTAGTTCTCTAAGCCCTTTATGTCTGCTCAGCTGGTGGTTCAACATACTGTGTCCATCACCTCAGTATATAAAGCCCTGGTGCTGCCATCACTCACTGAAATGCAGTGTTGCTCCTGCTGAAGTCAACAGAGTGAAGCAACGTGGCTGCAAAAGCCTTTGTGGTGTGGGCAAGGAGCAGCCAGCCCATGGTGCACTGGGGAGGCAGCTGCTGAGCAGCCTGGTATGCGTGCAAAGCAGCTTCCCCAAATAAAACCTGACAACTGAAGCTGCTGTGAGGCCTCTGGAGCACTGCTGTATGCCTTACGTCCTGGGTCACATGCTGAAATCCACACCACAAAGCAGTCATGTGCGTGCTTTAGTCCTGTGGAAGTCAAAGGGAATTAAATACATGTTCAGAGTTTGGCATGTGCTCCAGCTCTCCTTTGTCCCGGAGGCACACGGTCATTGTGCTGTCCTGCTGCAGGGAGGTGCATTTTTATCTCACAACAGCTTGCAGACAGCAGTAATCAAGTCAAGGGCTCATGGTACTTACTGCTGCATTTTAACTGTGTTCAGAAGGAAGTGCATTCCATCTGAATGTGTATAAGGTTTTACACCTTGGAGCAGCAACTGCCCCAAAGCTCCCAAATTTTCAAAGGGTTACATGGGGATTTATCCAGCCAAATCTCATTATAATCAATGGGAGCTGGGTGAATAATTACACTGCAGGTCTTTATAAATAGTGGGGAAGGTTGCCAGTTATTGCCGATTATGATGCTGACTTCTTGTAGGTATAGATCCGCGTGTCTATTGGGAACTGCACTTAGACCACCAGGTTATTTCACATATCAGTATAGTTTCCGTATTTACTGTGCATATAACTTCAAAGAACTGAGGTTGATGACTTCTGGTCTACTGTGTTAGCAGTCTGTCTCCTCTCCATCTCCACTTGTTTCCTTTCACAATCCTAGTAACAAAAAATGGTGGTGTAAATAGAACTCCAACAAAGAGGTCTGTTGAGCCTGTAGTGCTCCCCTGAAAGGAGGCTGTCTAGGGGATGAATGAAGCAGCCTCAGCCAAGCAGTAGCGGGGAAATAGATGACTTGGCATTGGACAGTGGCAGCCAGCACGGTGCATATGCCCAGTGTAGTGACAGATAATGGTTAAGCTAGTCACTTGGAGGACTAAATGAGAGTACATTGTCTAACCCTGTAACCATAACTCAATTGTAACCTGAAAAGAGTTTATAAACATCTGGCTGCTGGCCCATCTCTAGAGCTTAATAGCTAAATCAGAGGTGCAGAATTTTTTAAGGCTGCTAATCGTTATTGGAAGTGTTACTGTCTTTTAGCAAATTATTTGCATTTCAAGATAGTAGAGAGTATTAAATTGTGGTTAAAGCATCTCATTTATGATTGATGCTGTTTCCATATTTAAATAGACATTCATTTGGAATCTCATTTTGGTTTCATGATATCTTGCTACTGATTTTATAGCTCTGCTAAGTATTTCATGCAGAGCACTAGTTCAGTGGTACACCTTAACTTCAGTAATTATTATATTCATGTCTTTATCCAGATGCTCATCTGTTTAAACTTGAATGGAGCAAGTGACATCTATATCTTTAGATTTATCACAAATTTAGCAGCACAGGAGCACATTTCCATGTATGCTCCTATTTTATTTTAATATTGCTATTCAGTAACAATGAGAAGCATATACTGGTTAGACTAATAAAAAGCATGTGACCTTCTCTGCAGACTAGCTTTTAAAGCTTTTTATAGCTTCCATTATTAATAGGATAGCATCTATGTGCACCAGATTTGTGTTGCAAATACTTACAACAGTTGGAATAAATTTCTAATTACTTAAACAATGCACTGTAGCAGTACCAACTGAAATTCCTGTAAGCTACAGGCTTGCTAATTGTTTCCTTTAGTAAACCTAATTTATAAGGCTGTGCAAATACTTGCTGGGTTTAAAGTATTTTGGCAGCTGAGCTGCAAAGAAAATGTTATGGACTGAATGGAAACTTAATTTCTTTAGAATTGTTAGCACAGCACAAGGATTGATTTGAGTTTATAGAAAGATTTTTTTAACACCCAGCAAACTGTTTCATTTGGTTTTCATGTACATTTAATAAAAGAAAAGGATTGAATCATAAACATGAGAGGGACGTAGTCCCAGCTCTCCCATTTTATCTGCTGTTTGAGTGAGTAGGGCAATTTACCTGGGATGATAACAACTTAAATTCAAGACTCCAAACCTCTTCAAACTTTTTACTAAAATGTTTGCCTAACACTTGGATGAAAGTCTTAATGCTGGAAATAAAGTATTCTGAGGTGGAGCTCTGTTTCTTTCCTAGGATATCTAGATTTAAAAAATAATCCAAATGGAACAAGCAAGTTAATCAGAATTTGTGGGTCAGGTTTCTTGTGCTGATTATTCTCTGTGAGTCTGATGTGGGACCATAGCACACATCTACAGAGGCAAGAGAGAGATTAAGAATCAGAGAAGGGCTCTGACCCTTCTACTTCATGTCCTCTCATGCAGGGGGATATGGGCCACTGACTAGCCAACCAATATGATTTCACCAGAAGCCGTTTATTGTTTACATTACAATCCCAGTTATAGATTCTAAAATCTACAGCCCACGTGGGCACACACTCCTGGTTGGCCAAGTCGCTGGTTCAAGAGGCAGGTACATCTCCCTTAGAACATCTAATTGGTCAAATGTCCATCATCACATCATGTCTTCTGTATCTAGGGTTTACATTCTCTGTGGACAGTTTCTCAGGCTCTCTGTTCCTATCTTAATCCTGTTATTTTCCCAGTAACCGTGATGAATCCCTGAGAACCCTGAAAACAAGACTGCAGGTGGCTTGATAAGATTTCTCACGAACAGTTTGGCTGGTGCATCAAGATGGCCTGTTACACAGATGCATTGCTACAATTCCCCCTTCTTTTTTCTTGCACCAGACAAACCCTCTTTACTGCACTTTTCACCAAGCGAGTCACCAACTCCACAATGCATGGAATAACACAAAGCAACAAAACAATGACTACCAGTAACAAAAAAACTCCTTTCGTTATATCCTTCAACCATCCAGTGATTTCCCATCCCTTAAACCATTCATCCAACCCCCAGTCAACAACAGTCCACTTCTTCATGTTATCCGGTAGTTGTCTGATTTTTCCTGTGGATGGATGCAGAATGGTCAGGGAGGCTCATGCAACACATTCCTTGAAAGTCCTCACACACATGCCAATGTGATAATAGCAAAACTTTATAACATCTCTATTTTACCGTGTGTTATGTCTAATACTATCTAAATCAGTGAGCATCTGATTTGAAATAGTTCAAGCTATATTTAACTACCTGGCTGCCCAGCATCCCAACTTACCAAGCCTAGCCAAAGCTTGAGCAGCAACAACACCTGGAGTAAGGAAGGATGCTACATAAAACCCAATTAAAATCAACAAAAACTTGTTAAATCAAATCATGTCACTGACACAGGGTCTTGCAGTGTGAAAAAAATAAAAATAATGTCCAATGTCTCTAGGGGAAATCGAGACAAATGTTCATTATTTCAAAGTCCAAATAGTTGAAACTCAGGAGAAAGTCCACTAGCTGGAACTGTTGATCTTGACATCACTGAATGTCTTTTTGGGAACCTGGAACAGGAAATAGCTGAAGAAGGTTAGTAGGAACACTATACCATGATGATGACAAAAGGCTTTTCTTGGCAAGTTTCCTCTGTAAGTCTCTAGAACACAGCCATTTTCAGACAGTCCTACCTCTGTTCCTGTTCTGATCACGAAGCCTGGATGGGGAAGTTACCTCTCCTCTCACTGAACCTCATTTTCTCAGAGGCAATTGATGTCTGATCAACTAAATAGATGACTATTTTTAACCTGTTAATAAAACCACATGCATCTCTTCTCTTTAAGGTAATGAAACAATAGAAAATTTTTTTTGAAAAAAAATTGCCATCTTGATAAAGTGGATTTTCCTTTAAAAGCCTGGAAACTTTTCTGGGAAACTTCATACAGCTAGGTTACAGAGTGTTTTTTCACTTGTTTTCTAACTGCATATAGATTACAACCAAAAACTTGGTATATCTGAACACATAGAGCCTCTGGCAGATGTGATCTGAGCTCAAAATTGAAATTTAGATTTGACAACTCTTTTCCCAAATTTCCTAATATGACTATTGCATTATTCCAACTCTTTTTCCAAACCTCTAATCTAAACATTGCATTATTCAAAGTTATCTGTTGTCTAAAGATTTAATGTACATCTTGCATTATTCAACTGATGCCTTGAGGCTGAAACAGAGGCTAGACAGAGTGAAAGGAACAAAATGAGTGTTTATTCAAGCCCATGCCTTTGCGTCTCCAGACCCACAGAAGTGGCCCAGCCCGAATATTTCCAAGATGGAGACAAAAAAAGGGGCTTGTCCCCAGTTCTTACCCCTTTTACAAGTTTCCATTCATTTGCATATAGCAATGCACCGTCCAATCAATAACCCCAAATCACCGAACACCATCCTCTCTGCTTGCCCTTCTCTTCCAGGTTGTTTGTGCTCGGGCCTGGAGCTTGGAGACAATGTCCTTGAACAAAACTGTCCTACCCCCATCACCCCGTGAAGATCCTAGCACCACTCAGTGCTATCAGACAAAACAGAAAAAAACAGCCCTAAGGCATCAGTTTCCCCCCTTTTAGAGGCTTGACAAGGCCTCTACCTTGTCGAGTCTCTACCTAAATAGCAACAAGTATCTAGCGAAAAATAAATATCTAGCAGTAAGAGTATCTAATAAAAATTATGTCTTACCCAGCCAGAAATGCAAAGAAAACAGCAATTAAACATAGAAAAGAATTCATTTACAACGTATTATCATTTGCATCAGTCTTTGCTGTCGCAATTGTCTCAGGGGTAGAAGCTTTCTTAATTCTGGAGTAGTGGATCCATGGCCCTTGGCCAGCGACTTTTACTGCAGTGAAGGTGGTCAGTAGGACTTGAAATGGTCCTTTCCATTTGGCTTGTAAAGGATCACTGTGCCACCACTTAACATAGACCAAATCTCCAGGTTGGAAAGGATGTAAGGGTGTATCCAATCCTATGGGCCTAGATAACACGACGTATGTTTGAAGCTTCTGCAAAGTACAACTTAGAGCTATTAAATATCTTTGTAAATCAAGTTTCCCTTTCAAATGAATCTCACCTGGGATATGTGGGATTTGATAGGGTCTCCCATACAATATTTCATAGGGACTGATGTTATCCCTTCGCCTGGGTTGGATGCGAATTCTTAGTAAGGCTATAGGCAGCGCTTGGACCCACGTCATAGATGTCTCTTGACAAATTTTACTAATTTGTGTCTTAAGAGTCCCATTCATGCCTTCAACTTTACCACTCGCTTGGGGTCTATATGATGTGTGCAAGTCCCAGGTAATTCCCAAGATTTGGCTGATCTCTTTAATCACCTTTGCAACGAAGTGTGGTCCCCTATCTGATGACATTCTCAAGGGAACCCCGAACCTCGGAATGATATGGTTAAGCAAGACTTTTGTTGCTTCCCTAGCCGTGTTGGTGCGACAGGGGTAAGCTTCCGGCCATCCACTGAAAGTATCCACTAGTACCAGCAAGTATCGGTATCCCTTTTTACGTGGTAACTCCGCAAAATCTATTTGCCAGTAATCCCCAGAAAGATCCCCTGCCTTTGTTACTCCTACCACCACTCTTTTCCTCGTGTCAGGATTGTTTTTACAACAAATTTCACATTTACTCACTACTGATTGTGCAATGTCAGCCATTCCCTTCCCTATCACTACCTTTTTTAAATGTTTTAGAAGATTCTCAACTCCAAAATGTGTGTTTTCATGTTCTCTCTGGGCTAGTTCCCGAAGGATCAAGGATGATACTACAACCTGATTTGCTGGTGTAACAGCCCATCCACTCTCTGTGATCTTAGCCTTAAGGAACTTAATTAGTTTATGATCAGCTTGATCATATTTTGGGGTAAACTCAGATAAATCAATTTCTTTTTGTGGAATTACTGCTAGGATACCTTTCTCTGCAATTCCTCTTGCCACTTTATCAGCAAAGCAATTTCCCAATTCTGGAGCAGTTTTCCCTTTTTGGTGACCTTTACAGTGCATAATAGCTACTCCTGTGGGTTTTTTAATGCTCTCTAAAAGAGCAAGTATTTGTTGAGCATGTTTAACTGGATTGCCTTGAGCGTTCAGAAGTCCTCTCTCCTTCCAGATGGCTTCGTGGGCATGGACAACACTGAACACATACCTAGAATCAATCCAGATATTTACCTTCATTCCTTCACTCAGGTCTAAGGCCCTCGTCAGCGCGATCAATTCAGCTTTCTGCAATGATACATCTGCTGGCAGGGCCTTGGCCTCAATCACCTTGTCCTGTGTGGTCACAGCATAGCCAGTCATTCTTTTACCATTTTTCACAAAGCTACTCCCATCTGTGAAGAGTTCCCAATCTGGATCTTCTAGGGGCCTGTCCTTCAGATCTGGTCGACTAGAATGGACTTCTTCAATTGTTTGTAAGCAGTCATGTTCAGGCATACCGTCAATTACAGTGGGAGACAAAAACATAGCCGGGTTAACGACAGAAGTGGTTTTCAAAGTAACGTCATCCTGCTCTAGCAGCAGTGCTTGATACTTAAGCATCCAGCTACCAGATAACCAGTGTACCCCCTTTTGCTCAAGTACAGCTTCTACAGCATGGGGTACATACACCACAATGTGTTGCCCAAGGGTGAGCTTTTGGGCTTCTTGAATCAGGATGACAGTGGCTGCCACAGCCTTCAGGCACCCTGGCCAGCCTTGGGCAACATGGTCTAGTTGTTTAGAGAAGTAGGCCACAGCCCTCCGTTGGTTCCCGAGCCGCTGTGCTAGTACCCCCAAAGCCATATTCAGTCTTTCATATGTGAACAGTTCGAAAGGTTTAGTTGAGTCTGGCAGACCCAGCGCCGGAGCTGACATCAGAGAGTGCTTCAGCTGTTTAAAAGCTGCTCTGCTTTTTTCAGTCCATATGATAATCCCTCTCTCAGCATCCTTTAAGGCTTCATATAAGGGTTTTACCAGCAGCCCATAGTTTGCTATCCACAACCGACACCAACCTACCATTCCCAGGAAGGCTTGCATTTCCCTTGTAGTGTGGGGCTCTGGGAATCGACAGATGGCTTCTTTCCGTTCTTTGCTGAGCTGTCGATGTCCACGAAAAATCTCAAGTCCCAAATAAACTACCGTTTCTTTAGCAATCTGTGCTTTGTCTTTTGAAACTCTATACCCACTCAGTCCCAAGAAATTTAATAAACTTACAGTAAGTTGTATACAGTCCTCTCTGGTTCCGGCTGCGATCAAGATGTCGTCTACATACTGTAGAATAACTGCTTTTGGCTCCTGTCTTTTCCAGTCCACTAATTCCTTTGCTAGCTGATTTCCAAATAGAGTCGGCGAGGACTTAAAACCCTGTGGTAGCACTGACCAGGTAAGTTGACTTTTTCTCCCTGTCTGAGGGTTTTCCCACTCAAAAGCAAAAAGCTCTTGGCTGTTTTTATGCACAGGAATGCAAAAAAAGGCATCCTTCAGGTCCACCACAGTAAACCACCCTAACTCGTCTGTCAGCGTAGTCAAAAGGGTATAGGGATTGGCTACTACTGGGTGTATGTCCTCTGTAATCTTATTAATCGCTCTTAAATCTTGTACTAATCGGTAACTCTTACCATCAGCTTTCCTAATAGCTAAAATGGGAGTGTTAAATTTAGACTCACATTGCACTAATAAACCATGTTCTAAGAATTTTTCAATTATAGGCATTAGTCCTTTACGGCTCTCTAATTTCAAAGGGTATTGCTTTTGCCTTACTGGTGTAGCTCCCGGTTTGAGTGTAACGATCACTGGTTCTGCGCATTTGGATCTTCCTGGGATATCACCAGCCCACACTATTGGATTTACCTCCTTCTCAACTTCAGCAGGGATTTCATTATGTCTTTCCTGCACGAAAAGTGCAGCAACTTCAACAAGTTTAGATTCAGGTATTATAACTTGTACACCCTTTCCCTTTTTAAACTTAATTTCTACTTCCAATGTTTCTAGTAAGTCCCTCCCCATCAATGGTCTAGGGGAGGTAGGCATATAGAGGAATTGCTGGTTTACCAAGTGCTTTCCCAATTTAAAGTCTAAAGGTTCAAAGAAAGGCGGTGTTTCGCTTACCCCAGTTGCTCCGATAACATGTGCAGTATCGTGACTCAGTTTCCCTTTTAAAGTATTTAACGCGGAGTAGGCGGCTCCAGTATCTACCAGAAACTCAACATCTTCATTCCCCAGCTTAGCTATAACCGAGGGCTCTGCTGGGGGGGTAACCCTCGGTCCCCATCATTCAGATCCTGAGCCGCTTGAGGTTTGTACTACTGGGAGTTGGGGGACTGAGGATTTTCCTTTCAACACTGGGCAGTCCTTTTTCCAGTGCCCCAAATTCTTACAATATGCACACTGGTCTTTCTCTGCAGGGGGAGCTTTCTTGGATGGCTTTTCCTGAGCTGCCTTCTTACCAGGTTGGAATTTGCCTCTCTCATTTGGACCTCTATCTCGAAACACTTTCCAGGCCACTTCTAGAAGTTTATCTAGATCTCGAACTCCCTCTATCTTTTGCAGTTTTCTTCTTATATCATTTGTAGCTTGACCCATAAACAGCAAAACCAGATGTGCTTTCCCATCACCTGATTCAGGGTCTAAATCAGTATATTTGATGGCAGTTTCTCTTAACCTGTTTTAAAAATCAGTAGGTGATTCATCATAATTTTGCCTCACTTCATAAAGTTTTGACCAATTTATAGCTTTAGGGACACCATGCTTCAACCCATATACCACAAGGTTTTGGTATCGTTTTAACCTTTCCATCTGTCCTGGTACATTCGGATCCCACTCTGGGTTTTCAAGTGGAAATATCTGAGTGACAGTACCTTGAAGCAGTCCACTAGCTATGCCTCCTTCCACGAAAGTAGTAATTGCCTTATTGACCATTCGTCTCTCAGTAGGATCAAGTAATGTGTCTAACATAGAATTCAAATCAACCCAATCAGGATTTTGGGAGTTAACAGCTCGCTCTACTAGTTGTGCTACTTTATCTGGGTTCTCCTTATACTTCCCCACAGTGGTTTTCCACTGTTCTAACTCTATGAGGGAGTATGGGACCTTCACAGATACTGGCCCTTGATTACCGACAGCTTGTCTTAGCGGAGCTTGCAGAACTGGCTCTCTTTCCTTTTTCCTAGTACGTCGGGCAATTGGGCTCCGCTCTCTAATCGCTCTTCTTGCTATCTTTCCCCTCCTTCGCCTATTTGGGGCAGCACTGATCTCATCAGTTTCGTCCTCAGTTTCTTCCCCCTCAGAGCTGTCAGACTCGGTTGTAACCAGTTGCCCAGCTCGGCTAGTCCCAATTCTGGAAAGAGTCACACAAGACTTGCTGCGGCAAACCCTCTGTGCTGTGTGTCTGCTGTCCTTGAAGGTATCTTCCCCAGAGGCAGCTCCTTGGCCTTCGGGGTTGCTATAGTAACTCACAGGCCTGAGGACGGGGGAGGCACACCTCCCCCTTCAGGAAGTTCCCTCCCCGCTCTCTCCGTGAAAGGCTCTATCCCTCTGCCCGCCTTCCCTGGGCGGCTGCACAGCCCTACTGTCTTTCCCCCCCTTCCCTGCCCCTTGGGGCGGCGAAGGAGGTGGCGACAGGGACAGTGCCTGTCGCTGCCGGTCTGCGCCTTCCTCCCTCTTCACCGACTGGGGCCCGACCCGAGCCGCCCACCCCCCCCGCCGCCCCCCCCTCGCGACGGTGACTGAGGGGACGGCAGGGAAGGGGCCGCCCCTTGGCCCGAGCCTGCTGCAAGCGTGGCTGGGACCAGCCCTGCCCTCATGGCAGGTGCAATCAGATTGGTCTCTGCCTCCTCTGGGTTCCTATACATGTTGTTAATGGTCAGTTTTTTCTTTTTACCCTCCAAGACCAATATATTTTCTTTCTTATCACCCAAGTCCTGTTCGCAAGCCAGCACCATAAAGAGCCGAGCATATTTTAACTCCTCAAAAGCCCTGTCCCAGCGCAGGCAGGACATCAAATCTGATATCAATTTTGGATCTGCACTCCCAAATCTAGGCCATGTCTTTCCATTATGTAATTGATACGTCGGCCACATCCTCTCCGACAGCCTAATAAGCTTAGGCATGGAAAGGCCCGATTCCTCCCCGACCAAATACACCCAGTTTTTCATTATCAATCCCAGAGGGCTATCTCTCGGGATATCATTATTCCCTTCGCCAGAGAACACACAGCCCATTCTGGTATTCACAACAAAGAACAAAACAAATATTTCTAGTACCCCCCTTTATTCACTCACGTGCCTCTGTTTCAAAGGTTCTTGGCTCCGGCACTTCTGGACCTCTGCTGGCAGGGTGAAGGCAGGGGGGGCTGCCTTCTTTCGGTCCACAGAAGATTTCCCAGATGCCTCCCTCCTCCTGGCTGGCTCTCCAAAAAGATGATGCCTTGAGGCTGAAACAGAGGCTAGACAGAGTGAAAGGAACAAAATGAGTGTTTATTCAAGCCCATGCCCTTGCGTCTCCAGACCCACAGAAGTGGCCCAGCCCGAATATTTCCAAGATGGAGACAAAAAAAGGGGCTTGTCCCCAGTTCTTACCCCTTTTACAAGTTTCCATTCATTTGCATATAGCAATGCACCTTCCAATCAATAACCCCAAATCACCGAACACCATCCTCTCTGCTTGCCCTTCTCTTCCAGGTATTCTGTGCTCGGGCCTGGAGCTTGGAGACAATGTCCTTGAACAAGACTGTCCTACCCCCATCACCCTGTGAAGATTCTAGCACCACTCAGTGCTATCAGACAAAACAGATAAACCCAGCCCTAAGGCATCACAACCTTCTTAAGGCCCTAAATTCCCCCTTTTTTGTTTTTAAAAAACAGCATGCATGACTTGCTAAAAACATAAAGAGAATAAAACAAAACTACATATGTAGTGAAACAAAACTGACAGCAATCAGGAATAAGTCAGGTACAACCATTAGGAATATTTCAGATAATACAAATAATCAACAACACATGTGAAATTAGGTACTTAGCACTCTCTGAAATACTGTACCATCATCCCAGAGTCTGTAAACAGCTGATAGACTGTAAATCAGTGAGGATTTGGACAATCATTTTCCATCTAATGATTCTCCAGACTCTTGTCAAAGATAGGTCCAGCTGTCATATTCATAGGGTTGAATTGCCAAGTCAAAGTGACTTGAATACTGTTTTGATACAGAAAACACCTGGGTCTGTTGGCAAATTTCCTGTCCACATAGAGCTAAGGCCTGGCCACTGCCCGAGCTCTAAGCTGGAAGAGAATTCTCTAGACCTCTTTCAAAACAAGACTCTTAAGAATCTTAGGGTGAACGACTAGTTGAATCATCTAATAGCTGGTCTCCTCCCTCCCTGAAATTCCCTCAGGATAGGGATGCTTTAAACACAGCAAACTGTCAGAGTGCTTCTGTAACAAGAACTAAAGGTCACAATATCATCACTTCAGAGGAGGTCTTCAATGAAGCTCAGATATCATTTCTTGGAGCTCTGAAAAATACTTGAAAATTATGAAACACCACGGTTAAACCACAGAGCTAGTGCAGAAACTAGGATAAACAGCTAGAGAACAATTTAATACGTATTTAAAACAAGGTCCTTAACAACAGCAGTTATGAAATACTTAAAGCAGTTAAAAATAAATACATAAATAAAATCTTGGAACAACATGTGTTTTCTAAGAAGCTGGCTATAACACAATAATATCACTTAGGAATAATGCCTATTAGCAATCACTAAGTTCACACCATACAATTAATATTCTGACCTCATGTTTGAGATAGAAACAGTCAAACCACAGACTCTTGACTAAAAATGTGAAAAGATCCTGGTTTATTCTCCTTTATAATTCAGCCATCCTGATCCTAACTAGTTACTGACCTTTGGCCGCAGTAAACTCCCACTGTAGGGTTCCTGTTGCAGACTCTGACTACTGGTTATTTCTTACTAGATTATGACTGTATTCAAGTAGGAATAGGACAGTAGAATATGACAAGTATTCCCTTGTCGCCTCTGACCATAGGCCTTCACCTAGCTCAATTATGACTGCAACAGACTCCCACTGCAGGGTCCAACTGCAGACCCAGACTGACCTCACAGCAGATTCCTCACCGCAGTGTCTCTCCCATTTGGTCAGTCTTCCCAAACCATTCTTGCAATACCTTCAATTCCTTCTACCTTAGGATCTTCTCCTGACTAGCTAGCCTATTCTTTTATCACACTCAAAACACAGCTATGATTTATCACAGGTGAAGTCTATGGTTCTTCAGACCATGCCCTGCGTCTCCTTGGACGCAATGTATTTCCCAGCTCTCGGCCATCTCCCATGGCTCAAGGCTGTGGTATCCCACGATTCAAGATTGTGTCCACCTGTAACCTTTTCTCTTAAAAATATATTAGTTGTCACTATCCGAAAAAGTTCAGATAATATATTCCAAACCTTCATGTATTTATAACAGTAAAATGAAATAAAAAGGGAGATAAAATTATGAGCTCTTTCACCAAATGAGTTGGAATCCAAAAAACAGGATAGAATCAAAATGAGACTGCAATGACAACCCAATCCAAAGCTGAGAAGACACACAGCATCCCACAGCAAGGATGGATAACAGTATCCCACGAAGAAAAAAGACTAGAGAGTTTATCTACCACTTAGAACAAGGTCCTCAAGAGCTTTCACCCTCTGCTCAAGTTCAACAACATCAACAGACCCAGAGAACCCCCCGAAAACACAGAAAAGCTCAAACAGCCCTGCCTCCTGCACAGCCTGCACGGCCATAACCCGTGGGCATCAGGAAGCATGAAAAAGAAAACACTAAACAACTCACCCATAATATCTATAATAACTCAGACTGAACAACACCCAAACTTGGTGTAAACAAATTTTGACAGCAATAAAGCTGAACAAAATGAACTCAATAAAACTCTGCCCTAAAAGGACTTCAAATTAAGAGCTCAATTATTACCTCAGTAAAACAGAAGGTACCTTTAAGAAAACTCAAAGTCGACCATTATGCTAAATACAACTGTGATCCATATGAAAGTGGAATAAAACCTTGTCTAGACTTACTAATATTGAAACTTAGCAGACATGAAATCCACTAAACCAACCCATTAAAACTTAGCCTTGCTCAATTTAACAGAAGCATTATCCCTTGGACCTTATGTAAACACAACTGCAAATTAATATCTCCAAAAGTTATAGATATAACAAGATGTAGCTTATTGTACAGTTATAACACAAAAAAAAAAAAAAAAAAAAGGAAAAGTGAACAACCTGTAAAAGAAATAACAGCATGATGATGTACTGGAGGGATACACGTCACAACAAGCATATTAAACTTATAAGTAATTTGGTTATGAGAAAAATCCCTGGCAAATGCAAATTTCTTGGAAACAGAAATTTTGTAAGATTTCTTAGAGTGCAGGGTTACTGGAAAATTAAACATAACAAAGAGTAATTTGGCAGACTGCTGACCAGCCGAGTAGCTTCTTGTGACTATTTTGTTTCATTTCATCTGGCAAATTCATCAGCGTTCTTGTTAAAGAAATCAGACCTATGCTAAAATCTTTGATACGTAATAAGGCACTGCATTTACTCCTTTCTATCTCTCCAGCAACCGTAAAACCGTAGAAAACCAGAAATCAGTCAAAAACCAAATTTACTTAAAAAAAAAAAAAAAAACACAACAAAACACAAAACCTTATATCAATACCTTTTTGTTGTGTGGCAGTGCATGTTTTTGAATTTACTGTTTTATGTAAGATTTGGTTATCTGTAAAAGTTCAGTTCTATGTACTCCTACCCTCCCCCCCTAATTAATATTCCTTTGTTCCTCTCCTTCTCCCTCACGAGGGGTATTTTTTAGTCTGCACCTGTGCTCATCGGTTAATTGTCAGTTATCTTTCCCGCCTTTAGTTTTCCCCTCCCAGTTCTCTTTAATTGGTCCGAAGCACCTTTTTCCCCCTCTGTTCTCCCTAGAGACTGTAAACCATTGGCTGGAGGCGGTCAACCCCACCCGCTTCTCACCCCCTCTCTGCTCCCCTTAAAACCCTGTGTAAGTTCGAAATCGGAGTCCAGAACCGGGCTTAGAGTTAAGTTAATAAACTCTCTGCCGCACTGTTCCTGGATCCTCCTTTCCTTCCTCTGTCTCGCCGCTTCAACATCTCCTCATAAGCTCCTACGGGGTCGTAGAACCTGTCGGAGTCCGCTCTGCCCGCGCGGCTCGCCGACTGACTCTGGACAGCGCCTTGTCCCGGTGCCTGAGCTAGCTCGGGGCGAGAGCCAGAGGCTTTTAGAGGCACCGCGGCAAGCGGTCTGGCGCCCACCGTGCGGCCCTAGAAAAGGACCCCACGGACGGAGTTAGCGAGGTTCGGAATAGGAGCCGACCTCGTGAAGAGAACTCCTGGACGTCACGCAGCCTCAGGTGTGAGCTGCCTCTTCGGAGGACGTGCTCCCCGAGGAGGGGAAGGCAGCGCTCTGTATTGCACTCTACATGGCGTCTTCCCCCGGCAGAGGAATCCCCGAAGACCAGCCTTTTGCACCCGCACCAGGGTTGGTAAGTATAAAACCCCCTTTTACCGTGAGGTGGGCTTTTTGTATAGCAGTTCCGTGTGGCTTAAGCCCCCGGTCTGTGGTCACGCGGCCCCGGGAGGTGGGCTTTGGGACTCATCTTCCCGGTTTGGAAATCCCTGGCGTTTTGAGGGTTTTTTTGCTTTCGGTTTTGTGTTGCGCGATCGGAGGTAGTTTTTGAAGTCCGTGGCAGTTTACTTTTCCTTTGTGATCTTTAGTTTATCTGGTCTTTGGAGTGTGCAGATTTTCCCAACTTAAAGAGAATGGGTGCGTCTCTGAGCTCTGCACAGAAAGGGGTTTATTATGTCTGTGTTTCAATGTTAGAAGTTGAGAAAGTTCAGTTTTCCAAGAGTTGTTTAAAGAGATTGATTAAGTGGATTTTCTTGCACCTTCCAAATACCTCAGAGTTAGCAGTCCATAGCTCCCAGTTCTGGGAGGCTGCAGAGAAGAAATTGGTTCATTCAGAAAGTTCAAAAGACAAAAAGGTACAAGATCTTATGTTTTTGATCTCACAGCTAAAGTTCCTCACAAAACAAAAAAAGGGGCAAGAAAATCCATGGGCTAAGCGATCTACCCCAGTTCCCCCTCACCCCAGTACCAGTCCCTCCATCCTTAAAAAAGGAATTTTGAAGAGAGCAGCAACCCACAGGGCTGCTAGCCCAGGCTCTCTACAAAATTCCCTGTCTCCTAGCCTCAGCAGTCTTGGCCGGACTGCTGGGGATCCCTTGAGGCACCCTGGCTACGTGGCTCGAGGATCTTACCTTTCCCCATCTTCCCCTACAGTTAAGCCCAGAGTTAAGTTTGATTTGAGTGAGTCACAGGCTCCACGAAGTGGTGCCTGTGATCCACAAAATGGCGGCAGTCGATTTTCAGGGTCGACATCTTCTTCTCCCCTGAATCCTTTTTCTCCTACCCCCCCTCCCCTTCGTTCCAACCCCTTCTTTTCCCCCGCCCCTCACTACCCACCCAACCCCTTTCTTTCCCCAACTCCTCCCACAACCCCTCCCCTTCTCCGAGAATTCTCACCCTCTTGTCCCGCCCCTGCTCCTCCCCCAACTCCTCCTACTACTCCTCCCACCTCCCAGAAAGCCCCTCCCACTCATCCCGCCTCAACTCCTCCCACTACTCCTCCCATTTCCCACAGGGCTCCACCCCATTCTCACCCCGCCCATCACTCCACCTCTAGGGCGGAGCCAGCCGCATCTCCCCGCCCCAGAAGGAGGCCATCTTGGCAGCAAAATTCCCACGCTTTTTCTTCTGGTTCCCATGCTTCGGAACCAGTAGATAATTGTGATGAGAATGAGGAAGTACACCTCTCTGCAGCACCAGTCACCTACAGAAAGACCCGGGGGGGTGACATTCAAAAAGCTAATTGGCATCCTTTTTCCCAAAATATAATTAGAGAGCTCTGTAAGGCGCACAAGGAGTTTGGCAGAGAGAGTCAATATTTCCGGGGCCTCCTAACAGCAGATTTAGCAGGAGTCACAGTGATCCCCGCAGATTTAAGACAGCTTTTTGCTTGCTTAATGAACGGCACAGAGTTCACCCTCTGGGAAGCCGCCTTTAAGCAAGCACTGCGGGAAGCCATCCCAACATTGCCATTCCCGGCAATTGATGAGCAGGGGAACCCTCTTTCCGTTGAGCTACTCAGTGGGGAAGGCTCTTTTAGTTCCCCTGATGCCCAAGCCCTTTTGATTCCTCCCTCAGTGCTATCAGTAGTTAAAGACATTGCATGTAAGGCATTTCTTACCTTACAGCCACACGCACCTCTACGACCTTTCACCACAATTAAGCAGGGACCTTCAGAGCCTTTTGTAGATTTTGTTGAGAAACTTTCTAGGGCTCTAGAAGTGCAGGTGCCAGACAAGAGTGCAAGGGGGAAGATCAGGGAAAACCTTGTTTTTGTTAATGCTAATTATTTGTGTAAACAAGCTATTCTAAGTCTTCCCCTAGACCCTCCACGCACTCTTCAGTCAATGCTACAGGTCTGTCAAATGAAGGTCCCATTCCTCGCGCGTCAAAATCCACCTGCTCCAGTTCCACCTGCAACTCCTGCGAGGACTGTGCGTGTGGCAGAACACCCCAATCATCGTTTTCAAACACAACACCGCCCTGCTCGTCACGGATGCTGTTTCCTCTGTAAAGAAGAGGGGCATTTTGCGCACGAAAGCCCGAACAAACTGAAAGGGAGAAGGACTCAAGCTACACCACCAGGAACACCGCAGCCCTCCCGTAGCGAGCAAAAAAACTGAAGGGGGAGCGCGGGTCCACCCGGCGTGATGACCCCAACAAGGTGGACCACAAAGGGGGAGATGCCTTTGGGGGTCGCTGGAACGAGACAAAACTACCAGACTGCACACTTTTAAATCCTGCTTGGGACTCAGCCAAACCAATACTGACCACTTCCTCTCTCTATGAACCTTTCAGGTTGCACCTTACCAAGAGTCTGCACCTACGGGATCGGGCTTGGCATCAAGTCACCCTCAACCCGAAGGAGCTGAAGGACTGGCCACTGGCGAGAGGAGGTAAGTTCATCATCATCGGCGACTGTAAATATACTCCGCAAGAGATTGAGGTGCTTCCTGGGACACTCTATAACAATCCCAGGGCCCTCATGATCTGGCTGCGTACTACTCATCCCCCAACATTTGTCCCAAAAGGACAAATTGTTGCACAGGCCCTTCCCTACAGGGATCCCGAGCATTACAACTTCTCTGTGAACACTGTGCATCGCGTCACTACACAGAAGCCCATCATTATGTGTAAGATGACACTAGGGGATGAGTCAGTAAATACACCACTGCTTTTCGACACGGGGCAGACGTGACGATCGTCCCTACTAAGGACTGGCCGTCACATTGGGCCTTGGAGGATGTGCCTGCAAGCATCCGCAGTGTAGGTGGGTTTAAATCGGCAAAACAATCAAAAGGCGTGGTAAAATTTGAGGGACCAAAAGGACAATTGGCTTCTACCCGTCCTTTTGTTTTAGATTATGAGCGGCCCCTGTTTGGGAGAGATCTCATGTCTCAGTGGGGGGTCACAATTTGCATTCCAGACCCTCCACAGGATTTTTCAATAACGGTCACTGAGAAGCGCCCGGCCCTGAAAATGAATTGGAAAACAGATGAACCAGTCTGGGTCGAACAGTGGCCGCTGTCCATAGAGAAATTGAAGGCGCTTGAGGAGCTCGTGGAGGAGCAGTTACAGAAGGGGCACATCGTAGAGACCAACTCCCCATGGAACTCGCCAGTTTTTGTCATTCGCAAGAGTGACAAAAAGCGATGGGGCCTCCTCCATGACCTCTGACAAATTAACAATGTGATAGAAGACATGGAGTCCCTACAACCAGGAATGCCGTCCCCCACCATGCTACCCCAAAATTGGAATTTGGCTGTTATTGACATCAAGGATTGCTTTTTCCAAATTCCACTACACCCGTACGACGCACCACGTTTTGCCTTCTCGGTCCCTTCCATCAACCGAGCGGCCCCAAGGAAGAGATCACTGGAGAGTTCTCCCTCAGGGAATGAAGAACTCCCCAGTGATGTGTCAGCAGTTTGTCTCTTCCTTGCTGCACCCTGTGCGCGCAGCCGCGGAGGGGGTTGTCATCCATCATTACATGGATGACATCCTCGTTTGCTCGCCGACAGACAATGGACTTTCACGAGCGCTTGACCTCGTAACGAGTTCGTTAGTTGCTGCAGGGTTCGAGCTGCAGGAGGACAAGATTCAGAAGATGCCACCTTGGAAATACCTGGGCCTGGAAATTGGAAAGAGGACCATTGTTCCTCAAAAATTGGACATTTGGACTACCGTCCGTACCCTTGCCGATGCCCATCAGCTCTGCGGTGCTTTGAACTGGGTAAGGCCCTGGCTAGGTCTGACCACCGAGGATCTGGCACCCATTTTTGATTTGTTGAAAGGGGGAGAGGAGCTTAGTTCTCCCAGGGTACTTACTGCAGAGGCAAAAGCAGCATTGGAGAAAGTCCAAGAGGCAATGTCATCAAGGCAAGCGCACAGGTGTGATCCCAAGCTACCCTTCAGGTTCATCATAATGGGTAAGCTGCCACACCTTTATAGGATCATTTTCCAATGGGACACAAACACATCACACGACACCAAGGGCCAAGGCAGAGGAGACCCTCTCCTTATTATAGAGTGGGTCTTAGCCACCACCGGCCCAAGAGGATGACACAGCCACAAGAGCTCATGGCTGAGCTGATCTGCAAAGTGAGAACACGGATGCGGGATCTGGCCGGTTGTGACTTCGAATACATTCACATACCAATTAGTTTATGAACAGGCCAAATAACCAAACCTATGTTAGAACACCTGCTTCAAGAAAATGAAGCATTGCAATTTGCTCTAGATTCCTTTACGGGACAAATCTCAATTCATCGGCCGGCCCACAAATTGTTCAATTCGGAAGTGACTTTTAGATTGGCATTAAAGAGTGTCCGGAGAAAGAGACCCCTTGATGCTCTGACCGTTTTTACTGACGCGTCCGGGGCTTCTCACAAGTCAGTAATGACTTGGGAGGATCCCAAAACTTGGCAGTGGGATGCAGATATTGAAATTGTTGAGGGTTCTCCTCAGATTGCTGAGTTGGCCGCTGTCGTCAGAGCCTTTGAGAGGTTCCCCGGACCCTTCAATTTAGTAACCGACACCGCGTACGTTGCGGGGGTGGTATCTAGAGCTGATCAGGCCATTTTGCAACAGATGTCTAACACAGCTCTATATGAGCAGCTCTGGAAGCTAGTCAAGCTTGTATCCCACCGAGAGCATCCCTTCTATGTGATGCATACGAGGTCACATACTGATTTGCCTGGCTTCATTGCTGAAGGAAACAGAAGGGCTGATGCCCTTGCTGCCCCAGTGGCAATGGCCCCATTGCCTGATGTTTTTGAGCAGGCAAAGCTCAGCTGTCAGTTATTCCATCAGAATGCGCCTAGTCTTGCTCGACGCTTTCACCTCACATGTCAGCAAGCTAAGGCGATTGTCAGCTCGTGTCCATCCTGTCAGTCCCACGCAGTGCCGACATTGCATGCCGGAGTCAACCCCAGGGGGTTGGAAAGTTGTGAGCTCTGGCAGATGGACGTCACCCACATTACATCTTTTGGGAAGCTGAAATACGTCCACGTATCAGTGGACACTTTCTCCGGTGCTGTATATACCTCTGCGCACGCAGGGGAGAGAGCCCATCATGTGATCCAGCACTTGGTCCAGGCTTTCTCATTTATGGGCATCCCCAAGGGGATCAAAACAGACAACGGCCCGGCGTATAAATCCAAGGAGCTTGCAGATTTCCTGCAGCAATGGGGAGTGGAACACAAGACACTCATCCCCCACTCCCCCACAGGCCAAGCAATCTTAGAAAGGACCCACCAAAACATCAAATGGGTCCTCCAGCAACAACAGGTGCTAAAAACTGAGATTCCTTCCATCCGGTTGGCCAGGGCTTTATATGTCATTAATTTTTTAAACTGCTCCTTCGAGAATCCTAACCTGCCTATTGTCAGGCATTTCCATTGCAACACCGACTGGAAGGTTGAGCACCACCCGCCCATCTTGGTAAGGTCCCCTGACTCAGGAAAAGTTGAGGGTCCCTTTGCCCTAGTGACGTGGGGGCGTGGGTACGCCTGCGTCCTCACTGATGGGGGGTTGAAGTGGATCCCAGCAAAATGGGTCAAGCCTTACATCCAAAAAAGGAGAGAGAGGGAAGGAAAAGTCCCACAGGTGGCTTCAGCGGCACTACGCCGCCGAAGAAAGTGTTCCAAGACACCCCCATTTGACACCATTTGGGAATGGGAGAATGACTCCCCCTCAGCCTGTTTTTATGAGACCTCATGATTGGTGTTTTTAAGTTTGTTTTATAGGTCCTGCCCACCCCGATCGAGTATGCAGACCGTCCATTTCATCATCGTGATCACCAGCCTCCTGATAACCAGTCAATCCTGGATCGTGCCACAGCCCGCTGCAAATGTGTGGACCACGCTGGCGCGGTCCTTGGGCCAGGATCACATCTGCCTAAACCAGGCCAGTGCCTTGGACCCGATCTCCTCCTGCCTCGTGGGGATCCCTTTTCAAAAACATGAATTGCCAGAAAGACTGCTTTATTATGCCCGCCGTTTAGATAAAATCAGGCCCCGTGTTAGTGCTTTTATTAGTTGGAGGAATTTCTTTTTCCGCTTAGAGAATTTAAAAGATGAACCCCAGGAGCTGGAACTCCATGGTTCAGCCAAAGCCCGGTTTTGCATCCACTTCACTAATGTGGCAAATGCTCTTAATCCCAAAACAAAACGTGGTTCAGTCCAATTCACTATATCACGCCAGATTGTGGTGTGAGGGCATGGCTAAAGGAGCACTCCCCCCCCAAGTTTGCAATCATCCCAAAAAGTTGCCTAAAGGAGTTTTCTTAATTTGTGGGACTCATGCTTGGGCAGGCATCCCCTCCCACCTTTCAGGAGGTCCGTGCACCTTAGGGAGACTGGGACTGTTTTCACCTAACAAAACCCAAATAATGGATTGGGAGCAAAAGAAAAACGGTGCACAGAAATCGGCTATTTCCAAAAGAGATTTGAAGAATTTGGACCCAAACTGCGATTCGGAAATTGTACATTGGAGTACGTCTAAAGGAGTCGCAGTTACTATATTTGCCCCCTGGGTTTCCATTGCCAAAAATATGGGGGAATTGGCTCATCTAGAGTGTTGGGTGGCCAAACAGTCAAAGATGACTTCCAGGGCCCTATATAACCTCCTGCAAGATGAGGATCTAACGAGGCAAGCCACCCTCCAAAATCGGGTGGCCATAGATTACCTCTTGCTCCTCCACGGGCATACCTGTGAGGAGTTCGAGGGTCTATGTTGTTTTAATTTGTCGAGCCGGGCCGAGGACACTAAGCAGATCTTGCGGCAGATGCAAGATATGGTCGGGCAGATAAAAAAAGAAACATCCGACTGGTTGAATAACATCTTCAGTGACTGGGGGCTCTCTGGATGGGTAGGATCCATCCTGAGGACCATTTTGTTATTTGTGTTCATTATTTTAATAATCCTGGTGGCCTTCAGACTAATTAGAAAGATAATGTTTAAGTTGATTTCCAGTGCCACTTCTTCCCCCTCTCCAGAAGTAAATTACACAGCGGTGTCAGTTGACCCTAAGGAAATGGACTTAGAAGGCTCCGAAGAAGATTTAGAGAATTATAAAGAACCAGAGGGCCCAAGTCGTCTACCCCACCATCATTGGCCGACACAACAATCTCATTTTGCCGAATGCTATCCGGAGTCCAAATACCTTCCTAACCCACTGCAGCCTTTTTCATCTTAATTAAAAGAAAAGGGGGAGATGTGACAGTGCATGTTTTTGAATTTACTGTTTTATGTAAGATTTGGTTATCTGTAAAAGTTCAGTTCTATGTACTCCTACCCTCCCCCCCTAATTAATATTCCTTTGTTCCTCTTCTTCTCCCTCACGAGGGGTATTTTTTAGTCTGCACCTGTGCTCATCGGTTAATTGTCAGTTATCTTTCCCGCCTTTAGTTTTCCCCTCCCAGTTCTCTTTAATTGGTCCGAAGCACCTTTTTCCCCCTCTGTTCTCCCTAGAGACTGTAAACCATTGGCTGGAGGCGGTCAACCCCACCCGCTTCTCACCCCCTCTCTGCTCCCCTTAAAACCCTGTGTAAGTTCGAAATCGGAGTCCAGAACCGGGCTTAGAGTTAAGTTAATAAACTCTCTGCCGCACTGTTCCTGGATCCTCCTTTCCTTCCTCTGTCTCGCCGCTTCAACATCTCCTCATAAGCTCCTACGGGGTCGTAGAACCTGTCAGAGTCCGCTCTGCCCGCGCAGCTCGTCGACTGACTCTGGACAGCGCCTTGTCCCGGTGCCTGGGCTAGCTCGGGGCGAGAGCCAGAGGCTTTTAGAGGCACCGCGGCAGTTATGAACAAATTTCCAGGTCGGGAGGGGCTGGGCTATCCCTGTCCTAGTCCCATAGGGGAGACAGTCGCTCCATCCCCCCAGAGGAAAACACAAAGCACCCATTAGCATATTAAAAGAGCTCTGAGCTCAGAATGCAACCCCACCCTCCTCCCAATTTGTGCCGTCTCCCTGTCTTTTAGAAAAATGGGGGGGTTTTCCTTTTTGCAGAGAACCCCATAGCTGGGGTGAGGCTGCTGTCCTTCAAAAGTGGATGACCTCCTCCCAGCTAGAGGTAACCCCCCACACCCCAGCAAGTTTGAGGACAGAGGAGGGAAGCTGCCCCGAAGGAAAGCCGCCCGGGCGAAGGAAAGCCGCCCAGGCAACATTCTCCAACCTCATTAAAATGTGAAAAGAAGCAGCTCCTGTCTTGATTGCCCGGTCATTGTTCGCTGTAACTACCTTTTTTTTCAGTAGGGATACCCTCTGCTGTGACCAGGACAAATGCATATGCATTTGTATATGCAAATAAAACCGACACTGTGAATCCTGGGAGGGCTTTTTTGAGAGGAATTGCACCCCAAGATGGGAAGCTAAATGCATCAGAGGAGAATTAGATAGTGCCCTGGCCTAGGAAGGAGTGGACGCACCCCCTGGCCTGGTTTGAAGATTCACCATGACCTATGAGGAGTCTGAATGGAATGGGAACCAGTCAGCTGAAGTGACTGAGTCAGAGAACAGGGAATTCTCAAAGATTTACCCTGAGGGCATAGAGCTGACTGCACTCCAGTGGCAGACCCCCCCCCCACCTGCTCTGCCTTCTGATGGTTGACCAGAGAGAACTTCTAGCTGTTCCTATGTGAACAAGGACTCAGCATCTACTGTTTGCAGTAGAATGATGAACTGCAGCAGCACCTGCTCCTTTGGATCACCACAGCAGCGTGGAAAACTCCTATCGGACTCTGCAATCTTGCTGATGACTTTAATAATGAGCTGATCACTTTAATAAAGAGCTAAATATTAATAAAGGCATATGCCCTGTTCTTTTCACTTTTCAAGGCACACAAACACAATACATAAAGCCTCATTAAACAGAGGTAGTCAGAAGCCGGAGCGGGAGAGAGCTGTGCTTGCTGCCCGCAGGGAAAAAAGAGATTGGGGGGGGGGGGTAAGAGAGGAAAAAAAAAAAAAAATGAACTCCGGCCGCGCGATCTTGCAGTCGCTGCGGGGAAAGGAAAAACAAACAAATGCCGCCGTGTTGAGCTCACATGCGTAAAGATTAGATCCTGAGCTCTGGAATGCCCGAGCAACAATGGCAGTGGGAGCCGTGCAGAACCAGCGCGACTCGCTCAGCTCAGCCCGCGACAGCCCCTGGGGCTGCTGCATCCCCGCTCCCTCCCCAAACACCCGCAATAGAAAGGCAGAGGGGAAAAACAACACAAAGAAAACCTGTAAAGACCGCATCTAGCAAAAAGGGGAAAAAACACCAAAACCAAATACAGAAAAGGTTAAGGCACAAAGCGTTTGTGTCCCACCTCCTGCCCCGGAGCCCATGGAGCTCCGCGGAGAGGGGCCATCCATCCTGGGGCCGCCCTGGCAGAGCCGCTGAGCTGTTGAAAAGCCCGTGCAGAGACCAGGAAGGAATTGCATTGGAGCCTTGAGCTTCAGGAAGGAGCTATGAGCAGGGAATGTGCTCCGGTCCCTGTTGTCTGCAGAGCTCGCACGTTCCGTATGGAGCTGCAAACTGACCAGTGCCCGCAGCTTGGGGATTTCTGGAGGATAAAACTCAGCAGCGCAGAGCTGCCTTTTTTCTAAAAGAAAAAAAAAAACACCCTATACTTTGAACTTTAGACAAGCATCTTTTAACAGAACTTAGAATAATTTTAAATTAATCAACACTTAAACTCGATAAAAGTTAATTTGAAGAGAACTCAGCATCTGGATACCAAACCAATAGCATATAACTTAACTCTGACCTAAACATAGTAGCTCATTTATGCTTAACTCTATCAACTCTAATTTATATTAAATGTAACCTTGAGTAAAATTCAATAACTGCAGCTTTACCAACGAAAAAGAGACAACGCTTATAGTTTCTCAAAACTGCCATTCAATTTTGCAGCATTTTGGAGATGTCTGTACAGTATATTCAAGCTTCTATTTCCTTCTGTATATTTTAGCAAGTTTCTGGGTTGTTGGTGTTATAAATGATGTGGTATAATTCGTGTTTATAATTGTTATAAATGCCAATCCAATTGTCCAATTAAAATATAATTTAGTTTATTAAAAAGATCGAATTATAAAATTTTGCTAAAAACCCCCAGCAGAGTTACATTGACGATTGACCCGGGGAATCATCAAGGGTGAACTGGGACGCAGTATCTGGCACACTGCCGTCCCCCCAAAGTTCACAAATTTTCCTTGTTGGGGCTGAGGTTTTATACATTTTATTTTGCCCCTGGCACTAGATTTCCCCATAGTCTGTTCCCGGGACTGGTTATTCGAATTCATGGTTGTTTCCCGTCAGGTGAAAAGATTTTCCTCCGGTACTGCGAGGTGTCAATTTTGGGCTTCCAGTGGGTGAATGGAGACTGAAGTTTATGATTGGAAGGGCGTTCTTCTCCAGGGATCTGGGCGATGATGGTGCTCTTGAAAAGAACAGGGCATATGCCTTTATTAATAGTCAGCTCTTTATTAAAGTGATCAGCTCTTTATTAAAGTCATCAGGATTGCAGAGTCCGACCAAAGTCCTTTACGCTGCTGTGGTGATCCAAAGGAGCAGGTGCTGCTGCAGGTCTTCACTCAGCTGCCCGCAGTAGATGCCAGGTCCTTGTCTCCACAGGAACAGCTAGAAGCTCTCTCCAGTCCACCGTCAGGAAGCAGAGTGGATGAGCAGCCTGCTGCAGGAGTGGGCGAGGTCAACTCCTTGCCCTCAGGGAAAAACTTCGAGAAGTTCCCCTTGTCTGTCTGATTTGCTTCAGCTGGCTGGTTCCCATTCCATCCGAACTCCTCATAGGTCGTGGTGAATCTTCAAACCAGGTCAGGGGGTGCATCCACTTCGTGCTCGGCCAGGGCATGATCTAATTCTCCTCTGACGCCTCTAGCTTCTTGTTTTGGGGTCAGTTTCCCTAAAAAAATCCTCCCAGGAGCCACCAGGATGGTTTTATTTGCATATACACATGCATATGCATTTGTCCTGGTCATAGCCGAGGTTACTCCTTCTGAATGAGGTAGTTATAAAGGACAATAGAGCTATCTAGGTGTGGGCAGCTTCTTTTCACATTTCAATTAGGTAGGGAAAAGTTGCCAGGCAACTTTCCTTCAGGGCAGTTCTTTCTACTCAGATTGGCTGGGGTGTGGGGGTTACTTTAGGCGGGAGAGGGTCAGTTTGTATTTATCTTTTTTTTTTCTTTTTTTTTTTTTGTTCCTAACACTCTGATGGCCCTGCTGCCCATGGGAGGAGAACTGATTTCTTATCTTAATGTGTCCTTCTTTCAGATGCCAATCTCCTCATCTCCAGATCCCTGCACCTTATTGTGTCCCCCTGAACAGTAGTTACTGGGTGGTGCCCCCTAGGAATGCTAATTCCATGGCTGGCTGGAACTTAAGTTACAATTTATTTTATATTTTACCAAACCATGATTTTATTATGTTATTAACCCCAAAAAACCCACTACATTTATTACAATAATGTATGTATAATATAAATCAAGTCATGCCCTTTAAAATAAATGGTAAAAATCATTCTGGACTGGGGTAGACAGATTCGGGAATCAAAAAACGACTTTGCCAGGAACATGGGAAAGGATCGAATTTACAAGAGAGAGAAGGTCCGAGGAAGATGGGTCTTCTCCTGAGATGGGATTGCAAACGACCCAACCATTACCATCGAATTGGGCCTTGCTCCGAACTGGGCCTTGCTCCACCATCGGGGACACGCATCTCAATAAGCGATTCCCAGAAGTTGTATTTAATATTCATCTCCCCGCGAAAGAACTATTCAACCGACCGAACTACGAGGATGAATCTCCATGAATATGAAGAAAAACTGAAGGGACAAAGAAAGCATGAAGTAATGCTCTGTCCCACTAAAGAAACCATATATAAACGGGACTCAGAACCAAAGGTGTGAACAGGGGGAGCTACGGTGTGATAGAGGCTGCAGCTAAGGTTCACCCAGTGTCGATCCCGGGACTCGACACTGATGCTTTGATTGTTGGCTTACCCGAAATTCTGTTCATTGATTTTTTTTAATTAATAAAATCATTTATTAATTTGGAATTGGCTTCACATTTATTACTATTTTGGTGCCCAATGTGGGGCCAGTTTTGGGGTCTGCGGTCCCCCTTTTTCCATCCGGGAGGAGCCTCGCTGATTCAGCGCCTTGGCGGATCGGGGAGATTTTGTAGGACCAACTGGCCAATTAACCAATCAAACAGAAGCCACAATCAAAGGGGTTAGGAAAAAAAAAAAAGCTAGCTTGGAGGTTCTTGGGAATTCAGGGAAGATCCAGGGAAGGGATCTTTGGGAACCGTGGCAAAATTTTCACTCATAAAACTCAATGTGCACGAAGAATCCACACAGGAAAAAGGAACCGTAAGTACTGTGTTTGAGTGGGTAGTGACTGGGTGTGAATGTGATATTATCACGAAGCGAGTGAGGACCCTGAGATTGCAGTTCCACTGTCCCGCGAGGGAGGTGGTTGGTCTACGGGGAAGCGATTGTGGTATATTTGTGTGAAACCTTGGTAAGTCGGGGAATCGGTCACAGGGAGGCTAAAAGGGAGGGTACGTCCTTAGGAGTTTGGGACTGGTAAACCTTTTAGCCTGCGACCAGGTAAGGTCCAGGAAAAGCAAGGGAATTGAGAGCCCATCGCCAGACGAAACCCCACTGGTCAGTCCACTGCTGGGCTAGTAATCTGGCGATACCAAAGTTGCAACTTGAAAAATAGGGTATCGACTAAAGTCTGGGTTAGCTAGGACAAAGACAAGCCATTTCTCAGTAGTCTGGGAAAAATGAGATTGTACCAGAGTAAGGTTCAGGGAAAAACTGTGGAAGAAACCACTGAGAGAGGCATTCCCGTGATCCCATGGAGAAGCCCACTGGGGTGGCTGTTGGAATGTTGGGAGGAGTGTCCCATAAGGAGGAGAAAATCTAAGGAGAGGATGGTTCATTTCTGCATGGACGTCTGGGGGGGGAAAGGAGATAAGGAAGCATGTAATTTGGCCTATATTTGGCACATTTGAGCAGTGGACTTGTCAGGCCTTGTGCGTTTATGTGGCAGACAAGGAGACACAGGAGTGCGAAGAATGCAAGTATGCTCAGATATGGGGAAGAGCGAATATCAGGCTGTACCCAGTAAGAACTAACGATCCCGTAGAAACTCGGACGGATGCATGGGATCCCTTAGATAACCTCCCTCCACCATACTCAATACTTATACCCCAGCCCACACCAGCCCCAGCCCCTCCCCAGGTATCTTCAGGAGAATCACCTCGACCCTCGCAGGCAGCTCAAGCTCCTCCGGTGGCAGCCTCAGCACCGCCGCTTGAGTGCCAGCCTCCGCAGGCGGGTTTTCAACCCCCGCTCATGCCCCCTCGTCCTCCGCCCCGAGATCTCCCGCCCTCAGAAAAGCCACCTCCTAGGAGAGATTCGGTATCCCTTCCCAGCCCTAGCCCCCGCACACTCGCTGACTTGCCTAGACCAGCCGCCACCCCCCTAGTTAGGAGGATGTGGCGGAAAGGGAAAAAAGTAAGCGAGGGAGACAGTGAAAGTGAAGAAGACAGGCACAACTTGCTCCCCTTAAGGGAAGTGCCAACTGCCCCCGGTATTATTGGATATGTGAATGTGCCTATTAATACCGCGGACATGAGAGCGTTTAAGAAAGAGATGGGGAGACTGATGGATGATCCTCTAGGGGTCTCCGATAGGCTTGATGAGTTTCTAGGCACAAGCATTTACTCATATGATGATATAATGGCGATACTACGGTCATTATTTAATCATGAAGAGAGGGAAATGATCAAGCAAGCAGGGATACGAGAGTGGGAATGCTGAAACCCCCAATCCTCACCAGGGAGTTTAAAATTTCCAGATCAAAACCCGGGGTGGAATGCCCAGACTGACAGCGGGCGAAGTAATATGAGGGATCTAAGGAATATGGTAATACAGGGTATAAGGGAGGCTGTACCAAGGGGCCAAAACATTAGCAAAGCGTTCAGCGAGTGTCAAGGTAGGGATGAAACACCTTCGGAATGGCTAGACAGATTAAGAAAGAGCCTGCAGGTATACTCAGGGACAGACCCCAATTTCCCCATGGGAGAGGTGTTAAAGACACAATTTGTAGCAAAATCATGGGAAGACATACGGAGGAAATTAGAAAAGATAGAAGATTGGCAAGAAAAAGGGTTGCAGGAACTTCTCAGGGAAGCTCAGAAGGTTTATATGAGGAGAGAGGAGGCACAGCAATAAGTACAAGCAAGGGTGCTAGTAGCGGCAGTCAGGGAAATACAGAAGCGGGAGCAGCCTCACTAGTCTGGGAGGACAGGGAGGAATGAAGCTAAGAGGGGACAGTCACCTCCGCCGAGAAGGGACTTGGGAAAATTGAGGGAAAACCCTAAGTGCTATTATTGTGGGAACAGGGGGCACGTCAAAAAGGATTGTCAGAGAAGGATCAAAGATGAAAAGATATTTCAGGAGAAGGCATAGAGGTATCTGGGGCTCTTCATTTTGGGGTCTAGAACATCTATGGAGCCCTTGATAAAGTTAAAAATAGAACCCCATAAGGAGGAAATATCCTTCCTGGTGGACACGGGAGTCGAGCATTCCACCATTCAGAAATTACCAAAGGGATGCACAAAAAGCTGGGATACCATGATGGCGATAGGGGCAAAAGGGGAACCCTTCAAAGTTCCGATTATTAAAAATGTAGAAATAGAAACTAAGATTTGTTTGGGGAATTTGTTACTGGTAGAAGAGGCATATTACAATCTGTTGGGAAGAGATTTAATCGTGGTCCTTGGAATAAACTTAATTGTTCAGGGACCAAACCTGGTGATAAGTTTATACCAGTTAACAGAAGAGGATGAGAATAAGGTAGACCGGATAGTCTGGCATACCCAAGGAGAAGGGGGGAGAATAGAAATGGAACTGATTTCTATTGAAATCCAGAGACCGGAGGAACCCATCAGAATAAAACAATACCCCATATCCATGGAGGGAAGAAAAGGATTGAAACCCGTAATTGACGACCTAGTGAAACGGGGAATTTTAGAACCATGCCTGACCAGGCATAACTCCCCGATTTTGGCAGTAAGAAAAACTGATGGAAGTTTTAGGTTGGTTCAGGATTTGAGGGCGGTGAATCAGAGGACAAAAACTAGCTTCCCCGTAGTTGCTAACCCCTACACCCTCCTGAATCAGATCTCCCCTGAAGACACTTGGTACAGCGTAATAGACCTCAAAGATGCCTTTTGGACTTGCCCCTAGCTGAAGATAGCTGGGACTATTTTGCTTTGCAGTGGGAGGACCCAGAGATAAATAGGAAGCAACAGTTCAGATGGTTGTCCCTGCCCCAGGGATTCACTGATTCCCCCAACCTGTTTGGGCAAGCCTTAGGGCAGTTGTTGAGCCAGTTCGCTCTGACGAAGGGAACAAAGCTGTTGCAGTATGTGGACAATCTATTAATCACCGGTCCTAGGGAGGAGGATGTGAGGGAAAGCACGATAGCACTGTTAAATTTTCTGGGACAAAAGGGGTTAAAGGTGTCAAAATCACAGCTTCAGTTCACTGAACAGGAGGTGAAGTACTTAGGACATTGGCTAACAAAAAGAAAAAAGAAATTGGATCCTGACCAGAATTATTGCATTACCTCCACCATGGTCAAAGAAGGAAGTGAGGCAGCTGCTGGGACTCCTGGGGTACTGCAGGCAATGGATTGAGGGATACAGTGAGAAGGTGAAATTTTTGTATAAGAAGTTGACTACAGATAGAATAAAATGGACAGAGCAGGAGGAGGCACAATATGAAGGGTTAAAGGGAGCCCTGGTTACAGCTCCAGTATTGAGTCTTCCTGATGTAAAGAAGCAGTTTCAGCTGTTTGTGGATGTTAGCAACCACACAGCATACGGAGTGTTAACACAATATTGGGCAGGAATCAGGAAGCTGGTGGGGTATGTATTGAAACTCTTAGACCCCGTGAGCCGAGGCTGGCCCACTTCCTTGCAAGCTGTAGTTGCAGTGGCACTAATGGTAGAAGAGGCTAAGAAGGTCACTTTCGGGGCACCGTTGGTGGTGTGCACCCCACATAATGTTAGAACTATCTTGCAACAGAAGGCGGATAAGTGGCTTACCGATGCCAGGTTGCTAAAGTATGAGGCAATATTGATCCACTCACCTGACTTGGAGCTACGAACAGCTGCTGCCTGAAATCCAGCTCAGTTGTTGTTTGGTGAGACATCAGAGGAATGTAACCATGATTGTGCAGAGGTAGTAGAATTACAAACAAAAATAAGACCAGACTTGGAAGAGGAGGAATTAAGGGATGGCGAGAAATGGTTTGTAGATGGGCCCATGAGGGTCATAGAAGGGAAAAGAAAGTCGGGGTATGCAATAGTGGACGGGAAATCAGGGGCAGTCATAGAGTCAGGATCCTTGAGCATGAGCTGGTCTGCACAGGCTTGTGAGTTGTACGCTGTGTTGCAAGCGCTTAGGCAGCTGAAAGGGAAGCAAGGGACAATTTACACTGTCTCAAGGTATGCCTTCGGGGTGGTCCACACATTTGGAAAGATCTGGGAAGAGCGAGGGCTGGTAAGCACCCGAGGGAAAGGGTTGGTTCACCAAGAATTAATAAGGCAAATCCTGGAGGCAATAAGGGGGCCCGAGGCCATTGCCATTGTACATGTAAAAGGGCACCAAGTGGGTATACAATTCAGAACTCAGGGAAACAATTTGGCAGATAAAGAAGCAAAAAGGGCAGCGCTCCTAGTAGTGAGTATCCTGGAAATCAGGCAAGAAAATACCCAAGAGTACCCCTCCCGTTTGTCCCCAAAGGAGATTGAGGAGTACAAGAAATTAGGAAGCCAGTGGGAGCAAGGAAAGTGGAAATTGCCCGATGGGAGGGAATTATTATCAAGGGAATATGCAAGGAAGGTTCAGAATAGGCTTCATCAGCAGACATGTTAGCGTAGGAAAACATATAACCACACGAAGGCGATCATATGCGGTTCTTTATTTCAGCGCGCGGGGGCACAGGGGCATACAGTGCCCAAATCTTGTGTTCGAGAATACAGAGTTGATTTGTGATTTTTATAGTTTCAAATTATACATATGTTAACTAACCTCCACCCCTAGATACTGGCTCTCCTATTTCTTAGTTACTATCTTAAATCATACCTACGCTCTACCCTGTGTTATACTTGATTTGGTTAAAACAATGCTTCTCAATTATCTCCTGGGCTGGAGTCATACTTAAACAATAGTATGCAGCTAGTTGCAGAAGTTGACGTTTGTTCCAAGCCATCTGTAAAGTTCAGATTGTGCGTCTTCTACCTTCCCCCAACTACCCGCAGTTAGCTTAAACAGAAATTATTTTAACCCTCCACCATCAGACACACTAGGGAGTGCAGGCACTGGCAGAACAGTTTTTGAAGTGTTTTGGATGCAAGGGGATTTATGAACTAGCAAAACAGGAAGTGCTGGGTTGTATGATATGCCAGAGAATAAATCGAACAAGATTATGGCAGACTGCCTTAGGGGGTCGGCCCCTGGCATATCGACCATTTGGGAGAATTCAAATAGACTTCACTGAACTACCCAAGGTAGGGAGATATAAGTTTCTACTAGGAATAATAGATCACTTAACACACTGGGTAGAAGCCTTCCCTAGTGCTAGGGCAACAGCTTGAACAGTAGCCAAAATTTTATTAGAAGAAATTATCTCTCGCTATGGGATAATAGATCACATTGACTCCAACCAAGGGACCCATTTCACCTCGAAGATTATCGGTCAATTAGCAGACACCTTAGGAATTAGATGGGATTATCACACTCCTTGGCAGCCTCAGAGCTCAGGGCGACTAGAAAGGATGAACCAGAAACTAAAGGCACAATTATCAAAGCTGATGTTGGAAACAAAAATGTCCTGGGTTAAATGTCTCCCCTTAGCCTTGCTAAATGTGAGGACTATGCCCCACACTGAGAGCAGTTTATCACCCTTATGAGATGTTGTACGGAATGCCGTACGAACATGGAATGCCAGTCGGGCATCTAAGGCTGGAGGATGGGCAAATCCAGCCTTATTTAATAGCAATAAATGAGAACATGCAGGAGCTGAGAAAGAAGGGAATAGTTATGCAAAGCATCCCCCTAGGGCTCGCAATTCATAAATAAAAGCAGGGGATGAAGTGTTAATAAAAGCCTGGAGAGGAGTTTCCCTAGCACCACAGTGGGAGGGCCCATTTCTTGTTCTCTTAACAACAGACACCGCTGTGAAGACAGCTGAGAAAGGTTGGACACACGCTTCTCGGGTGAAGAAAATTGAAAGACAAGGAGAGAAGCCCAAGTGGAGAGTCACCTCCTCCCCTGGAGACCTGAAGATAAAACTGCACCAACGCGATAAATGACCAAGGAGAACAGGATAAGGTGTTCACAACCAGGGTGTCCATGCTACCCATGTATTCATTTTGAGTGTGGTTATTGTCAGGAGATTTGGGTTGTGCATTGTGAACTGGGGTATAGACCTAGTGGCTTGTGTGATAAGTGCCTAGAAATGGAGCAAGAACTGACCAGCTTGATCTTAGGGCTTGCCACAAATTTGGGGGTACTGGAGTTAGATTCAACTGAGTAGTTTTGCATATTCCAAAAGGGGATAGGGGGAAAATTGGATTCAAAAGCCCAGGTCCTAGCAGTCGAGTGCCGAAGAACTAATAAGGTACCCTGCAGCACAGAAACGGTAAAGCTATCCAGGTGGGGCACCTTTAAGAGGAGGTATGCAGCTCAGCCAAATTATGGAACCCCGGAAGAATTTCCCTGCTGCTGAGAAGATGGATTACCTCGCCGCTGGTGGCAACCCAGTGAGCAGAGATGTAGGCAGAGGGATACACCTATGGGGGATCCTAGTGGTCCTGAGCCTAGTCGTGTGCCCAATGGCGGGTCAGCCTCAGGGAGTTCAGCTTAGCACCAAGAAGGAGCAAAAAGCTGTGGAAACCACAGCATACCGAGCCCTGGATAGCTGCCAGAAGGATAAGGGATGTGGGTACTATGCCTTTAACGGTACTCGGCACAAAATGTTTGCATCAGGTGGGGAAATAGCTAACCACGGCCCAAAGGCAATGCCCAAGAATGAGCGGTCAGACCTGCTACCAAAACAAAGAGACAATGTGAACCCCTTGGGAGATAACAATGAAGGAATGTATCTAAAAGAAACCTTCAGATTATCAGACAACAAGGAATTAAAAGGGGGGGGGGGGAAAAGTGGATAGAAATCAACATTGGGGTAGTATGGATTGGCCAACAGAAAAGATGTAACCTGCAACTTGGGCTCGAGATGGAAGCGGGAAATATGAAATCCTGATCCATCTGCAAGATAAGCTCCTAAGGTTGCAGGCAGTAGTAGAAATCATTTCAAATCTTACTTTGGATGTCCTTGAGTTACTGGCTAAACAGCATCCTCAAATGGAGGTTTTTATATATATCAACACCGGGCTGCATTAGATTACTTGTTGGCTGAAGAAGGAGCCTCTAGAAAATTAAAAGGAATTAAATACCAGGCAGGGATTGACGATTATGGGGAAACTGTAAGGGACCAAGCCGCAGGAATTAAAAAGGCAGCACAAACGCCCATACAAAAAGGGGACTCAAGGCTACAAACCTCATGGTGGGATCAACTATTTGGGAAAAGGACATGGTGGGAGAAAATAGGACTCTTTATGCTATGCCTCATAGCTGGAATAATAGTCTTGCCTTGCATAACACCTGGCCTCGTCCATTCAATATATTTGATAGTACAAGGCATGCAAGTACTAAGAATAATGAATTTAAAGGGGAGAAAAGGGAGCAGGGCAGCAACTGCATTGGCTAACTTTGAGGCACGGGCAAGAACAAAAAGGGATAACCAGAGGGGTAACCTTCGGCAAGGATTTTAACAATTAGAAATGGTAAGGGAAAGAGAAACACGAATTATATGTTGAAATTATAAGGGGGGGATTGTGATAAATGATGTGGGATAATTCGTGTTTATAATGTATGTATAATATAAATCAAGTCATGCCCTTTAAAATAAATGGTAAAAATCATTCTGGACTGGGGTAGACAGATTCGGGAATCAAAAAACGACTTTGCCAGGAACATGGGAAAGGATCGAATTTACAAGAGAGAGAAGGTCCGAGGAAGATGGGTCTTCTCCTGAGATGGGATTGCAAACGACCCAACCATTACCATCGAATTGGGCCTTGCTCCGCCATCAGGGACACGCATCTCAATACGCGATTCCCAGAAGTTGTATTTAATATTCATCTCCCCGCGAAAGAACTATTCAACCAACCGAACTACGAGTATGAATCTCCATGAATATGAAGAAAAACTGAAGGGACAAAGAAAGCATGAAGTAATGCTCTGTCCCACTAAAGAAACCATATATAAACAGGACTCAGAACCAAAGGTGTGAACAGGGGGAGCTACGGTGTGATAGAGGCTGCAGCTAAGGTTCACCCAGTGTCGATCCCGGGACTCGACACTGATTCTTTGATTGTTGGCTTACCCGAAATTCTGTTCATTGATTTTTTTTATTAATAAAATCATTTATTAATTTGGAATTGGCTTCACATTTATTAGGTTAGATTCCTGTTACTGTCTTCTTTGAGATTTCTGACAAGGCATTTTCATCTCTCTGTGAAATTGACTGCCCTTGGATCTTTCCAAGTTGCAGGTTATCTGGGACTGATCACGGTGTTCTTGGCAGTGGCTGCGTTCCTTACTGCCGGGCTGGCTGGGCTCGGGAGGAATGCCAGGCAGGGTGGCACAGGCAGCGGGCGCGGGAGCTGCTCTGCCCCTGCTTTGGGTCTCTGTGTCTCTGGTCACCGCGGAAGAGGAGGCGAGTGCTCTTTTTTGAGTTTCTCGACAAGGCCTAATCAAAAGCTGTTCATTTACTACATCAAAACCTCTCTCTAATCGTTTTTTTGCCTCACCTCAGTCCAATTAAGTGATTTTAAACTTTTTCCTGAAAAATCTTGTGATTTAAAATTTGAGGGCTCTCTTCCCAGCTTCAGTGAGCCTGCATCTTGCAAATCTGTCCCTTTTGCCCAGAGAAAATAATTTCCTCGCTTTTGTATTCCTTTCTATCCGTGTATAATTTCTGTCCGTTCCTCTCCCTCCCTACTCCTTGCAATAATAGAAGCGGCCAGAGGTGGCACTGTACTCGAAGGCTACGAGTCTCAGTTGTCACAAAATGGCATCGGCTGTAATGCGCATGCTCCAGATAGGGCGTTGGCATTTTGTTGCGCGGAAAAGAACAAGAAGCAGCCCTTCTGTTATAAGAAAGGTCTTTGAAGGGCTCCACCATTTTGTTGTACGGACGGCTGTACTGCACATGCGCAGTGCTGCTGAAGGACACCGCCCAATTCCGCTCCATGTTCAAACTCCGTTCGCTCAGGGAGGCTGCCCCGGGCCAGGGGGGGCTGCCCGTATGGCTGAGGGAGACATCTGCAAGACTGGGCAAGCCACACACGGAGTAGAGGGAGCCAGCAAAAGTTCGATGGGACAGGGAGCGGGGTCGGTCACAGCTCAGTGGAGCCGAGTGCGGCTCTGATTTCGGTGGGGCTGCCCCCGGTTTCTGCGGGGGGGCAGTGACGCGACTGTCTGCTGAGACCTCTAACTTGCTCATAACTTCATTAAATACCCGGCACGCAGGGCGCAAAGAAGCTGTAAAGCAATCCTATCAAAGTCTTTAAATCTAATAAACATCCCATTGTTATTTCAACAGATTTTGACTTGATCTCCAGTCTCCCGGTGCCCACGGTTTCCTAGGGAGCTGTGTTTGTTTCTCCGCATCCAGCACTGTCCACAGTCCCATGCACTCCCGCTCGGATCCCGCTCTGCCAGCTGATTCTTGCCTTTGCATATTTTGCGCTGTCCCATAGCCAACTATAGCCACAGCCTTTCGCCACTTGTATATTCACTGCCTGAATTTCGTTTCGCTGCAGGCTGTTCGTCCTGCATTCTCCTGACCCCATTTCAGGTCATATTTCACTTGTCTCTCAGAAAGAATAAGTTAGGGGACATTTAATGTAATAAAAGCCAATCACTCGCTTTTGGAATTTTTTTTGGAAATTTAATAAAAATAAAAATGGTTATATAAAAAAATAGTAATACAAATACAATAATAAAGGTTAAACAATTTAGAGTTAGGACAATTACTGAGACAATAATAGCAAAGAGTACAGCCCGGGCTGGGTCTCCTCTCCCTAGACCAAAGTCAGCAAGAGAAGGACACCATTATAGTAGAATTCTTCTCTTAAGAGGAGTCACCTCATGATTATGCATATTTTATTTAAAACAAAACAAGTTATCTGGTCCTTGTCAAAAATCCTCTGCTAATCCCCCCAGGTGCCTTTTAGTCTGGGTTCGACGTGAAGTGGTGGTCTTCTGTTGATCAGGAAGACATAAATCTCTCTCTCTCTGGAAAATTTAGGGGTTTCTGTAATTGTTATCTCTGTGCGAAGAAATTTCTGGTTATCTTCTCTTTCTCTTGAGCTAAAAAGAATATCTCACACACATAGTTTTTATTTTTGATTACTATAGCTTAATGTTAATTACAAAACTACATTCACTATGTTATTCAAAAGTTAATACAGCATAACTTTTCAACCTAGCATAATACATATAGTAAATATCTGCATAGAGCCATATAATATGCATTTTTCACATTTAATGTGGCCTGTGTCTCACTGGATAGTGCCTTTCCCATCCCCTAGCCCTGGCCCCTCAGCTGTATCTGAGAATCTCGCTGCAGCTTCAGAAGTTTTTTCTTCTTTCTTCTAGAGTGTTTCTCAGGAGGTTTGTGCTTTTGTACTCTGAGCAGTCTCTTGACTCCCACCCCCACAGCCCGCCATGGAGGCTGTAGGCCGTGCCCCCGCCTTCTTCCCCGCAGACCCCCTTCGCACCGGAACAGAGTTACACAGATGCATTGCTACACTCTCACTGCTGTGCAAAGTGAGTAACACAGTCATCGGGCCATAGGCATATTCTTTCTCTTTCCAATTAATTCTTAATTTTATATAATTTGGAACATACTTCCCATTTGAGTGTGTAGTTACCAAATTCTCTGGTTCAGGTTAAGGTCTCAACATGCACTGAGACATAGAACACAGAGGGGCAGAGAAGACAGATTTGAACCTGGGTCTCCCATGGCCTGCAGAAGTGTTTGCCATCTTCTTTCACTTCTCTCTTTGAGCATGCATGAGTGAGTATAGCTAATGACAGTGACTGTGGAAATCTGTTACCAAAACTGGAATATATAGTTTCAGAAATGTCTACTGCCAACCTCGGAAATGAAAGGGAAGCAGCACTAGGTGAATTTTCCCAATTTCTTTGAGTCATCCAAACCAATAAACCATATAATGAAAAAAACGTTCAGCCAGCTGTACTTGATTAATGAAACTTCTCACAGTGTGAAAATTGACAAAGACCTTGGGTGTTCCATTTATCTGAAATTGCTATCAGTACTGTAACTTTTAGAATGCTTTTTGAAGAGACTTTTCCTCTGGAAAATCTCTGAGCAATCTTGCACATGTAGGGAAACGTAAAAAAAAAATGCAAAAGTACTTATATTTTTTGTTGTTTTCTATTTTTTTTTTAATTGGATCTGAACTGAAACCAGCAACTAACAAGGTTTTACTTTTCAGTCTTGTCTTGGGTTGAAAAATGTAACCAAAAATGTGTATTCTATTTTCATCTGTTGAAACCGGTTGGGAGATATTGCTCCTTATCTCTTGTAACTCTAGGGGTGGAAAGAGGGCAGATGCCTTCTGTTAATGGGACACCTGAAAACACCAGATAAGGCAGTGCCTTCTTCTCTCTTCCTCCACCCATCCTCCTCCGAGGGACATCACCTGTGAATGGGCCATTTAAGGCCTCTCACATGACTGATAACATTACTTCATTCCATTGTGAGGTGCTCCACTCAGTGGGAGGAGCCAAAGCCTTTCCACCAGCATAAAACCAGCAATCCCAAACACCAAGATAGCCTGTTTCCACTGGATTCCCAGAGGACAACTGGACCCTTTCTTGAGGATCATCTCTACTTCAACGGAGCCACAACTGTCACTCCGGGAGGACTTATGTAGCCATGAGATTTTCCTAGTTTGCTGAGCATTCATATTAAAGTAGAAGGTTTGCACCTTCTCACGCTCTTTCATGTAAACAGCAGTTATGTTTTATAAGCATTACCATTGGTTTCACATTCTTATCCAAGGAGAACAACGATTGTGTGACAGTCCCTTTGACCAATGTGGTTGAGAGGTGGGAATACCAGTCTCCAATCCATGGTCACCTTGCTAAAAGTATATAATAGGAAGTAATAAACAAAGTGGGGATTGTCCTCTGCTGCTTTTCTGCTCTCCCAAAATTCCTGACTCTGTGTGTCTTTTTGAGCGAGGCTAACAGCGACATACTTACTTCAGACTGCTTCCACCACCCTGACCAACAGGGTGTCAGGTTTGCATTCTGATTCTGTCAGTGATCCTTTGTACTATTGCATTTTATTTTATTTTATTTTATTTTATTTTATTTTATTTTATTTTATTTTATTTTATTTTATTTTATTTTATTTTATTTTATTTTATTTTTACCTTTCTTGTTGTTTGTTCTCTCTCTATTAAATTGTATTTCTGACTTGGAGTCTCACTGGTTTTGCTTTCAAACCAGTTCAAGTCTTTCTGAAGACTGGTCATTTTTTGATAGACCTTGGGTTTTCTTCCTGTTCTTAACATACTTATGATTTAGCTATCCCTATAAAGAACTTTTGAGTCCTTTTTCCCCTCTCTTTTTTACAGGACCAAATAAGATTTACTTGAGGACAGGTCTGCTATGCCTTTGTTGCTTTACCCTGAACATATCTAGAGGAAAGTAAAATGCAAAAAGAAGATGCTTTGCCAGGCACAGACATAACTTTTATTGTTCAGGTTCTCAAGGTCAAGTCTAACAAATCTAACTCTTCCCAAAGATGAATATTTTCTTCCCCACACCCCTTGCTTTCTTCCCCATCTGCAGCCTCCCTGCTAGCTGTAGCATTTATACTATAACACTGAGAATGAGCATGAAATGTCACACTAACAATTCCCTTTTAGGGTTAAACTAGTGGCAGATGACTTGAGGACCATGGTAGGCCTTGCCCCAAACTGGGGGTTTTCAGTGACCTTTTGTATCCCTATCACTAGATAAACTCGAAGAACCAGCCCTCCTCTGCCTTCCCAGGGATCTGCGCTCTTATCTCTAGTCATTGCTCACCAATACTTTTATCTGTCAAAACCCTCTCTGCTGCCCTAGCAACAAGCATCCAGGCTCTTTTCTGGCTGACATAAGCTTCCTGTCACCTTTTGATGACAAGTGCTTCCAACATTTCCAGCTGTCAGGCTTTCAGCATCTGCTCCACATGTCACCAGTCTGACTTCACTGAACTTTGGGCAGCTTTGCACTTAGCTAGTTGCCTGACACTATACTATGAGAATGACTAGATCCTGACCACAGTCACTTCTCCACCTCTTTATATGTCCACACAATGACAATCAGGATTGATGTTTTTTTCTTCCCAATAGCTTTTGCTATTGCATTTGTATATAAATACTTTTTATTTGGACTTTGTGAGCTATTGCATTTTAGCTATCAGCTGTATTAGAGCAGTGGCTTCAGTAGTTCTCCATTAAATCTACTCTCAATGCTTCTCTTCTACTTGAAATTTGAGCAGGAGTGGCTCTTCTGAATCCTTGGTGTCCTTGACTTATACATAGCATAAAAATTAGAAAATAGATTCTCTTGCTGTTGAAATTCAGACTCTTCAAAGTAGTCAATGCTGGTACCTCTGTTTCTATTAATGTGTATGGAATTTTACTGCTTATTTCCCTAGGACCAGCTCTAGGCCATCATTTCACACTTCATTAAGTCCACCTAGAATATGTGTTGGTACCAAATTCCCTGGCAAATTTTGCCCTTTTTTTTTAACCCGTCTCTGCACTATCCTTTCAATAGTGTGTCAGAAATTAAATGCATCAGCCAGATGAGAAACTCCCATTGAAGTAGATTATACCATTACAGTATTCACCAGCACCTCCTTCTTATCTCTTTTTTGAGTACTGCTGTGTGTAAAGTTTTCCACAAGTTCTTCTAGATCCTTTTTCTCCTTGAGAGGATCAAAGATAGAATGAGTGTGAGAGACAGACAAGCAGGAGGAGAGTTCAGCTGGAAAATGCTGCAAGCCTGGGCCTCGAGGTGCTCAGCCTTATCAAGACTACCATAAGACTAAGAAGCTGTATTTTTCATGTCCAAGACTCAGGTGTGCTGAGCCCTGCCCTGCAGATGGTCATTCAACTGGCATCTCCTGCCTGCTGCTCTCCTGGCTTGTGGGAGTTCAAGGGCTGGAACAGCATCCCAGCCCTGGCTCCTTGTCATGAAGGGTAGGTCTCTGGGGGACCTTAATGTGCTCCAGAGACAGACTATACCAAGATGAAGTTGATACTGCAAATGCTTTAGCTGCCCTCACCAACTTACCTTGGTGCTGGGCATGACACAGCAGCAAATCAAGACTGAGCCTGCTGTAATATACTTGTTTCTTTGCAAATGTCTGGGCTGAGGGCTGGTTTTTGAGATGCACTTTATGTGACCTCCCTGCATTGCTTGGTCCCCAAGCAGACATGGAAATGGTGCAGCCACGGAACTAGGTAGGTCCCCTGCTCACTGCCAAACTCATCACCAGCCGCTTATGGTATCTAGCTGTTTTCATTCAGGGCTCATTTGGGGCTGGGTAAAAGAGCTGAGCCCACACACGTCTGCCTTGTGTGATCCAGGAAGGTGGTGAGAACACAGCTGGTAGCGGGGTGCAGAAAATGGTTGCTCTCTGGAGCAGCTCACATTTGGATAAAATATGCAAACAATAAATTTAGTTATTGCTGGGTTAACTTGACCCTAAGGTAGGTTGTGGCACGTTACCAGCATAGATGTGCTATATTGCAATCCACGTTCTCGATGTCTCTGGTGATCCTTTTGAGTTTCACATGTGAGGAAATGCATTTCTTTCATCCACTTTGAGATCAGCTCAGCTGGTTAGAGCATGGTACTGATAATGCCAAGTTCACAGGTCTTATTTCTGTATGAGCCATTCACTTAAGAGTCAGACTTGGTGATCCTTGTGGGTCCCTTCAAACTCAAAATATTCTGTGATTCTGTGTACTCAAACTATATTTCTGAATTTTATACTACTTGCTATGTACTCTATGTACTAGTGAGTTGCAGCAGTTGCAAGGCAAGTCTTAACAGTTAATGTAGTTTCCAGCTGTATTCTGTTGTAGACAGAAGTATTTAATACAAATCTTTTCTTGTTCATCTACTGTAGCAGTACAAAGTTGAGAAGGATGCTAATCTTTCCAGCACTAAAGCTTAGTTCTGAATTGAGGGACTGATTTCCATGCAGTTTTTTCTTGCGAAGGCAGAGCTACCTTTAGAATTCCAGAGGTACCTTATGAATTTAAGAAGTCTGTTTCGGTGGGAAGGCAAAGATGTCTTATTTCAGCTCTTTGAGTATCATACTCTAGTCAAATGTTGAAACAAAAGAGTAAAGACAAATTTATCATTTCACATGTGTGGGATAGATTATAATACCACTACTTGCTAATATTTTCAGCAATCTAGGTCCCATTTCCAGAATCCCTGGGTGCCAGGTATATTAAACTCTCTAAGGATGTCTTGCAGCCAGATTTTTAAGTATATGTGGGTACCTCAAGAAACAGATAAGCTTCTGTAGGCATCTAACAGGATTTTAAATGCCTTCTTACACTGTTTCCAACAGTTATGTTTTTTCATTCTACTGTTGTGTAAGTTACTTTGAAAATCAAAACCTAAGAATACTTTTGAAATCTTTGAACTTGTGCCTTAGTAGATGCTTTTGAAAATCCATCTCTGTTTAAAACTCCCCATTGTGTGAAAAAAAAACCCCAAACAACCCACCATTCATATCACTGGTATGATTGCAGTGCTACAGATCACAGAATGTAAATGAGACTACTTTTCCCATATCAAGGAATTCAGCATCTGAAGGTAACAGGCTGTGTGAGGCGAAGATTATCCTGAAATTATTTTTCTTCCCTTGTTGAAAACAAATGATTAAACCTAATTTTTAAATTACAGTGTATTTTCTTGTCTTTCCTGATTCTTTTTTGGGGGGTAGTTGCACTAGTTCCTGAAATTCTACCTCTCAAAACGCTTTTGCCTTACCTGTTAAATTAAGCTATTGTTTTGCTTAGGAAAGTGGCCTGACTTAATTTAGGTTTGTGGCTCAGAGTAAACTGAAATAATTAATAGCTCTTCGTGTGCCTAATGATGTGAGTCCTGCAGCCACTAAAGCACCTGTCTCAGTGTGTAACCAGCCAGGGTTCCCTATGGTGCATGGCTGGAGATTCACATAACAAAAGAGTCAATTAGACAATTTTAAGGATTTGAATTTAACTAACAATGCAGGGAAATTGCCCGGGAAGGATTAGTTGTGTCTTGCCTGATAAAAACAGGTATCACTGGAAAACTCTTTAATTGTCCTTCCACAGGGGCTCCATATGGAAACTTTTATGTCTCATGAAGACTGTCAGGGTTAAACTCTGAAAACAAATATCTGGAAAGTTGAAAGTGTTCTTAAATTAGCATTTCTGCTACCTTCTTAGATCAGTCCAAAATCTGCCAGTTGCTGCTAGTTTTGGCCGAGCCTCTAATGGCAATCTGTTGTGTCCAAACAGAAAATTTGCCACAATTCTAGCATCACTTTTGTGGTCAGAAAATTACTCCAAAAGGATTATCTGCAGCATCTGGGTTTTGAAAGAGCTGCATTAATAGTATTGCCTTATTGTGAGTCTTAGAAGGCATATAAGTTTTTTCTTGTGTCTGTCCTGTAAGACACTGAGCATACCTCTAACTTGTGCTGGTACTTCTGGCCAGACAGCTGCTCTGTGTGTATGGTGATTGGTTTTGAAGTTTGCTCCATCAACTGCTCCTTTCAGTGCAGCTTTCTGTGTTAGTTGGTGTCACAATCCGATACAGTCATGATGGTTCGTTTTGATTTCAAAGTGCAAAAATAGGCAAAGAGAACTTAACTAAAATCAATATATTTTTATTGATACCCACAATGTGCGATACAGGAAAGGGAAAGAGAGAGAGAAAGAGAGAGAAGAGAAAAGAGAGGGTTATAGCTACTGACAGCAGACGTGAGTCCTCGTGACGCTGAGCCATTAGACCACCTTTGCAGTCCTCATGGCATGCGCCAATAGATCCATCTTGTCTGTCAGGGAGGCCTCAAAGGTGGTAAAGTTGTGGGGACTTATTATAGTCTTTTTTTGAGGTGATGGGCAGCTCGCCAGGAGAGGTGGTAGATCTTGGTAGCGATGCTGTCTTCTTGCACAATGAGGGAACAGGGCAGGCTGGGCTTAGCAATAGGTACAGCACAGACCAATCCAGAGCACAGCTGAGCAAACATGGCTCAGATACCGTGACAGTCCCATTGTTTCTGCACGGGTTTTCAGGGGACTTCTTGGTCCAGTGAATGCACCTGCGGGAGAAACCTGGATCCCACCTCAGTCAGGCCAGAATTCCTGTGTTGTGGTTTTAGGGTCCTTGGAGTCTCTTCTGTTCTTGTTCGACAGTCATGAGGCAGATGAGGGATCTTCAGACCGTGTCTTACAGTTGGTTATTTTGATCAGTTGTGAGAGCAATGGGCTGGCTGGCTGATGGCTGAGGTGTTCCTCCTGGCTGAGTGACAGGCTTGCTGTCTGACCTTGGCCAACTGGCTTTAACTCCAGTGGGGGATAGCAGCTAATATTTTCCAAGGCATCTAGGTGATTTAGGAGCCCATGGCTCACCCTGAAAGCAGTTGATGCATTTGGAAAACGTTACCCTATTAAACTCACCCCAAAGGGATATAGTGTGGGCTAATTTATGTTTGTAAGAGAGCTTGGGCTCTTGGATTCCTGTGATGTGAATATCTTGCACTCTCCTCTTCATACAGAGGCAAACAAGATCTATTCTTGTGGTTGTTTCACCAGACAGTCAGGGTGTACTAAAACTACATCTGCTGATAAGAAAGCAACTTCTAGATAAATCATATAGGCAGGTGTCTGAAGCCTAGAAATAAGAACTTTTGGCTCCAGTAAAAAAAGCCTGGCTGCCCAGCCTAAGAAAGGCTGTCTACTGTTCTGGTAGCAATCAGTCCATCGCCCTTCCTCTGGCACTGCCAACTGTGGCCACATAGCAAAGGCTGTGAGAGCTGGTAGGTTTGGTGAGGATGGCAGTGGGCTGTCAAAGCAACCAAAGCCGAACTGCTCTGCTGGCTGTAGGGGGTTGTTCATGTCCCAGCAGGCACCCAGGGGACAATGTGGTAGTCCTTTCCTGAGTCTTGGTGGCTCTGCTCTTGGTTGATACCCTTGATGACTGAAGAGAGGTAGTGAGACATCTGAAAGAGGGTTGAGAGAGGTGTTTCATGGCCCAAGATTGAAGAACAAAGCTAGCTTGGGTTGAAAAATGTAACCAAAAATGTGTATTCTATTTTCATCTGTTGAAACCACTTGGGAGATATTGTTCTTCTATCCTCTTGCACCCATTTTCCTCCGAGGGACATCACCTGTGAATGGGCCGTTTAAGGCCTCTCACATGACTGACAACATTACTTCATCTCATTGTGAGATGCTTCACTCAGTGGGAGAAGCCAAAGCCTTTCCACCACCATAAAACCTGCAATCCCAAACACAAATGCAGCTGGTTTTCCACTGAATCCTTGGAGGAAGACCAGACCCATCTCACCAGAACTGGACCCTTTTTTCTACAGAATCATTTCTACTTCACAGAACAACATCTGTTACTCCAGGAGGACTTATTTGGACTGCTTCCAACACCCTGAGAACAGGGTGTCAGGTCATATCTCTGACTGTCAGGATTTTCTAGGACTTTTGTTTGTTTACTTGTGGCTTTTTTGTACTACTGCATTTGTATTTTTTTATATTCCTAGTAAAGAACTGTTACTCCTATTCCCATATTTTTGCCTGAAAGCTCCTAATTGCAAAATCGTAATAATTTGGAGGGAGGGGTGTTGCCATGAGTTTTCCTAGTTTGCTTAGCGTTCATACTAAAGTAGAAGTGTGCAGCTTCTCACACTCCTTAATGTAAACAGAAGATCATACTTTGTAAATATTGCCATTGTTATGAATTCCTTCTCCAAGAGAAGGGGAAGTTGAATGACAGCCTCCTTGACCAATGTGGTGAGAGGTGGGAATGCCCACTCTCCAATCCATGGGCACCTTGTGAGAGGTATTTAATAGGAAGAATAAACAAAGGGCAAGGTTCTCCTGCACTGCTTGCTCTAATGAACCCAGATGTCCTGTCTCCAAGTGTCCTTATCTAGCTAGGCTCATGGTGATAGAGGGGGTTTTTACATTCTCCATTCCAAGGGAAACTCCAGTTTTCCCTGACAGATACCTGTCTTTCCAAACCAAGACAAAAGTGTTGTAGCAACAGCAAGATATGCAGGACACCTAGTCAGCAAGGGAAGGTGTGTTCTACATGTTTATTCTTCATTCTTGCTCACATATTCCTTAATTATCTTACTATTCTCCTGCTGCAGAATAGGTATAATGGCCTGAGCTGACCAGCATGTGTCTGTGATGCTCCTTGTGGCATCTAACTGCCCTCCTGCCCTCAGAGAAAATCATTACTTAAATTTACATGTCTCTTGCTTGATTTTCCGCATGGGTCCTCTTAAGTCTTGAGCTGGTCATAAGGATTTTTGTGGTTTGTGTGTAGTTATACTGCATGTATTCTTTAATAAATCATTCTGAGGGCAAAAGTGTCTGAGAGAGATGAGACTTCTCTGTGGGTGTCTGAAGTGAATGAGAAGTGAGGGAGAAAACAAAGGATTAAGAAATAGTTGAAGGATAAAGAGAACCATCAATAAGAAAGAAAGGAAAAGACTGAGGAATATTGCTGATGGGCTTTGAATTTGAGCAGACTTTTTTTTACACACTTGAGGGGAAGAAGCTGGAGGGAGCCTTGGTTGCTGTTATGCTTTTGTGAAAAATGCATATTATATGGCTCTACACAGATATTTGCTATGCTAGGTTGAAAAGTTATGCTGTATTAACACTGTAATAATATAGTAAATGTAGTTTTGTAATTAACATTAAGCTTTAGTAATTTAAATAGGAACTATGTGTGTGAGATAGTCTTTTTAGCTCAAGAAAAAGAGAAGATAACCAAGAAATTCTTCGCACAGAGATAACAATTACAGAAACCCCTAAATTTTCCAGAGGAGAGGGATTTATGGCTTCCTTATCAACAGAAACAACCTCTTCAAGCCTGACTTAGACTCAAAGGCGCCTGGGGATTAACAGAAAGTTTTTGACAAGTACCAGGCGAAATTTCTTGTTTTAAATAAAATATGCATAATCATGAGGTGACTCCTCTTAAGGGGTAAATTCTCTTTTAACGGGGTCCTTCTCCTGGCTGACTTTTGTCTAGGAAGGGGGACCCAGCCCGGGCTGTAACTCTTCGCTGTTATTGTCTTATTAATTGTCCTAACTCTAAATTGTTTAACCTTTATTAATATATTCGTATTACTATTTTTATAACCATTTTATTGTTATTAAACTTTCATAAATTTCTAAAACAAGCGATTGGCATTTAATACACTTTCAAATTATAATCTAAGTGCTGCCTTGATTATACATCATTCTGATCGCTGTGGGCTAGTGATTAGGGCATAAAACTTGGAGAAAAAAAATACTGTTTTTCTTGACTGTAAAAGGCTTGCTGGGTGGTTTTGAATGAGTTATTTCACTTCACTGGGCCTCATTTTCCTGATCTGCAAAAGAAGGATATTAATGCCTATTTTTGTGAAGGCAGTCTCAGAAACTAAATGGAAACTTCTGTATAAATTTTCCTGGCACAGTCAAAGATTTTCAGTTAATTTTGAGCAAGTAAGAGTAAAAATGTATGTTTACTTCTTTGCCAGTATCTGAGAGGTGAAGTTTCCTCAGGCTGTGACTTTAAAATCCTAATTTTCAGTTGAATAGTTTGTATTATCTGGCTTTTGCATCACTAGAAACAGTACAACAAACATTGACACTTCCTGGTGAGGTGGATATGACCCATCTTTAAATACAATACTGTTAGAACAAGGTAATGGAACTTTGGGAAAAGGTGAATCCCATTGCTCTTCACATTTGCCTAAATCCTGTGTATCTGAAAGGTAATCCTACCCCTGTCAATTCACCTCGAGAGTGGATAGTCCCAATGATTCAGCCAAGGGCCACATGCAGAAGGCTTTATCAGTAGGGCATCTGTATGGCAGATTAATTTCTTAATCCAGGAGGCTGATTATACTAGCAAAATTGAATGTTTGCCAGGTTAGTTTGTTCTTCTTCTCCTGAATTTGTCCTGATATGAACAGGATTTTGCTGGTGTAATTGTGTTTATGTTGTGATAGAGAAAGGGGAATGTGGTATGGGGTTTTTCCTAAAGACAGGGCACTGTTGATCATAGGTGATGTGTCTTCATACATTTAAGTAATTTGGCAAAAATCTGTTATATGGTCTTGGCCTTAACATGACCTCAGAGTAACTTGTGACCTGTCTTTCCTCATCAGCATCAGTACTGCTGCCTTCTAGGACAGCCCAATTAAGATAATTTTATGGCTGCTGTAGGACAACTTAGTATCTGTAAGGCAGGCTGTGTGCAACATTCCTGGCTGTTTGTTTTCAGTCCCCAGTGACATTGCAACAACTGCCTCTTCAAAGTGCTTTCCACCATGGGGCACATATGCCTGTTTTCTGCAGGTTCACCTTCAGACAGCTCCTCTGTATCTGCGAGTTTGTTCCCTCTAAACCCAAGGCTGTTTAGGTACAGGCATTGCATCATATGATGAGCAGAATGGGTAGAGTGCTGAAATACCTGAATGCAAATAGCTTGGCAAGATGATGGACAGAGTGCTGGTGTTAAAATAATTACACCATAACATGAAAAGAGTCAAATCTTTTTCCTGGTAAGTCAAGTTCATTCAGAAGAAAGGTTTTAATGACATTTCAGCAAGGTATTGGCCTTTAAATACAGATACCATTTCACAAAATAATTAAGAGCCAGTTTGAAATGGGGATTTTGTTTGGTGATTGGTTACTTTTTTCCCTTTTAATTTTTTTTTTTTTTTTAAATTCTTGTACTCTTGAGAACATTTGTGAGGATTGCTCTTTTCTTGCATGGTCAGCATCCTACCACTGTACTAGGTGTACTGAATGCATTAAGACTGTGGGAGAGGGCTAATAACTAATTTTTCTAAAACAATGTACATGTTGGATCTTTACTTTTCATCTTTTGATCCTGATGATGAAAAATAACACTAAATTTATGAAAATAATGTGATTTTTTACTTTACAGAAAAGTCTAGTGTTGGATTTGTACTCTGTCAGTGAAGAGTTAAAATAAAATGTTGTTCTTGGGAATATGGATCTGCGAATCCTGTCAGCGAAGCTAGGAAGAATTTTCTATGTGTAATAGCACTGGGAAGGAAGACTATTTTTCAGGGTAAGTACAATAAAATTCAATTAATACCCTTAATCAGAAAACATTTGTAAGAAAAATGCTGAAAAACATTATTTACACTATTAGGTAGGCTTTATTTTCTTTCTCAATAAGAGTAGTGAGTGAACATATGCACAAAAAAAATGCCTTGCTCTACCATTATTCTGAATTGCAAGTTGCAAATGACATTTTTCTCCTTAATATATCTTTTTCAAGAAATGGAAAGATGGATATATTTTTTAAGACAGTGGTTTCATTGCAATTCCATGTCAGGAAAGTCCTCTGAGAAGATGAGAAAATGCAAGCAGTCAAACAAAGGAACCACAGAAAAGAAGCCTCATCTCCATGAGCTCAACAGACACATATTAAAATGAGCTGACTGAACCTCAGTCCTGTGTCTTGTGGTCTCATCTTTGGGGAAATGAGGTCCACTACAGATTTTCTAATTGCAGCAATAGAGGCTTCCTTGTGCTTTTCTACTGGCCACTTAGGGTGGAATGACAAATTCTGCTTTGCCATGACAAAGTCCAGTTGGACATCTTTCTCCCAGTTCTCTCAAAATGGATTAAAGTGAATACAGACAGAGACAATGAATAAACTATGATGTAAAGTTTATATACAAGAATATAACATTTATCTGGAGTATTTACAGGGTTAATTAAAGCAATATTTTACAACTCTTTCAGATTAACCACTAGATATATGACATTTAGGCTACAGATGGTTTAATTTGCAAAAGAATTTAAAAAAAAAGTTGCATTCAGATCAACCAGCTCCAAACCTTGTTTTTTTTGTTTGTTTGTTTGTTTTTTCTGAGAGAGAAGGGCTCAGACTTGTGAAAAATAATATGTGAGAATGGTTAATATACTCTTTCTGGTGCCTATGTATCCCATGCAAGAGTCATAACGTGACCTTTTTAGCGTTAATACAGATGGGAAGCCGTGTCACCTCAGCGGAAGCGCCGTGCCCATGGTGACAGGCCAGCCACATGCGTGGCTTTCTCTGCATCTCCTGCTGTGGCACAACAAACATCCATGCATACAGAGAAGCAGCAAGATAAATGAACCAGCATTACTGAAATGAAGAGGGAGACACCTCAGACCAAAGTCATGTTTGCAACCATAAAAAAACCCCAAGCTTTAAGTGAAATACTTTAATACTTCCCAAAAATAGTCATTATATTTTTTTATTACATTTTAACCTATGTACAAAAACGGAGGGGTTCTTCCCCTCTCGGAGAGCGGTCACTGTGTCTTGTGCCCACAGCATTTCGAGGCTCACAGGGGCCAAAGCAGGAAGGTGCGGGAGGCCCAGAGAGCTTGGGACAGTGGTGGCTGCTGGAGGACAGCCAGAGACGGAGCCGCTAACAGTGCAGTTTGTGGATGCTACGGGAGAACCGCTTGAAAGCCTTCTGCCCTTTCTGCCACCGCTTCAGTGAGGTGATCACGAGTTCCCCAGCTTGCTTCTGCCCCATCACTAAGTAAGGGACGTTGATGTCGTTCATCTCATCGCAGGTACACTGGAGGCCACCTTTGAGCCAGAGCACTATCTTCCTCAGATCTCTTTCTGTCAGCCCATTCAGCTTGTAGATGGTTTTACTCTTTGTTTCGGGGGTGATCTTGGTATCCCCATTGACGTAGGCAATCTCCTTCACTTTTATCTTCAAGGCTAATAGAGCGAAGGGAGGGGGAAGTGGGGAGAGGGAGAGAGATTGAGAGGTTTTTTTTCCCATTACTGCACATAAAGAGGGCCTGGGGAGGGAGGTGCTCTATTGCTAATTAAACTGTCAGGGCTGACAGAAGAGGCTCCATTTCTAAAGCCACAAAGGGCATGCAAGTAATTTTAGTTTGAATCAACCTTAGGGTTGAGGTTTTTTGGATTTCTTTTCTCCTCTCTCCCCTCCCCCTCTTTTCCCTTCCTTTCTAAATTAATATTTTTTTCCAGCTTTTCTCCTGTTTGCAACAGAGAGAGGGCACGTTTGCTACACTAAGCAGAACACCATTTTTGTTTGCTGGGAGAGGACAGCCTTCCTGAAAGTAGTGTTTGAAGGGGAGGTGGGGAGGCAGGTACTTAGACCTAATCTGAAACCTGATCTCTGCTGCAGCTGAAAACTTCTACACTTAATTTATTAGGCTGGAGAGGATTTTAGGCAAACTTATAAGGAAATGATATTTCACAGGCATTGTTTTTTTGAAAGAATAGATCCCATGGAGGGCAAATTGGTCCAACAGCTGCATTCAATTTGGTAAAATAACTAGGAGGGGGATACAGGGCCCTGTAAGAAGCTGTGGGGTATGTTTAGCTTTAGGAGGATTTATCTTAGTGCAATTTGCTAGGCCAAAACTATTGATTGTTTTAGCAATTATGTCCCACAATCATGGTTTTGGGTTTTGGGTGGGTTTTTGTTTTCTTTTTTAAAAGAAAGACTTTTGAATTGTTATAGATGCTTATACTACAAATCTGTTTAGAGGTATTAAGCACTGACCTAATGTAAAAGGATTCCCCCCCTTATTCTCTTTTGCTCTTGAAATGCTAATGTGTGGATAATGTGTCCTTCATTTGTCTGTGTTGAAGGGGCTTTCTTGTCCTCTTCTAACCCCAGATCTTCCCATTAAGTTTATATCCCCAATTGTCTGTGCATTACCTTCTCTGTCAAATGATATATAGAGCTTCATTCTTAATCTGTGGAGAGTCTTTCTTACGATACACTGAGATTGGTCATGCGGCTGTCTCAAACATCCAAATGAATCTTTGCTCTACATCTCCCCAGGCAATAGTCTGCATGAAAGATTTTCTCTCCTTTTTTTTTTTTTTCGTTTTACTTTCTATTGGGCTTGCCAGCAACATCCACATAAAAGAGCACTACTTCAAAACAGTAAACAGAAAAGAATGATAAAAACTGCTATTTTTTACTCCAAGGTGGAATATTGTGTTTCATGACCCAGTGGTCAAAGCCCTTCCTTTATTCAGGTACATCTCTTACTGACTCCACTGGGAGTGGAGGGGTACCTGATCCTCAACTCTCAAGTTCCAAGCTAGAGGAGCTCTGCTTCCACTTACCAAAGTCGTTTTTGCAGAGGTTTTCGACGATGTCGTTATCATCTTCATTTTTGTTTTTGCAGGCATCACAGACCTTGGGTGCTGGAAATGCAAGCAACAGTCCCCGTCAGACCCGGGGAGAAAGGAACAGCAGGTGACGTTGGGAACCCGTTGGGAAACGCCAGCTTTCCATCCCTTCACCCCAGAGCCTGCTCCTTCTCCCCCCAGCCCCGGAGCTGCCCGAGCACTTTGTGGCGCCTTATCCTGCTGCAGACCCGCTACAGGGGTCACGATGGGCTTTTAAGATCACGGCTCAACCTAAAGTTTTTGTCTTAACGGGTAAAAAAGTACAGGGGGAGTGGGGAAGGAAGTCGAAACACGACACAGAGCACCCCAGCTCCGCGCTACAGCGACGACTCTTGTACAGCGATCGACCCTCTGGATGCCGCGCGGCTCCAGTGCCGAATCCCAAACCTTTTCTTTGAGGATGGAGATGGGCACCGGACAGTGACAGTTCCCCGACGGTGGCTGCGGTTTCCCCGGCCCCCTTGCAAAAGCCTCCCTAGGCCTGGTCGGCGGCCACCTCCCCGGTCCCTCCGTCCCGGAGCACCGGGGTGTGCTGTAACTCAAGGCAGACGCCTTCGCTCCCCGTGGAAAGCCGCGGAGGGACCCCGCTGTCGGGGCTCCTCATCGGGGGCGGATGCCGCCGGTCCGTGGACGACCCGGCCGCTCCCTCTTACCTTCCTTGGTGACAGGGAGGATGTGGTCGCTGCTGGCCAGAGGGATGCAGAGGTCATTGTCTTTGGGGAAGCGGCTGCAGTCCAGCATGTCGGGCCAGGGGAAGCCGAAAGCGGACATCACCGGGGCGCAGCTCTCCTTCACCTCCTCGCAGAGCGAGTGGCAGGGCTGGATGATCTCGTCCAGGTCGTCGATGCAGACGGGGGCAAAGAGGGAGCAGAGGAACTTCCTGGTGTCAGGGTGGCACTGCTTCTGCACCAGCGGGATCCAGGTGGACGCCTGCTCCAGCACCTCCTGCACAGTCTCATGCCCCAGCAGGTTGGGCAGTCGCATGCTCTGATACTCGATGCCCCGGCACAGCAGCATCGGGGCGGGGATGGGCTTGCAGTTGGAGCGCTTGTAGAAGTCGGGCTCCCCGAAGGGGAAGAGCCCGGCGGCTGAGCCCATGCACTGGGACGCCAGCAGGAGCAGGGCGCAGAGGCGGCGCTGCATTTTGGGGCGCGGAGGAGGTGGAGGGGGGGCTGGCGAAAGGCTCCGGGGGCCGGGGTGACGGGGCTGGCGGCGCGACGCTACCTCAGCCGTAGGCAGCGTCCCTCAGCCCGAGCTCCTGCTGCCAGGCGAGGACGGAGAGTCTGAGCGAGATGCTGGGACAAACGGGAGTTTTCTGGATTTTTTTTTTGTATGCAAATAGCAGGAAGAGCGGGGGCTGGGAGGAGCCTGGTGACAGTCATCCAGAAAGGATTGGTCACTACTTTCTGGGTCTGCTTTTGCTCAGGGGGATTGTCTTTTGGCAGGAAATCCTTGCAAGGAACGTTATCGTGCGAGCACGGAGAAGGAGGGAAAGATCCCGGCGAACTAAGAACCCCGAGGAGCTCCTGTGCCGGGCAGAAGGCGCAGGGCCGCCGCGGGGAGCTGGAGGTGAGCTTTGCCCCCGCTCCCCCCGGCACCCCCTGCCCACGTTCGGAGTTTTCGCTGCCAGCGGACGGGAGATGTGGCCGGGCCGGTTCCCAGACAAGGGGCGAGGCTGGCGGCTCCCTCATCCCCCGGGGGGTGTCTGGCACCGCCGGCCCCTCCCTGCGATGGTGGCAGGGCTCGGCCTGGGGCCGGAGTCGCAGGCAGCAACTAGAGGCTGCCGGCACTCCCGGCCCCACTCCGGCTCGGGAGCGCCCAGCCCTGGGGGCTGCCAGGCGGGGCCTTCCTGCTGCCCCCCAGCCCCTCCTGCCCTTGGCTCTCCCCTGCCAGGAGCGGGGGCCTGCGGCGGACCCGGGCCCTACAGCCCCTGCATGGCCCCCCACAGCCAGTGGTGGATTTCCCCGAGTGGAAGAATCCAAGTGCTTTCGAAATACTAGCACGTTTTTCTGAGGCTAAAAGCGCGGGTCTGGCTCTGTGCAGCATAGGCACATCCCTTTCCCTTCACTCCTGTCTTTTACCTAGAAACTCTGTTAAAGAATTGTGTTTGTGTTGATTTAACACCAAGGGGAAGACAACAGGCAAGGCGCTGGGATCACAACTCAGCTTCAGTATGCTTTGGATAATTCTTGGATATTTCATAATATTATTTATGGAATTATTATTGAAAAGAGTAGGTCTGTGTAGTATCATTTTGTGGTAAATAGCATTCATTAATCAGCTACTGAATATTTCTCCTTATAGAGATGTTTTATGGGAAGCTAGCCTTAGCCATGATGACTTCTGTAAATTGCATGATCTCTGTACATCCAGTTTCCCTACTGGGCTTCCCAGAGATGTGACTCATTTCTAGTGGCATAGGAAAGCGATGGGACCTACAACATTCCCACCAGGAAGGCAGAGGTCTGCCATGCTGGAATGGCTACAGTGCTGTCCCAGGCAGGCTGCTGTCACACGGTGAAGCCAGTGCCAGCTCTTTCAGAGGAGATTCCAAGGTCCCTTCCAGTGGGCTAAGCTGATGAATGTAATCTCCCTGTAGGCTAGCTTCTCTCCTGAAGTTGTTTGATACCTGGAAAACAAATGTCCTGAATGTCTAGTATCACTTGTGGTAAGGCTTAAAAGTAGTTTATTTCTTACAGTGCCACATATTCTTGCCATTAATTACTTTTAAACAGAGCACATGTAAGCTCCTGGCCTCGGTTGCCTTCCATAGGACTGAGCCCCACTGATGGCTTATGGTGCCCATTTTTAAGCCTATTTTGCCAAGTGCCAGAGGCTGTAGCCTTTGTTGCTTGCCAGGAATGTCACTTCCAGCTCCTAGTGCTGGTTCTACAAGCCTCTGTCCCCAAACTTCTCTTTGGTGGAAGAAAATCTACCAACAGGTTTGTTCTTACCCTGAATGGTCAGGCTATTCACCAAGTCTTTATAAAATGGACAAGTTTCTGGTTTTTCTCTCTCCTTGTTTTCACTGCTTCTCATTTTTTGGAGTCATTGATATCCCCTCAGGTGGGTTTCCGCACGATTAGAAGAAAATTTGCCTGCTCCATAAATTCCCCGTACACTACTTTCCACAGATGCAGCCAGCTAGGCTATGTGGAAGCAAAGACCCAAATCTGAGCAGACTGTTTAGACTAGAGATAACCATTCTCTGTGGTAGAGGATGAGACGCATCTGACAGAAACCTGCTCATTCTTTTCACCAGAACTGGTTGCTTGTTTGTTTCCAGCCCACAGGAAATAAGCAGAAAAACCACACGTTTTTGTGGATTAAGCTTTGATTTGAAATAAGGTTTTATTGAGACCTTATTATTTCCATTTTTAATGACCCCCGGTGAACTCATTTACTGTAAGTTTGAAATGACTCGAGATTACGTAAACAAAACCCATCCATGCCTGCAGACCCAAGCCAACACTGGTGTCCACGCTCTGATCCCTTGCAGGTGAAAGCGCCAGAGGGCGAGGCTGCCTTCAGTGCTCCTCGCTGCCAGCTCGGGCACGGCGCTCCAAGCCTGTGGACCCAAATGCTATTCGCCATTGCTGCAGGGCAGCAGTGCCCATTCACCATGACCCCACTGCCTTCCCAGTGTGTGGATAATGCTCGCCTTGCCGGCCCGGCCCCGCCGCGCAGCACCAGCACCACCCCTCACACTGCATGGTGCTGCAGGTAGAGCGGGGCTGTTTTGGCTGCCCCGGTGCCTCTGCCCTGCGGCTGTTGGGGGCACGCATCGGGGCTGGGCATGGGATGGGCGTGGGATGGGCGTGGGATGTGCCTGGCATGGCTCGGGAGTGCCCCGGGGCCGCCCATGGGGGTGTTCCGTGGCATGAGCCCGGGCCAGTTAACATCCCCTGTGTGATAAATGACATGGGATAATTCGTGTTTATGATGTATATAAAATATAAATTAAGCAATGCTCTGTAAAATAAATGGTGAAAGTCAGTCGGGCTTGGGACAAACGAGTTTTGGGATGGAAAATTGCTTCTGCCAGGAATTTGGGGACGGGCAATGGTCCCTGCTGGGAATCTAGGGATAGACAATACCTCTGCCGAGAAACCGGGATCTACAAGATTTGCAATAGAAAAGAAGGACGGTCCGAGACAGATGGGCCCTCTCAGAAAATGGAACTGTGAATGATCCCACCATTACAACCGATATGGATCTTGCTTCACTATCTGGAGGATGCATCCCAATGCCCGATTCTGAGAAACCGAACACATCTCAATACATGATTCTGAGAGACTGAATTAATATTCATCCTCCCTTGGAAAAACTATTCAACAGACCAGACAATGGAGAGGAACTCCCATGAGTACGAAGGAAAAGAGGGAAGACAGAGAAGATATGGAGAAATACTCTGCCCCCAGCATAAAAAAACTGTATAAGCTAACCCCAAAAAGACTGAATTTGTGAACAGGGGAGTTATGGTGCACTAGAGGCTGTAGCTAAGGTTCACCCAGTGCCGATCCCGGGACTCGACACTGAACTTTCGATTGTTGGTTTACCCTAAATTGTTTGTTAATTCTTGAAAATTAATAAAATCATGTATTAATTTGGAATTGGCTAAACGTTTATAACACCTTTCTCACACTTAATTGGGAGTGGAGCTGAGGAGCGGTGCTGCCCCTCCGCCCCTGGGGAGCTCAACCCGGCGGGGCTCGCCCTGTCCCGCCCCAGCTCGCCAGCGTCAGTGCGGGGCCCGCGCTGCCAGGTAAGGCACTGGGATCCACCTCCCACGAAAGCCATCAGGTTGGTGGCTTGGGCGACCTGATCTGACCTGGCAGGAGCCAAGCAGGACTGCACTCCTAAAATACAATGATGTTTTAAGGTATACCTTTTTTTTTTTTAGTGTATTAAGGTGTTTGTTTTAAAGGCAGCATAGGCTTTTGAGCAGCAGTAAATTAACAGTATAAGTTGTTAAAACGCCTTTAATTCTCAAGTGCTTAAATCACCTTAAATCTTGGGAGTTGAGAGAATGAGCTTCCTGGAAAGAAAGACCTCAGCTCCAGTTCCCCCCAACCTCAGTTACCTGATGGATCGTGGTGAAAATCAATGAACTGTGAGGAGTCCTTGGAACTTGCACTGAGTTCAATGTAGCATCGTGTTCTAAGGAGCGTGCCTGTTCTGTGCCCCCTAAGTTAAAACTGATGCTTGTTCCCCTTGTTTTCAAGCCATGATAAAAACTATGAACTTCTGTACATTTTTCTGACCAGTCCTGAAAGCCGAGATGTGGAAAAGGGAAAATGTATTGACACTTGCCTGTCTGCTAAAGAATAGGCAAGAAACTTGCTTTTACACAGGCAGCAATAAAGAGTATGAATTTGTTCATCTGTGTCATACTTTTCCATATCTTCTGCTTTGAGATGACTCAGTCCCTTACTTGGCTATGTACTGTATGTGGGAGCCTCTTTGTTTCTCCCTTCCCCTGACCCTATTAGGTGCTTTGGTGATGTGATGAGCTTTGAGGCAAAAGCTGTCCTCACTGATGGCTCCTCCAGCCTGGGTCTCACATTCCTTTGTCACCGACTTGAAGGTGTCGTTGTCCTTTTGTGTTGCAGAATCATGGGATAACTGTGGCTGGAGGGAACCCCTAGAGACCATTTAGTCCAAATCAGTGCTCCAAGTTCTGGGTTTAGCCAGGTGGCTTGCAGTCTAGCACTCCTGAGACCTCTCTGAGATGTCTGCACCCTCACCTGGGAGACTTAATTCAAGGCTGTGTCTCAACCTTGCTCCCCTTCCTGGAGGAAAGGTTGAGCTTTCAGCTCCTGGGCAGCCCACAGATTGGTTTCCCTTCATGGGAGATGATAAGACTAGAATGGTGATTTGCCACTTTGAGAGAAATGGTTTGCAAAGGGAGGCATGGATGCATGGAGGGAGCCAAGCCTTACCTGGAACAAAACACCCACCTTCTCCAAATGTCTGGGTGATGTTTTCACCCCTGAATTGAGTCCAGCCCCACTGACTGGTGAGAGTTGCCAGGCCAAGCAGATTAGGGGAATACTGACCTCAGGGGCTTTATAAGCAAAAAATTGGAGCTTGAGGACTTGCCCTTAACACTGTAGAGGAACAAAAGACGTGTGACTTTTTAGCTCGTTCTCTTCAGCTCATAAAAGGGCAGGGATGAGGACAAAACGGATTTTCTCACAACGATGAAAACATCTGAAGAAAATTTCTGCTTACCTTTGAAAATGGTCTGCAACATCACACTACAGAAATATTACTTTTTGTAGCTCATAGTTGAATTTGACAGAAAAAAACCAGGATTGCATAGATTTTGATGTGAGGCAGCTTGTTGGAACTCATGTTTCTATGGATTCTCCACAGAGAGAGAAAAGTACAGGGGTTGAATGAAAGCATTTAGAGAAATTAGAATATATAAAGCCACGCATACATACAGTAGAGATTTAAGCTTTAACTTTAGGAAAATACACTCCAAGTGCCTAACTACTAGCATAGAGTTCAGAGCTTCAGGCTTAGTGATATAACTTTAGGCATAACAAAAATATAGTAGAGTACTGCTCATAACTTTAGATACAATTTCTATGCAAGTAAGAGTTTTTACGCACAATAAGATAGATTTTTTACGTTAGTAAGATAGAGATTTTTACGTTAATAGATATGCTATATGATATGTTGTATGCGTAAGTTTTTGTTATAAACGCCAGGACAAATTTATTGCCAAATTCAATAGTTTGGTTTATTAACATTCAAATTACAAAATTTAGAATCAAATTATAACAATTTCAAACAATAAAAACAAAACAATACGAACCCCACAAACAGCGAAACTTACTTGACAGAAGTTCTCCCGGGAAAAGTTGAGCCAAGGGTGACCCCGGAGACACAGGACCTGGCAGCCAGTGTCTCTAGCTGGGTTCACAAATTTGCCATGTTCGAGGCTTGGTTTTTATACTCTTTATTCTGCCTCTGGCAATATTTCCCCATACTTCCCTTTGTTTCTTAGCTATTCAAACCCAAATTCGTCTCCGGTCGGATTGAAAAAGAGCTCCCCTCCCAAGTCCATGTGTTAATATTCAGTTTTTATGGATCCTTATAGTTGATGAATGTTCGAGATATGGGTGATATTGTTTGATGGTCTGTGAAAGTGGCTCCCGAGGTGTGAGTTGCTGATACCGGCTCATCTCAACAGGTCCCCTCCCAATACTTGAGAAGGCTGCAAAGTCTTTTGTTCCCTTCTGAATGGAGACGCCTGATTTTCAGGGTGCTCAGTTTCACCATCTGCTGCAGAAACCTCCTGAAGCATAGACTTTTACCTGATATAAATTTATACAGCTTTATAATTTCCAGTTTATCATAAGAACATGAATTAATCATCTCACATTTTTCACAGTTTTTGATACTGCTTTTCGTAGTTTTTCAAACCTTAATAATTGGACTTAGATTGGGTAGCTTACAGATAAAGATATGAATATGCATTTATGACTTATGGATAAAAGGCCTCTGGGTTGGGAGTGGAGGCATCAATCGATCGGTCTCTGATCTATCGATCCAACCCCTGCCATTCACAGCCTGAGGGAAGAGCCCTGCCTGGGAGCTGAGACGGGATTTGTAAGGTACTATCTATTGCAGTCCTTGTCACTTGGGATCAGGGCCCCGGGATCCCCCTCTACCTCTGCGCCGCTTGCTGCCAGAACTCTGCTTGGGGCTTGCGGACCCTGGGACCCCTTCCTGCTACTGCGGCCCTGCTGTTGGGAATGCTGCTTGGGGACAGGAGCTGGAGCGGGAGGTTGCTTTGCTCTGAGGCTGGGATTCTGTGTTAAATTCTGTGTTAAATTGCTGTTTACCCTGATGTTTCATCTTTCTGGGATTTTATGCTCATAACCGTTGTAAGACTGCTCATTCAGAACTCTTTTGCCTTCAGACCTATGCATTTATTGTTGGGGGTTAGATTTGGTTTTGTTTTTTTTTTTCCTCTTCTCACAGAATTTTTTCCCATAAGTTTCCAAGAAGCCTTAATGACTACTTAGTCAGGACAAAAAGAGTGCTTGAGGGATATAGCAGCACGAAGCTACACCTATTGTTTTTGAGTCCCTGGGAGTGTCCCTCAGACGCGAGAGATGATTAGCTTTGGGGAAAGGCAAAAAGACAGATCTGGGGGAGGGGGAGGCACTCTTGCTCTCAGCGCCGAGGAGGACAGTCAGGCTGCCCTCTGCCTCTGCCTCGTCCTGGGAAAATCTATCGTCATCTGCTGTGTACCCGGGAATCCTGAACTCGCTTTCTCCAGCCTCTCCCCCCACCGCCGCTGCTTCTTCGGACCTTTGAGGCTCTCCTGCTACTCTGTAGCCCTGCACTGCCCAGCCCTGCCGGGACACCCCTGCTGTTCCAGCTGCCAGTGCAGACCTCATCTCATCCACCAGCCCGGGACTTTTTCCTTCCTTCCAGTTCGGCCTCTCGGAGTCCTGCAGGGGCACCCAGATCAAACTGCTCTGGGCTTTTGTAAAAGAAAGCCCTCAAGGTTCTTGGTTCTGTTTATTATTGATGCTGTAGTTGTTGTTTGTTTGTCGTTTTGTCATATATACTAGTAAAGAACTGTTATTCCTACCCCCATACCTCTGCCTGAAAGCGCCTTTAATTTTCCTTTTAATTGGAATAATTTGGAGGGAGGGGATTCGAATTCTCCATCTCTAGGGAGGTCCTGCCCCTTCCTAGCAGATATCTGTCTTTCAAACCAAGACAGACTATTGGCGCCCACTGTGGGGCTTGAGGGCATTGAGAGGAAAAGGAATAACAGTTCTTAAGTGACCTTGTGCACTGGGTATAGAAACCTCCCTAAATAGCATCATGTGGTCTAGCTTACCTTGGTTTGGGTGGCATGTGGTTGTGGCTGTGTTTCTCCCATTTGCAGGCCCTTATTTAAACATGGGCCCTATAACTAAGGCTACTGTGGCTGTTATCCAGTTTGCACTATGGGTTAATAAGGTGAGGAATTAATGGATTTTTAACTTCCTCTGGAAGGCAGGCACATGGATACATGGCTATCACACTCTAAGTGTTTGTTTGTGGGGTTACTTTAACAATGGTACCTATTGTGAGGAAATGACACCAGGGGAAATTTTTTCCCAACCCTTTACTCAGCTCTTTGGGTCTATTCCACCAGTTTTTGAAGGGTTTAAATCTTCTCTGAATGTTAATGATATCATACAATGGCTAGTATTGCTCACAGGCCTATTCTATTTAATATTCCGAGATAAGGGGAGATTGGCCTGGATAACCACCCTGATACCTACCCCAGAGAATAAAGATACTACCCTAGAGACTGAGAGTGCTGCCATGGAGCCTGACACTGCCCTAGAGACTGGGGATGCTGCCCCACCACCTGACCCTGACATAAAGCCCACCTCAGGAATGAACCACCCAGATTGGGTGGGAGTTCTGGTAAAGGAGATGGGCAAGATGCTGAAGGAGCACACTTCCCTAGTGGTGGCCTCATTAGCCCCAGCTGCTGGCAAACCCTCCCCCTGCCCTGAAGAGGAAGAGTCTGAAGGTGCAGCAGTGGAACCCACAGACGTTACAACTGTCCAGGTTCCAGCTGAACCACAGGGGCAGTCACAGCCAGCAGCAGTTGCCCCTGTGGAAAGGAAGAAATATAAGGTGAAATCAGAGCACCCAAGTGATAAGGATAAAAAAGGAAGGCCCTCACAACCCACAGGGGAGCCAGAAGTTGAGATCATCACCGAGTCCCTGTCATATGAAAATCTCCGTACTCTGCAAAAAGATGTTGCACGACGGGGACGTGAGCCTTATACAGCCTGGTTACTTAGGGTCTGGGACCTTATGGGTAGAGGTGTGCAACAGGATGGTGGTGAGGCAAGGAATATGGGACCCTTGACCCAAGACTCAGGTGTGAATCAGGTATTTGTAAAAGAGCAAGGACCCCTTCACCTTTGGGACCGGCTTTTAATGAGTGTAAGGGAGAGGTTTGTCCACAGAGACAGAATGCAGGAGCACCACCTTAGCATGCGCTGGAAGACTGTTGAGGAAGGGATCCAACAGCTGAGAGAAGTGGCAATACTGGAGGTGGTTTTTGGGAGGGATGGACAGCATAACAATGACCCTGACAACGTCAGGTGCACAGGGCAAATGTTGTGGAATCTAGCAACTAAAGGGCCATCTGAATATAAAACATTCATGTCAATGATTAATGCTGATACCAGCCGAGTGACTGTAGGTTCTGTAGCCAGCAGGCTTAGAAATTTTGACAGTATGATCAGTGGTCCAATACAGACTCAGGTCTCTGCCGTGGTTAAAGAACTCCAAGAGGAGATAAGGGAGGTGAGGGAGGAGATGAGGAGGAACAGTTCCCATGTGGCACCGGTGCGAGCCACAGGCCCCAGAGTCAGAACCCAACGTCCTTCAGCTAGAGAGAGAGAGTACATCCCAAGAGCTGACCTGTGGTCCTTCCTGCGTGACCATGGGGAAGACATGGGAAGGTGGGATGGGAAACCCACTTCTGCCCTAGCAGCACGGGTGCGTGAGCTCAAAGAGAGAAACACTAACCGGGGGGGTTCCACTAGAATGAAGGTAGCCTCAGCCTCCCATGACCAGGCTGTCAGGTATTACAGAAATGAGGATGCTCTGTCAGACCCCCTTGAAGGAACCTCTACTATGTATACACAGGAAGAGAGTAGTAACCGGTGCTAGAGGGGCCCTGCCTCTAGCCTGGAAGAGGCACGGGAAAACCGAGTCTTTTGGACTGTGTGGGTTCTATGGCCTGGCACATCAGAGCCACAGAAATATAAATCTTTGGTTGACACCGGTTCTCAGTGTACCCTAATGCCGTCAGAACATGAGGGAGCAGAACCTATTTCCATTGCCGGGGTGACAGGGGGATCACAAGAATTGACTCAGTTAGAAGCCGAGGTGAGCCTGACCGGGAAGGAGTGGCAGAAACATCCGGTTGTGACTGGCCCAGAGGCTCCGAGTATTCTGGGCATAGACTATCTCAGGAATGGCTATTACAAAGACCCTAAGGGGTTCAGATGGGCTTTTGGAATAGCTGCTGTGGAGGCAGAGGGCATTAAGAAATTGAACACCTTGCCTGGACTGTCAGAGAACCCATCTGCAGTAGGACTCCTGAAGGTAGAAGAGCAACGAGTACCTGTTGCCACCTCGACAGTGCATCGCCGGCAGTATCGGACGAATCGAGATGCTGTGATCCCCATTCACAAGATGATCCGAGAGCTGGAGAGCCAAGGGATGGTCAGTAAAACCCACTCACCCTTCAACAGCCCCATTTGGCCTGTGCGCAAGTCTGACGGGGAATGGAGACTGACTGTGGACTATCGTGGCTTGAATAAAGTGACTCCACCGCTGAGCGCCGCTGTGCCGGACATGCTGGAACTTCAGTACGAGCTGGAGTCCAAAGCAGCGAAGTGGTACGCCACAATCGACATTGCTAATGCGTTTTTCTCCATTCCTCTGGCTGCAGAATGTAGGCCTCAGTTTGCTTTCACCTGGAGGGGCGTGCAGTACACCTGGAACCGACTGCCCCAGGGGTGGAAGCACAGTCCCACCATCTGCCATGGACTGATCCAGGCTGCACTGGAAAAGGGTGAAGCTCCAGAACACCTACAGTACATTGATGACATCATTGTGTGGGGGAACATGGCAAGGGAAGTGTTTGAGAAAGGAGAGAAGATCATCCAGATTCTCCTGGAAGCTGGTTTTGCCATCAAAAAGAGCAAAGTCAAGGGACCTGTCAAGGAGATCCAGTTCCTGGGAGTAAAGTGGCAAGATGGGCGGCGTCAGATTCCCATTGAGGTCATCAATAAGATCACTGCGATGTCTCCACCGACCAGCAAGAAGGAAACGCAAGCTTTCCTAGGCGCCATAGGCTTTTGGAGAATGCACATTCCCAAGTACAGCCAGATTGTGAGCCCTCTCTACCGGGTAACCCGCAAGAAGAACGATTTCCACTGGGGCCCTGAACAGCAACAAGCCTTTGCCCAGATCAAGCAGGAGATCGCTCATGCAGTGGCCCTTGGCCCAGTCAGGACAGGACCAGAAGTGAAGAACGTGCTCTACTCTGCAGCCAGGAACCATGGCCTGTCCTGGAGCCTTTGGCAGAAGGTGCCTGGTGAGACTCGGGGTCGACCACTGGGATTCTGGAGTCGGAGCTACAGAGGGTCTGAAGCCAACTACACCCCAACAGAGAAAGAAATCTTGGCTGCCTATGAAGGAGTCCAGGCTGCCTCAGAAGTGATTGGCACAGAAGCCCAACTCCTCCTGGCACCCCGACTACCTGTGCTGGGGTGGATGTTCAAAGGAAAGGTTCCCTCTACCCACCATGCCACCGATGCCACATGGAGCAAATGGACTGCCCTCATCACTCAGCGCGCCCGTATCGGAAACCCAAATCGCCCGGGGATTTTGGAGATAATCACAAACTGGCCAAAAAGTGAAAACTTTGATCTCACAGATGGAGAGGAACAAGAGCAAGTGACACGTGCCGAAGAAGCTCCACCGTATAATCAGCTGCCAGCAGAAGAAACGTGCTACGCTCTTTTCACTGACGGTTCCTGTCGCATCGTAGGGATGAACCGCAAGTGGAAAGCAGCTGTATGGAGCCCCACACGACAGGTTGCACAAGCCACTGAAGGAGAAGGTGGATCAAGTCAACTTGCAGAACTCAAGGCTGTTCAGTTGGCCCTGGACATTGCTGAAAGAGAGAAGTGGCCAAAGCTCTACCTCTACACTGATTCATGGATGGTAGCCAATGCTCTGTGGGGTTGGCTGGAAAGGTGGAAAAAGGCCAACTGGCAGCGTGGGGGAAAACCAATCTGGGCTGCTGATGAGTGGAAAGACATTGCTGCTCGGGTAGTCAAGCTACCTGTAAAAGTCCGCCATGTAGACGCCCACGTCCCCAAGAGTCGGGCTAATGAGGAGCACCGAAACAACGAGCAAGTAGATCAAGCCGCCAAGATAGAAGTGTCAAAGATAGACCTAGATTGGCAACACAAGGGAGAGTTGTTCCTAGCTCGATGGGCCCAAGATGCCTCAGGTCATCAGGGCAGAGATGCCACCTATAAGTGGGCACGAGACCGAGGGGTGGATCTAACCATGGACAGCATTTCTCAGGTTATCCATGACTGTGAGACATGTGCTGCAATCAAGCAGGCTAAGCGAGTGAAGCCCCTATGGTATGGCGGGCGGTGGTCCAAATACAGGTATGGGGAAGCCTGGCAGATTGACTACATCACCCTTCCCCAAACCCGCCAAGGCAAGCGCTACATGCTGACCATGGTGGAAGCCACCACTGGATGGCTGGAAACCTACCCTGTGCCTCACGCTACTGCCCAGAACACCATCCTGGGCCTGGAAAAGCAAGTCCTGTGGAGACATGGCACCCCTGAGAGAATCGAGTCAGACAATGGGACCCATTTCAAGAACAGCCTTATAGCAGCCTGGGCTAGGGAACATGGCGTTGAGTGGGTGTACCATATTCCTTATCACGCACCAGCAGCCGGGAAAGTTGAACGGTGCAATGGCCTGCTTAAAACCACCTTGAAGGCATTGGGTGGGGGGACTTTCAAAAACTGGGAGATTAATTTAGCAAAGGCCACATGGTTAGTGAACACTCGAGGTTCCACCAACCGAGCAGGCCCTGCCCAATCTGAGCCCCTGAGAACAACAGATGGAGATAAGGTTCCAGTAGTACACATGAGAGGTATGCTGGGAAAAACTGTTTGGATTAATTCTGCCTCCAGCAAAGACAATCCCACCCGTGGGGTTGTCTTCGCTCAGGGACCAGGATGCACCTTGTGGGTGATGCAAAGGGATGGAGAGACCCGATGCATACTTCAAGGAGACCTTGTTTTAGGATGAACTACCCACATCATGTGTCTGTACCCATATCTGTATGTATAGATGTATATAATTTAGGACATGCATGTGTATATATATATATATATTTTGAAGGTTTAAATTCAATGTAATAGGTTGGTATGGAAAAAAATTCGGGGTGGATGATGTTGGGGGTTAGATTTGGTTTTGTTTTTTTTTTCCTCTTCTCACAGAATTTTTTCCCATAAGTTTCCAAGAAGCCTTAATGACTACTTAGTCAGGACAAAAAGAGTGCTTGAGGGATATAGCAGCACGAAGCTACACCTATTGTTTTTGAGTCCCTGGGAGTGTCCCTCAGACGCGAGAGATGATTAGCTTTGGGGAAAGGCAAAAAGACAGATCTGGGGGAGGGGAGGGCACTCTTGCTCTCAGCGCCGAGGAGGACGGTCAGGCTGCCCTCTGCCTCTGCCTCGTCCTGGGAAAATCTATCGTCATCTGCTGTGTACCCGGGAATCCTGAACTCGCTTTCTCCAGCCTCTCCCCCCACCGCCGCTGCTTCTTCGGACCTTTGAGGCTCTCCTGCTACTCTGTAGCCCTGCACTGCCCAGCCCTGCCGGGACACCCCTGCTGTTCCAGCTGCCAGCGCAGACCTCATCTCATCCACCAGCCCGGGACTTTTTCCTTCCTTCCAGTTCGGCCTCTCGGAGTCCTGCAGGGGCACCCAGATCAAACTGCTCTGGGCTTTTGTAAAAGAAAGCCCTCAAGGTTCTTGGTTCTGTTTATTATTGATGCTGTAGTTGTTGTTTGTTTGTCGTTTTGTCATATATACTAGTAAAGAACTGTTATTCCTACCCCCATACCTCTGCCTGAAAGCTCCTTTAATTTTCCTTTTAATTGGAATAATTTGGAGGGAGGGGATTTGAATTCTCCATCTCTAGGGAGGTCCTGCCCCTTCCTAGCAGATATCTGTCTTTCAAACCAAGACATTTATGAAATAAACAACTCTGCATAAACTTTAAAATGCTTTTGGACCTTTAAGATCTTTTAACCTGTAGAAACGGCCTGTTGCAGCAGCTCAGCAACAGATCCCTCCTGTTGCTGTTTTGGTCGCTGATAAGGTGGAATTTAACATTTTCCAGATCTGGACTGGGCAGCGATCTTCTTTTCTGTTGCCACAACATTTAAAGTTCCATTGTCAAAAACTGCATGTTCTATAGCTGTATCTTCCCCTCTTCCCCCCCTCTTCTCTGGAAGGAACCCTTAAAAAATAAGTTATTTTCTTTGCTTTCCATTTGCAATGCTCACTGAAAATGCAGCAGTGAGCATTATTGAAAAGTGTTGAGGATGTGCCTGAGGGGCACAGGGGGAAAAATCTTACTTCGGCGATGGCAGAAGAACCTCTTGGTGGCACTTGTGCACACTATGTCATGTTTTCCTTCGCCCAGTGACACGGTGTATTGATCTTCCCTCTAGAAATACGAATCTCTGTATTTCTGCTCGCTGCCCTTCTTCTCTAGTAACTCCGTTTGGGCACTGGAGCTCCAGGCCATCTTTAGTCAGGGTTTGATATCATGGAAGGGAAAGATCAAATTGAGGCTGATTGCTTTCAAATGGAAATGAAACCAAGTCACACAGAGTTTTCTAGGTTTTCACTTTTATTACTATTTTAATTTTAGTGGTCATTCTCTCAATAGTTTCCCTGCATTTAGTATCTTTAAATTTTCAGGGTTTTTTTTCCCAGTTTGGAATGTTTTTTGTATGAACATTATTAAATATTATTCCAAACCTCTGCTTTTTAATGTTGCTTTGTATTTTCCATTTATGCAAAGCAGTAAATATAGGTGCTTATATGTTGTATTATGCACACACACAAATGTATATATATAAATCCAGATTTATTTGTGTGCTAGTACTTCAGTAAGTTACAATCCTTCAAATTTATCAGACACGTATCTATATCTGGCTACAGTTTTTGTCCTGGTGAGCATTTTTGCTCATGCAGAATTTCTGTTTGTAATTACCATTCCCTTTACTATCTATCTAATCTAAGTTCTGGATAGCAAAGGTAGCAGAACCATGCCCTGGAGGACTATAATTGCATGGTACCTGGTTTTCTGAGTGTATTTTGTTTAAAAAGCTGTAATGTAATAAATCTTTCCTTTCTTTCCCCCACTGCTATTTGCAGCCTGGTAGTAGCTAGCAGCTTGAGCAGAGAGTGGGGCTCCATGCTGCAGGCCATACAAAAGGACAGGGTGTTTATCAAAATTCCTGGGTTCTTCGTGGGGCACGGGTGCTTCAGGTGGGGAGAAAGGAGAATTGCTGCCTCCATCTGGCCTGGGTGACAGGGGACAGAAATACTGCCATCATTTGCCACCGTTTTGCTGTTGTTACTGTCATGATGTGGGGAGACAGATAATGCTAAAGGCAATCTTGCTGCTGATATCTTGCAGCTGTGTTAATTACTCAAGAGTGGGAACAGCCTTGCCCTCACAGCTATGAGTGCGATAAAAGAGTGAGTTGGGTGGTTGGAGTCTGTTGGCCGTGCTGTGAGGAGGGAGGGATGGATAGACAGGATAAGGTGGCCAAGCTAGGGACAGGAAGGAGCCATCTGGAACTGCTGAAGGAAGAGAGGAGAAGGAGAGAAAGAGCCAGAGCTGTGTGGAGCTGCCTGTGGGAGGCTACATAGAAAAGGTCTGAAAGACTTTTAGATAACAAGGAGCTGATGCTTCAAGCCTTCTGAGATTTTACTGAAGTACTCTGTCATGGTTGTCTCTACCACCACATCATGAGGGGCCTAGCTCCAAATTTTACTCCCTGTTAGGACTTAGGCAGGTTTTGGCCATTTGTATCCAGAGTTGCCATTAGTACTTCCCCTGATGAGGGGCCGAAGCTGTGGACATTGGTGAGCTTTGGTGTGGATCTGTGTGCTGGGGTGTCATGTAAATCTGCAGATGCATGGGCAAAAATAGCCACTGACTGCTCTGCTTCTGCAGTGCTTAACAGAGAAAACAGCTGTAAATGAGTATGTGAGTGAGGCTGGTATAGAAATTCACTTTCAGAACTAATTGCTTCTTGCAGGGAAATGGTCAGATTTGCTGGTAGATAGCTAGTCTAATGGTCTCGAGGTTTGTACACCTGTTACTTGTCAAGGGAAATGATTTGAAAATAATAATAATTTCTAGTAAAACATATTAAAAAGCATAATCAAGAGAACCTGTTCCCCAAAGCTATGCTATTTAAAATAAAGCAATGAAACAGTGATGTCAGATTGATCTAATCAGCAAGCCTCTGTGTTGCACTGGCATTAAATTACACAGTGATTCAAATAATCAAACTAGTAGGCACATAATCAGTAATTTAAATATATTTGCAAACTCTAGAGTTGGTAATTTGAAATTATTACAAAAAATCCAGAAGTTTGAAGTAGCTAACCTAGAGGCAATCTACATGACACAGCTTATGATGTATTGCTATTACATTTTTAGTTTTCCCAAGTTCAGAAATAATTGAGAAAAAGCAAGCAACTTTCATTTAACCTGTATTCAAGGAATATATTAAAACTTTTGTTCGACATCTCAAATTTCTTCTTTCCTCTACTGTTCTGCTTTCAAGCTAGAATTGTACAATTTTACCTTCCTGAACTTGGTGCAGAAAAGTAAAGCTGAAGAGTCTTGTAAGCCAATTCCTGTTTAAAATACATTATAAGCATGCTCTTCTCCACATGTATTTTTCCTTTCTTGGTACATGCAAATGCATGCTTGTAATATAAATTGAGGCAGGTTTTAGAATCATCTAGCACACTTATTATTTCAGTGGATTTTCATACTTTAAATTATTCATTTGTTTCTGTAAATTTCTAAGTTTTCAGTATTCCCAGCTCTCTGTTGACTGCAGGACTAGTCCATCTTAGCTGCCTTCTACCCAAATAGTTTGTTGTTCCTTAGTCTTCTGGTTGGAACTGCAAGTGTTGAGAGAAGTGATGTCTTGCATCCCATATTTCCAACTGATATGTAGTTGGGTTAACTTACTTTCTGTAGGGAAAACTTTATTTTTTGAGAAAATGTGAGAATGTATTGCTCTGGTTTACTTGTGTAACATTTTTTTTCCCTAGAAGATTTCACAGCAAACAAGGTTTCTTTAGATGCTGTAAGTAAAGTTGTAGCAGAAAGTGTGCTAGGGTCAGTTTAGAATTAATATTTACATCTGTGAATAATTAGTGAAATCATGTTGTTTTGAGTAGTTTTATAAACATTAAAAATAAAAGTACTATGGTTTACAGACATGCATCCTTTGCTACTTAGTGTACAGTTATGCATTTGAGGCTTGAAAGAGTTCACACTGAACAAGATGAACAAAGCTGAAACAATGTTGCATTATCTTCATTTGGTTTGGTTGAAAATGATGAAGTTATGCTGAAAATGATGCTTGAAATATCAGACTAAACCCTTAAAAATGGCAATACCAGTTCCCTTTACCCTGGTTTGCTGTAACCGGTTTTGTTCTTTCTTGCTTCTCTTTCCCTCATGATGATTTGCCCCTGTGGACGCTGACTTCACCTGGTGCTGTGCTGCACAGTCTGCCTGGGTGTGCCCATCATAAGAGCAGCTAATTTTGGGCTGGGGTCATTAGCCAAAGTGAGAGCTTCTTACACGGTCAAACTCATAAAGAGCTGCCACTTTCTCCTCCTACCCTCGAGTGTTTGTATCACCGCGAGCCTAGCAGATAAGGACACACTTGGAGACAGAGGTCTGGGTTCATCAGAGCAAGCAGGGCAGGAGAACCACCCTTTGTTTATTCTTCCTATTATATACCTCTCACAAGGTGACCATGGATTGGAGAGTGGTTATTCCCACCTCTCACTGCATTGGTCAAGGGGACTGTCACACAGTCTTGTTTGTCCCAGCATGGAATGTAAAAACATGGCTATGTTTATAGAACATAGCTGGTGTTTACATGAAAGGAGCGTGAGAAGGTACAAACCTTCTACTTAATATGAAATGCTCAGCTAGCTAGGAAAACTCATGACAACATGTTTGTAATTCTGACACCCTATGTATACAGTGGTTTTCTGACAGAGGTCACTTACTGGTCGAGAGAACCATGAATCCATGGAGAGCATTCCTAGGGCATCGGCCTTCCCCACCCCAGGGAAAGACTGGGAGTGTGATGTGCAGCTACTGGAGGTATCCACTGCTTAACAGGGAGCTTGGAGGCACAATCTATTGCCCTCCACACACATCCCCTCCTCATTATTCCTGGTGATGGGGTCAACAACTTTGCCCTGGTGTTGTGTCATCTAATCAACTATCTTACCAGGGATGTTTCTCTTCTGCCACTTCAAAAAAGGACTCCTAACAATTCCCAGGGAACTTTTGTCCCTTCCCTGTTGGCTCCTGCCTGACCACACATTTTGGGATTTCTCTGTCTGCTTAGTGTCACTGGACATGGGCACTGTTAAGCTCTCCCTTTTACTGTAGAAGTATCATCCTGCAGCTGTGGCTACTAATATCCAGAGTGCTGTGGTCAGAATGGGAAAAATGAGGAGGAGAACCTTAGGGGAATTCAGGCCCTGGTAAGGAGTGCTATCAGTTCATATGCTCCTTGGCTCCTGTTCTTGCACTGTGGACCTGGTTGTGGTTCACCTGAGATGTAATTAGCCAAATAAACAGTAGGCAAGATGGAAGGAATATGTGACATCTGCATATATGGGTCTGTAACTTCTGTTTCCACATGAAGATGTACAAACCTCTGCCTGGACCAGGAGACTGAAGCAAAGTTCTACATGGGAAATGGAGAAGATTCTAAATCACACAGAAAATTGCTTTTGTTCTTTGGCCATACACCAGTCTCCATCTCTATGGAAGACATTTGCTCTGAGATTCTGAGGAGGGCTTGAGCATTTGGTCTGTGTTGCCTGGTGTAATTGTACTGGTTATTTGGATATTTCCCTTGCTCATGCTCTGGGCTGGACTGGCAGGGCTGAAAAGAATTTGAGTAGCACTTTTGATAGCAAAGGGAAAAAATCATGGTTTACAGAGTAAACTCATTAGATATAGTCTTCTGTGCTTTTGAACTCTTTTGACAAGAAATTTCCCCCATTTACTATCTACCAGGGCCTTAGACAGCTAAAGCTGCTCCTGCTCGCTGAAAACCAGAGCAGCTCTGCAATGCATTTCATTAAAGGGGAAGGGAGGGAACAGGTTAACAACCCCTCCCCCAAAACCTAGTATAAATATGTATTATGGTTTTCAAAGCATGTTTTTCTTCTTCTTGAAGTATTTCTTAGAACAACTATGTGAGAAATTTGTTATATGTGAGAATTTTGTTATAGCAAAGTGAATTAGCTGTTTGCAGACCTGCTCCCCTCTGTAAATGGGAACATGCCATATGACAGTGGGCCAGATTTAACTGTTCTAGGCATCACTGATATAGCTGTTTATTCTCTGAGCCTGGAAGAGAGCCGGCAGGATTTAGTTTTATGAGATTTAATGTAAAGGTGTTGTATTTCATGAGATTAAATCATAACGCAGTGGGTTTGCAAGAATTCTGAAAGAATTTTTTTTTCAGTGTTGGCAAGCACGATTCTTCTTTGAATTATTTGTCTAAAAGAGAAATATAGATCTTTTTTCATTGGGTTGAAATGATAACTAATCCTTAATCCTTCCTAGATAGCCTGTGTCATTACTGTTGGCTGTGCATTTAAAATGTGTGCAGGTAACATCTTTAATTCTCTTAAGCTCTGCAATGTGTAGCTGTGCTATAGCCATAGCGGTTAGCCACATATTTGAAACGCCTGCTGTTGTTTTTGGGATATGTCTCTGAATTTTGGATGTTTTTTGTTTCTTGATTTATGTGAAGAAAAGAGAGAAGCATCTGGCATCTCTCACCTATTTATAGTTGTAGAAGACCTATTAGTGTTATTACCAGTATCTGCAATATGTCTGTCAATACTTACCTTATGCTTGAGCAGATTTTCCTTTGGCTATTTGCTAGTAGAGAATGAAAACTGTTGAGCTGTTTCTTGAGGTTTCCCTTCAGATCTTTCTTGTATATTAAGCAGATGAATGAGATTGCACTTATTTAGCAGTGTGAGTTCCCAGCTACTTTTCTCTGCTGTACAGCACTGTGTGTATATGCTCCCTCTTTACCTTGCCTTGTTCTGGTGATTTATTAAAATATGAATATCGATCTAATATCAATATCCAACTGTGACGGACAAAAGACTCTCTAACAGGTAAAGTTAGAAAGTGTATGTTTATTGTGACACTGGGCGGCCGTGGGATAACTCCCTAATGCACACTGCAAAGATCACAGGTAATTACAAAGCCTTTTATTTACAAAAATGTTGAATACACAAAATACAAATGCATATTCATACCTCTGTCACTTCCTCTTCTCGGCTTTGTATGCTAATTGACAACAAGGCTATTAAGCATGTGTAGTTTGTTCCTTGAAATGGGTTGGTGGTCCTTTTGTGAGGAGTGGTCACCAAAAGGAGGAAATAAAATGAGTCTTCCTCGTTCTAAACTTTCAACCTTTTCAATGCAGATGTGATTGATGAATCCTCATTTCCTGTTTTCTAGGACTATTTCAATGGGTTTCTGGAAACAGGAGGCTTGCAATTGTCTTGTGTTAGTTTATCTGTTTTTCATGAAGTTGACAAGCAGTGAGTTAGATCCGGGGTAGCTTATCTTAAATCCGGTTTGTTTTAACCATCCTCTAACTTTTAACTGATTTCAGCAAAGCTTATCTATTCATTTCAGCTATAAATAACTATAACCTTAGTTTTTACTAAAATCTTCAAATTAGTGTCTCACTGGGAAAGCAGAAGGGTGGCTCTATAAAAGAGGTACACGGCTGGGGGAAAAAAATCTTTTTTCAGATTTGCTTAATTCAGTGAGATTGCAAACAAATTGTTGCAACTATCTGTATAAGTTTTGTTTTCTAGCAAAGGGGGTTTTGACATTTTTAGAGTCAATCCACTAATATGCCAAGGCCCCACAACTGAGCTCTGAGACTTTCCTCATTATTTAGCCCAGCACACCGGGATGCTCAGCCCTGTCGCCAGTGTAAGTAAGGCTAAGGTTTGGCTGTATGCATGTTCACAGCTAAAGTAAAACCCCTCAATTGTCACCTTATATGATAATATGGCTTCTGCTTATGAGGGAGGTTGGCATCTTGTGCCTTGCAGTTAAATATTTTGAACCATATTATATTAAATATATATATATTTAAATATACTTAGAATTTTTTTTATTTCATAAGGAGGGGAAAAATTTGGACTACTTTGGCTCTGTTTTTTGGAACTATTTTAGGAGCATTTACACCTGTCTTGGTTTGAAAGACAGGTGTTATAAATGTCCAGCCAATTTCCAATTAATAAAATAAATTTTATTAATTAAAGAAATTACAGAACAAAATTTAGGCAAACCAGCAATCAAAAGTGCAGTGCCGATAATCCGGGATCCGCACTGGGTGAACCTTTTGGACACAGCCTCTAGCGCACTGAGACCCTCCCCTGTTCACAAATTCAGCCCGTTCCGGGGTCCCCTTAAATACACTTGATTTTGCCCACGGCCCCCAAAGTTCTTTGTTCTATTCTGCCACCCCGTCTTCTGAATAGGCTTTCCGGGGAAAGATGAGTAATAACTTTGGATTTTCGTTCGGCCATCCCGTCTGCAGAATAGACTTATTATAATAATATTCATTTATTATGAATAATAATTTTGGTTATTCAGAGTGTCTGAATAGGGAGCCGAGAGGGTGAATAGAGGTGGGTCTGCTCCAATATTGCTGCCGAGATTGGTATCTTTCTTGATTGTTAGGCATTTTACAGTTCCCTTGCCTAGAAAGAATCAGTCCACCCTCCTTTCTTGTGGTTAATGGTGGTGCTTCTTGCTTCTCCAGCTCCACCTTGAATTTCCTGGCAGTGGCTTTTGTTCACCATGAAATGTAATTGCTACAAGCCCAGGCTTACTGGTTTCATTGCCACAAGCCTGGGCTTGTTTTGTTACATTTATTTTTATATACATGTAACCTTATAACACAATCCCGTTTTATAACTTTATAACACGAATTATCTCATGGCATTTATTACACAGGTATCTGCTAGGGAGGGGCAGGACTGTCATTATGGTTTTTGGATGGCATAGAAATAACGACATGGCTCTCGATATGATGATAAAATGAGAGCAGTCTTTATTCTTCTGCATTTTCTATTTATAGAGTACTTCAGCACAATTCATATGTTTGGTCCTTAGAGTCTACACCCTTTTTGTAAACACCCTTTCCAGTAAACATGTTGGTAAAACACCACCTGCTGATGGTTTTTCACTTCCCAAGGTTTGTTACTGTTTCCTCCTTAGGATTTTCCCAGACCAGAATGAGAAAGTTGCTCGCCTGTCTTTTACACAGACCCTGGCAGAGACTGAAGCCTAAATTCAGACCAATTGTCAGCATCCATAGCAGGACCTCCCTAGAGATGGAGAATTCAAATCCCCTCCCTCCAAATTATTCTAATTTAAAAAGTTAAAGGGGCTTTAAGGCAGGGGTATGGGGATAGGAATAACAGTTCTTTACTGGTATATATGACAAAGCAAGCAAACAAACAACAACTACAGCATTAATAATAAAAAGAACCAGGAACCTCGAGGGCTTTCTTTGACAAAGCCTGGGGCAGTTTGATCTCGGTGCCCCTGTGGGACTCCGAGACTGAAAAGAACAGAGCTTATGCCTTTATTAATATTCTGCTCTATTAAAGTGATCAGCTCTTTATTAAAGTCATCAGCTGGATGGTAGGGTCCAACAGGAGTTTTTCACACTGCTGTAGCAATCTGAAGGAGCAGGTGCTGTCGCAGTTCCTCACTCAGCTGCCAGCAGTAGGTGCCGAGTCCTTGTTCCCATGGGAACAGCTAGAAGCTCTCTCTGGTCAACCATCAGAAGGCAGAGCGGTGGAGGTCTGTCACTGAAGTGCGGAGTAGCAGACGTCAGCTCTTTACCCTCAGGGAAAAATCTCGAGAGGTTCCCGCTCTCTGTCTCAGTCACTTGAGCTGGCCTGCTCCAATTCCATTCAGACTCTTAATAGATTATGGAGAGTCTTCGAACCAGGCCAGGGGGGTGCATCCACTCCTTCCTCGGCCAGGGCACCACCTGGATCTTTCACTGTGTGGAAAATAGGGTTATTTAATTCATGTTCTATAAATAATTATAGACTGGAAACTGTAATATATTGTATAAAGGTACGTGTGTCTGCTCAACCCGCACGTTTCACGGACTTCTGTAAAGCACCTCTCCTGATCTCCCTGGTCCAAAAATAGAAGGTGAGAACACGAGGCACTGATGAGACAATGAGTACCGATCAACCTACCCTTGCATACGTGCAGCGAAAACTACCTCAACAGCCAGGACTTACACCGGTCGAATGCTACGTGCAGAAGGGTCATCACACACTTCTACGGCTCAAAGCAGGGACTTACACTGATCGGGTGCTACGTGCAGAGGAATCATCACACTTCTACGACGGTTAAATTACTCAAAGCAAGGACTAACTCTGGACATTAGCATTTGAATGGACCAGGGGGCTCTTTCAGGATTTAGTATAAACAAACTTAATGGCCGGTGCTTAGTGGAAACAATGGGAGAAGGGCTGCCGAGGGTGAAATTAAGGGTATTTAAGTTAAGCCTCTAGGCGGGCGAAGGTGTGAACCCAGCTAGAGACTCAGACTGCCAGGGTCCATGTCTCTGGGTCACCCTTGGCTTATTTTTTCCCAGGAGAAATTCTGTCAAGTAAGTGTTGCTGTTTGTGGGGTTTTGTTTTGTTTTTTTATTGCTTAAAATTCTGTAATTTGATTCCAAATTTTGTGATTTGAATTTTAATAAACCAAATTATTGAATTTGGTAATAAATTGTCCTGGCATTTATAACAACTCTGTCCAGTCTTCCATTTTGGGGTGCCTTTCATCGTCAAAGAACTCTCTCCCAGCGTGCTGTGTGTTCATCTTATTTGCATATACCTTCCTCAAGTAGGCAGCATGGCGGGGGGGGGGAACTAGGTGAGCTCCGATTACAGCAGGCACAGCTAGGACAGTCATCTTGCTTTTAACATGTTAATGCAGGAATGCAGGACCGGCAGGATGGCTGCTCAGCCCTGCCAGGGACGGGGGGGCGTCGCCTGTCTCTCAGGCGCCGGGGCACCGGCGCCTCCCATTGCCCCCTCCAGAGCTCTACAGAACTACGCTTGGCACTCCCCTGCTTCTCGGGGGCAGGGGCTGCGACACCAGCCATGGCTCCAGGCTGGTGGGCGGGGCTGCTGCTTCCTGGGGAGAGGGAGCCAAGACACCAGCAGCTGCAGTGGCTCTGGGCAGCTGCCAAGGCATCTCCCCAGGACAGGGCCCCGCCTATAGCGGCAGGGGTCTGGCAGCGGATCTGTCAGGGCTGGGGGCGCCGGCAGCAGTCTAAGGAGTTCTAGAGACATAATCCCGTGTCATAGGTTGGCGCTGGCCAAATGCCAGTGCACCCATGAGTGCATGTTTTTCCTAATGAACTACTTTGAGATGTGGTCAAGAACAGAGCAGAGCAGGCCCAAAACTTGAAATAGAAAGAAAACTTTATTAAACTACATAACAACAGAAAATAGAAAAGAAAAGAAAACCTAAACACCCAGAAATAGAAATGAAAACCTCCCAGAACATTCCTTCTCCTCCTCAGGGCACTGGCCTACCTCAGCCCGGCCGCATGGTTCATGGTTCCCCTCCCCCACCCAGCCTTGAAAGCTGGGCAGGGGAGAAGATGTTCCTCTCCTGAAAGCAGAACCAGAAAGAGGAAGTCCCTCTGGGAGTCCTTGCTTTTAACCCCTTGTGTCCTCAGAGGCATGTCTAAGCCCTCAGTGGCCACTCTAGGTGCCAACATTCAAACCTGACCACTGATTGGTTTGACCTCAGCTGCCTGAAAAACTCACTTCCCCTCAAACCAAGACACCCCACCACATCTCGGGCTACGGCAACTACACAGGGGCAGCCTTTGGAGCATCCGCACTCACTGAGAATTCGTTCATAACAGAGACCAACCTGGAACGGTGGAAAATCCTGGGCTGGAGGATGAGATCAGAAGCTCTACACTGGTTGCTGGAGTGGTAGGGATGTCCCGGCAGGGCAGTGCGGGGTTACAGAGTAGCAGAAAGCCTCAAAGCAGTAGCGGTAGGGACAGGGCCAGCCCAGCAGGGCAGGAGGAGGCGAGCTCAGAATTCCTGGGTACAGGAGCAGATGATGTAGATTTGCCGGGATGGGACAGAGTGATGACAGTGGACTCTTCCTGCAGCGAGCAGCAGCCCAACTCTCCTCCTCGATGCAGCGAGCAAGAGAGCCCAACTTCCCCCCAGCTCTGTCCTTTACCTTTGCCAAACCTCGTGTTATCTCCCCTCTCTGAAACTCCCAGAGACCCAAAAACAATAGGTATAGCCCGGTGCTACAATGTCCTTTGGCCACTTCTTTGTTTTGGTCAAGCACCCATAAGCACCCAGTAGTTAGTCTCCTAGCAACTTATGGGGAAAAATTCTCTAAGTAAGAAAGAAAAAAGAAAACAAATTAACCTCCAACAACACCTTAATGCATATTTGAACTTGGGTCACTCATTGGTGGTATCATGCTGTTGGTTTCACACATGGTGAGAAGAGGTAATATACCAGTTACTTCCTTGACACTCATCAGTTACTTGAATCTATTGTTCATGCTGAAATTGGAGGTGATAGAAATGTACAGCTTTGTGTTACTTTTTGGGTTAGATTTGCATAAATCGGAAAAGGACCTGACTTACTGTGATGGCATTAACAAGTACAGCTTTATCCCCACCTGTGCCTACCAGATCAGGACTGTTTTTTTTCCAAGTTATTCCCTTCTCTAAGTTGGCAGTTCATTATGGGGGGTGCTGTTCAGTATTTCCAAATATATTCCTTTGGAGGAGTGTTAAATTCCCCTGTGGAAATGGTTTCTCCCCCCTCAGGGATCCCTTTCTGACCCTATTGGCTGTGTCCCAAACTGCCCCTCCCTGACAAGAGCTGAGAAAAGACCCTGTTCCTCTGTGCACACCCTCTTTCCCTCTGGACACCACCTGGAATAAACATCTTAACTGCAGCTGGAGGTCAGAGCCTCTTTTGGGTCCTTTATCCTGTCCATGAAATATTTCTCCAAAGCCTTCTAAGGCCTGAGCTAGCTTGGAACTTCAGAGGGGTTAAAAGGAGGATTTATTTCAGTTGGCACCCAAAGTGGATTTTTATGAATTTCTAGAAACCCACGTGTGAGCTAGAGATCCCCAACTAGGGTCTCAGAAGCTTTTGGGAAGATCAATTCCCCTATGGCATTTTTGGCCATATTCTGTAGCTATAAGTGTGTAGGGATAAAGCTTGTAGCTCATGTTTTTGCCCAGCCACGAGTGGGCTTACGACAGGATCTTTGGTTGCCCTTGGCTCGGCACCACACTCCCTCAGAACAGCTAAGTCCCTCCGTTTGGCTGTTACCCCGGGAATAACCTCCAAACTGGGAGGGAGTAATTTCTTACCATTGGGACTGTGGTAGGCGGGCATTAGGACCCTGCGGCCGGAATCGCGGGGTTTTATTTTTTCTTCTTTTTTTTCTGCTGGTCAGAGCCAGTCAGCCCTGGAGCTGCCCCACCCCAAGGAGCCATGTTTTTCAGGGAACCCCCGGCTCAGGCAGGTCCCCCACAAGCCAGGCAAGGCTGTGGGACCCCTCCCCTGGTGCCACCAGAGCTTGGGAAAAAGCAACTTGAAAAGCGATCTCAGCCCTGGAGTTGTCTCCGCCTGTACTCTGTATCTAGGTGACACAGGACTGTAGAGCCAGGCTTAGTGCATCCGGAGGGTGGATTTTGAACAAATAGCTTTCAGAAATATCGAAAAATGGGTGTTCAGTTATCTGTTCACCGAAAGAGTGTATTAAAACAGCTTCAAGATCTTTTAATTAATGTTAGAATTTCCAAAAGGCTGCAGAAAAAAATTGGTTTGCTGGATGGAAACTGAGCTGCCAGAGGCTGACCTCCTGCAAATAGATAGTGTATCATTTTGGGATAACGTTGGTAGTACACTCACAAAAAAAGTGAAGGAAAATCATAAAGTAGCTTCTCTATTTATTCCCATATTTTTGCAAGCGCGTAAACAGCTTCTAGAGTTAGAAAAAACCAGCCAGCCACAGAAAACCTCCCCATGTAACCCCCTCTCTGACCCTCCCTTATACCCTGGTTTACCATCCTCACAGTACCCCTTTAACACACCAGGTTTTTCTTGGGCAGACTCCTCCAGGGGTGGGATGCCTCTCCAGGGCTCTGGCCATGATGCAGGTCCCCTGGAAGCCACACTCCACGTGCTGGACAGTAATGGCACCTGTCATGTGCTCAGTCCTTCTTCCCATAACCCCTTCTCCCCCCCGATCCCCGCCCCTACTCCATATCCCTTCCCCAATCCCTTTGTCCCTTTGGCAGCCCTGCGCCACCCCTCATCCCCCTGCCTCCCTCCCGGCTGCCGTGGCAGCAGTGAGGGGGGTGGGCCCCTCTCACCTTACAGCCACAGCCGGGGGTATGATTGCCTCACAGCGAGGGAGGGCGATTGCCTCACAGCTGGGAGGAGGAGAACAGCCTCTGCTGCTGAGCCAGGACAGAGGGAGAGAGCTTCCTCTTCCCAACCCCCAAGGGATTGCAAACGCTGTACCTCCTATATCCCCAGACACTGGGAGACCAGCAGAAAGTTTAAGACCTTTGGCAAATGTAGCTGAAAGCATTTTCTCTGTAGCTCCTGTCACATATGTTGGTAAAAAGCCTGGAACCAGGCAATACCAGCCACTTTCTTACCATGACAAGAAAGAACTTTGCAAAATACGTCAATTTGGCATATCTAGTGCAATATTTAAGGGCAGGTTTCGAGCCACATTTAATTCTAATGAAATGGTGCCCCATGACATCAAAGACTTATTTAGATGTCTGTTATCTCCCTCAAAGTATGATCTGTGGGAAGACATATGGAAAAGAGCTTTATAAACATTATTACATGAGATTCATCAAACCCCTAATGCAGCTAAAGACACTGAGGGAGATGATATTACACTTGAACACCTGTGTGGTGAAGGTGTCTGGCATTGTCCAGAAAAACAAACTTGAGTGTTATCCAAGCCAATTTTACTTAGGATTTTTGCTATTGCAGAGAAAATATTTTATCGGCTACCAACAACGGAAGGGAAGGGCAGCTATGGCAATATTAAACAATTTGCTACCGAGAATTTCTTGCAGTTTGTTGATCATCTGAGAACACAGGTAGAGCAACAAGTAAAAGACCCCGTGGTGCAGGCAGAACTGATTAAGGAGATGGCTCAAAGGAATGCTAACAAGAACTGTCATAGAATTATTCTTAGCCTTCCCCTAGAACCTCAGCCTAATCTGTCCCAGATGATAGAAGCTTGTTCAAGGAGGGCAGAAATGTTCTGCAGACCTGAAAGAAATCCAGGACCTGCACACCCACAGCCTACAGCACCTGTGGTACCAAACCCAAACAGGCAACCAATGTCAACAGACCAGCTGAAGCGCATCATCCGCCTCTGCTGCAAGAAACCAGGACACTTTGCCAGAACCTGCCCTAGGAACCAGAAGCAGAAGAAATTCAATGTCGGAGTCCATGTTTCCATGGATCCTCCACAGAGAGTGAAAAGTACAGAGATAGAATTAAAGCCTTTAGAAAAATTAGAATATATAAAAGCTTTAGAAACATAAAGTAGAAATCTAACCCTTAGCTTTAAGCTTTGCATGCCCTAAGTCCTAGTTCAGTGTAGAAGGACACAGCTTCAGGCCTAGTGATAGAGTACAGACATAACAAAAATAGAGTAGGGTACTGTTTATAATTTTTAGTATGAGTTTTATGTACAACAAGGTAGAACCTTATGCTAGTAAGATAGAGTTTTATGTTAACAGATATGCTATGTGCGTAGGTTTTGACGCTGATTTTCGTAGTTTTATGAACTTTAGAATTGTACCTAGATTGGTTAATGTGTAGATAAAAAATATGAATATGCATTTTGCAATTGGGGATAAAAAGCCTCTGTGTCAGTCAGTCGGGGGGACGGATTGGAGGAATTGGTCGAGTGATCAATCTGATCAATCGATCCAACCTCCACCTCCTGCAGCCTGAGGAAGGAGCCTTGCCAGGGAGCCGAATGGGATTCTAAAGGTATCATCTAAAGGTAGCCTGGGATCTGGGCCCTGGGGTCCCGTCCCTTCCTCCTGCGAGGGTTCGGGACCCCAGGGATCTCTCCTGGCCCCTGCGATCCAGTACCTTCCCTTTTCCCCTGCGGCGTTTGCCCCGGGACTCTGTTCGGGGCTGCTGGGGAGTCTGTGAGGGTTTCTGTCTCTGCAACCGGGAAGTGCAAGGGTTTGGGACCCCGGGACCCTTCCTTGTCCCTGCAGCCCTGCTTTTGGGAACTCTGCCAAGTTGGGGACCCCTCCATTGCCACTGTGATCCCCGCGGCCGGGACCCCTGTCTGGGATCTGTGATCTTGTGTTCCCTTTCTGTTATTGTGACCCCACTGTTGAAAAAATCCTGCTTGGGGTCAGATGGGAGGCTGATTTACCTAGAGGCTGTAATGTCAGATATCTGCTTTGCTTATAGTCTTACTAGTTTTGCTTGTTAGGAATTCTATGCTTTGTTTGCTGTTTCATGAGAGTTGTGTGTTAAGATTTCTATGCTTTGGTTATTGTCTTGTTTAGACTTTGTTTGCCTAGGTTTGTAATTGGTTGTAGAATAAGGCCGCTCTTAGAACTCTCGTGCCTTCAGATACATGCTTTGTGTAAATAAACCACTCTATTTAGATATCAAGATGTGGTAAGATCTTTAGAGACTTTATACCCGTACCCAGCCTAGGCAACAGACCAGCTGAAGCGCATCATCCGCCTCTGCTGCAAGAAACCAGGACACTTTGCCAGAACCTGCCCTAGGAACCAGAAGCAGAAGAAATTCAACAAACAAGAAAACTGAATTTACAGCGCATACCTGCTGTTGATACTACAACGTGCAAAGATATAAATATAGCAGGACTCACATTGGCAAAAGCCTCTCTCCTAAAAAAAAAGGGGGAGGGCGGGTCACAGGGTGTGGAGGTGCAGAAAAATGTAAATGTTAAATGTTCAACTAACAAGGTTTGGCAGCCACCAGGCCAATTTAGGCTTGTGACTACCAAAGGTTTTCATTTCAGATCTACTGAGTGGATGGTCATCATAGTGGACCTGTCAAAAATCTCACAGGACCTGACGGTTTATCACATGGGATTGGACAGTGAGTATTTTGTTATTGGGGACACAGCACACACACCCTTGGAAATTGAGATAGCTCCCATGACCATTAAGGGAAAGATAATAGGCCTCATGTTGTTGGCACGCTGCATGCACCCACCCTTTTATCTTGCAGAGGGGCAAATTCTTGCCCAGGCCATTCCAGTTCCAGCAGAGATCACAGCAGACCGAAAATCACCAGAGGTCTACTGGGCAGAGGTGGTGGGAGAGGGTAAACCCTCTATGGCATGCAACATTGCTTGTGGGTCAGAGCGCCTCCTAGTGGTGGGTGTGTTGCACACAGGCGCCGACATAACCGTAGTCCCGTAAAGCATGTGGCCATCAAACTGGGAATTACAACCTGTGGCTGGCAAACTTCAGGGCATAGGAGGAATCACATTGGCAAGGATTTCAAAAAACCTGGTGCAAATTGAGGGACCTGACGGAAAGGTGGCGAATGTCCGTCCTTTCGTAGCAGATTATAAGGCCCCACTGTGGGGGAGAGACACCATGTCCCAGTGGGGAGTCCAACTGGTCATTCCTAAGACACCCCAGGATTTTTGCAAATAGCCACTGTGGAGCGCCCTATCCAAAAGTTAAAGTGGTTGGAAAATACCCCAAGATGGGTAGCACAGTGGCCTTTGAGTAAAGAAAAGCTCAAGGCGCTTGAGGAGCTCGTGGAAGAGCAATTGGCTCAGGGACACATTGTAGAGACAACAAGCCCCTGGAATTTCTCGATCTTTGTAATAAAGAAACCGGGGAAGGACAAGTGGAGGTTGCTCCATGATCTCCGAGAAATTAATAAAATAGTAGAAGACATGGGACCTCTCCAATCAGGGATGCCCACTCCAACAATGCTCCCTCGAGATTGGCAATTGGCTGTCCTAGACATCAAGGACTGTTTCTACCAAATACCATTGCACCCTGAAGATGCCCCACGGTTTGCATTCTCGGTTCCCACTGTTAATAGGCAAGCCCCAATGAAGCGTTATCAATGGAGAGTTCTTCCACAGGGTCTCAAATCGAGTCCTTTCATATGCCAACAATATGTAGCCTCATTACTGTCTCCGGTACACACCAAGAGAAAGGACGCCATCATCCTTCACTACATGGATGATGTGCTTGTGTGTGCCCCCAATGACTCTATACTCCAATATCACCGCCGGGCCTGTCCAGTGAGAGACTCGGGACACAGTTCTGGGTTCAGTAGATCAGGGCAGGGAGACAGAGTTTATTTACAAAAACCCACTTTTATACATTTCCTATGAGGCCCATGGATTGGAGGATGGAATTCCCACCTCCTCACCACATTGGTCAAGCCAACTGTCATTCACCTTTCTCCTCCCACCTAGAAATATGTAAACAATGAAAGACAGTTAGCAAAACATGGCCAGTGTTTACATTCACGAGTGTGAGAGACTGCACGTCTCTCCTTCAACATGAACGCTCGGCAAACCAGGAAAAAACCTCATGGCAACATCTCACCCTTTTAAGTATATTAAAAAAGAAAACAGAAAAAGAAAAATGAACAATTACGTTACAGGAAAAAAGAAGGAAAAAAACCCTGTATAAAGTTCACCGACCTTCATTTTGGTGACGGTGTGAGGGTTACATGTTGGTCTGATTCTGCCTTTGCTACCCAGGGTTTCACCCTGAATCCCCTTGCAATAACCTGCTCAAAATATCTCGAGCATGGTCTAACATAATTTAACCAACAACCCTCAATTTTTAAAATTTTTATAAGATGCAACGGGAATTATATGGTCCAAAGGCAGGAGCATTCCAAGAAAAATTGATCACGCAATTCGAAATTCTGAACCTCAAAAGTTCTGTCCCAAAACCACAACCCCAAACAATGTGCACTTTCCCCACAAAGGTCACAATGGCTACAGTACATAAAACTGAACCATCACAAACAGTTCCTCTGAGTCCATGATTAACAGTCCGCTGGCTCAAACAGCATCACACTGCTCCACCCAATCCTGCAACAGGCAGTTCCACAGGATCCAAAGCCACTATGGAGGCCATACAGGAAAGGAGAGGATGCCAGTCCGTATCCATGTCAATTAGATCTCAGAGAGGCTTCTCTGATGGGTGGCACCAGGGTTGCACAGAGTGCACAAGGTTTCAGGATCAAACAGGATCAGTCCAATGCACCTGAGGCAGCTCAGCAGACTTGCAGCAGCCGCCTTCATGGCAAAGATCCCGGAACCTGAGGACAGAGAACTTGGAAAACACAAATTGAGCAATTGAATTTCTCTCAAAGAATGCATGCAACATAGGATGTGGATGTAGGAACCACTGCAAAGGTCCAAAGAAAATTCGACCATCGCTATGTGGCAACATCAACAGTTCCTACACTTCAGATGCTGGCTGCAGGCCAGCCAGAGAATTTTGCTCTTTTTCCAGAGCTTGGGAAACTGTTTCGTTCCCCTGATGTCTTCGGCATTTTCTTCGCCTCCGACTTTTCAGGCTTGGCAAGGGCTCAGCCTTAACATGACCCACTGCTTTGCATATTTCTGCAGTATGGTCTGGGCAGCTACACCGTGCGCAGAAAAACAAAGGAGTCACTTCCTGTGCCTCCTTTTCCTGTTTTCCACTGGCCTGAATATTTGCCTGTGTCTTATGTTCATTATTCAGCCCCTTATCAGACGGCTGTGGAGCAGCCGCTGGAGCAGGCACCATAGAATCAAAGGTGTCTAGAACTGCACAGGTCTGGACCATTTCCAGGACATTAGAAGTCTCAGGAATGGTTTTCAGGAGCCTCTGGCAAGCAGAATTAGCGTGGCTCCTTGCTAATTGCTCTAAACTTACATTACTTTTTGCCACATCCCTTAAGAAGGGAAACAGGACTTCCCACGACAGGGCATCGTGGCTGTGAGGCTGTGGAACCACGCCCACAGCTCTCTGGACCGGCTCAGGCACAGCTGCATATTCAGGCAGTGGCTCCGTTAGCTCAGGATTCAGATTCGCCTGGGATGCAGGACCAGAACCCGCATCCCGATTCATGACAGGGCGAGCATGTATCTCTAACAACGCTTTCGCCTCTTTTTCATCCCCCACAGCCGGCTCGACCCGGTTGGGAGGGCGGGCTGGCGACAGCGACTCACTCGGCCTCCGCTCTGAGTGGGGGGGTGTTCGTCACGCTGGGCAGGGGGGCGTGGCAGATCGGCCACAGCTCTCGGCTCCTGCTCGGTCAGCAGACGGGTCAGTGGGTGGGGCCATGCGAGCCGGTGGCAGCTCTGCGACTTCAGCGCTCAGCCATGACCCCTCCGTCTGGGGGAGCACGCGGCAGCGCCAGGCGGCGGCGCGGGGACGGGGCAGGCCAGTGGCCCGCCCTCCGCAGGCCGCGCGGGAGGGAGGGAGGGAGGGTGGGGGCGCGGCGGCAGCAGCAGCAGCCGACAGCCCCTCTCTCTCGGCGCGGGGGGGCATTCTCTGCACGGCAAGGAGGGGAGGCGGCGCGGCGACAACCGCGCAGACCGGTGACGACTCCTCCGCTTCAGCACTCAGTTCGCCCTCCCCCGTCCGGGGACAGTGCGCGGGCGCAGCGAGCGGTGGCACAGCTGCGGCGGGGGGCAGCCCCGGGGGCAGCGCTGTGGCAGCAACAGGCGGCAGCGGGGACTGCGGGGGGGTGGCAGCAGCCGACAGCCCCTCCTGCCCAGGGAGGGGGGGCGTTCGCCTCGCAGGAGGGAGGGGAGGTGGCGCTGCTCTGTGTGGCGGCGGCAGGGTGGACCCCACGGCGGCGGCGGGTGGTGCCAGGGCCGCGGCGGTGGGTGCGGCACAGCGCCGTAGGGCAGGACGCAGAGAACCCGCCCTGGCAGCGGCGGCGGGCGGTGGCGGAGGGGGGTCAGCTGCCACCATGGGCTGCGGCAGGGACCCTGCACGCCGCCGGGCTCGCGAGGGGCGGGGCGCAGCGCTGGCATATGTAAACAATGAAAGACAGTTAGCAAAACATGGCCAGTGTTTACACTCACGAGCGTGAGAGACTGCACGTCTCTCCTTCAACATGAACGCTCGGCAAACCAGGAAAAAACCTCCTGGCAACACTCCAACACACACTTGACCTAGTGGTTAAAGTTTTATCCTCTGCTAGATTTCAATTACAGGAGGGCAAGGTTCAAAGGATGCCACTTTGGAAGTACCTGGGTTTGGAAATCAGTGCAAGGACTGTTGTTCCACAGAGCCTAGAAATTGGTTGCAATCCCGAAACCCTAGCAGATCTCCACTCCCTGTGTGGGTCTTTGAATTGTGTAAGACCCTGGCTAGGCCTCACAAATCAAGATCTAGAACCCCTCTTCAATTTATTGAAGGGGGAGAAGGAGCTGATGTCTCCCAGGGAGCTGACTCCAGAGGCAAAGAGGGCAATTGAAAATGTACAAAAAGCCTTGTCAGAGAGGCAGGCTCCATGATGTGAGCCAAAGGTGCCTTACCATTTCATTGTTCTAGGAAAGCTGCCACACCTGCACGGTTTGATTTTCCAATGGATCGAAGAGCAGAGACATTCACTCTTGATTATAGAGTGGGTCTTCCTCTCTCACCAAAGATCCAAGACCATCACAGAGCCACAGGAGTTGATGGCTCAGGTGATTCGAAAGGCCAGGGTGAGATTATGTGAACTGGCTGGTTGTGACTTTGCAGGTATTCACCTCCCGATCAGACTTTCTGAGGAGGGAAAGAACTCTCCTGAGAGATTGACCAAAGAGATGTTTGAGCATTTGCTGCAGAGTAATGCCAATCTCCAATTATCTCTGGACAGCTACAGGGGACAGATATCAGATCATGCCCCATCCCACAAGTTGTTCAGTGAGGAATTCCACCTCATTCTTCACGAGAAGAGGAGTCGGAGATCACTCAAAGCTTTCACAGTCTTCACAGATGCATCTGGGGGTTCCAACAAGTCGGTGATGACTTGGAGGAACCCACGGACTCAGCATTGGGAAGCTGATGTTGAGTTTGTGGAGGGATCCCCCAAGTGGCTGAACTGGCCACAGTGGTAAGAGCTTTTGAGAAGTTCTTGGCACCAATTAATTTGGTAACCGACTCTGCCTGTCCAGAGCGCAGCAGGCTGTGCTCAAAGAAATAGAGAATGAACATCTCTTCAGGTTGCTTTCAAAGCTAATTTATTTAGTTTCTCATTGAGAGCATCCGTTTTACATGATGCGTGTGAGGTCACACACTGATTTTCCAGGTGAGATTGCAGAGGGGAATCGTCAGGCAGACGCCCTTGCTGCACCAGTTGAAAAGGCACATCTCCCTGATGTCTTCCAACAGGCAAAACTGAGTCACCAACACTACCATCAAAATGTGCCGGCTCTGATCTGACAATTCCAGCTAACACGGAACCAGGCTCGAGCCATCTTGGGTACCTGTCCCAACTGCCAGCTCCAGGCCATGCCATCGATGGGCATGGGGATTAACCCCAGGGGCCTGGGCAGCTGTGAAGTGTGGCAGACAGACATCACACACATTCCTCATTTTGGTCACCTCAACTATGTTCATGTGAGCATTGACACATATTTGGGTGCAGTGTATGCCTCTGCCCATGCAGGAAAAAAGTCTGTGCATGCCAAGCAGCACCTGGTGCAAGCTTTTGCAGTGTTGGGTATTCCAAAAACAATCAAAACGGATAACGGCCCAGTGTATGTGTCCAAGGAGTTCCTATAATTTGTCCAGCAGTGGGGAGTGGAACATAAAACTGGCATCCCCCACTCCCCCACAGGTCAAGCTGTGATTGAGCGTGCACACCAGACTCTCAAGCAGGTTTTGGCTAGGCAGAACACCTCAGCTGCGTGGATGTCTCCACAGCAGAAGCTCTGCAAAGCCATGTTTACCATCAATTTTCTGAATTGTTCATTTGAAAACATGAGTCCACCTGTGGTACATCATTTTAACAGCGGTAATCAGTTTAAATTGTCTCAGCGTCCACCGGTCTTGATTAGGGATCCAGAAACTTGGGAAACCAGAGGTCCCTATGAGCTTGTGACCTGGAGTCGTGGCTATGCATGTGTGGCTACTGCCTCAGGCCCTCGGTGGATTCTCCAGAAATGGGTGAAACCTTTTGTCCCCAAAAATCCAGCTCCAGCAGAAGGGGATAAGAAGCAAGTAGCCGATGCTTCGAAGAGAAGACACCGCCGGATGGAGGAAAAAGAATCTTCCTAGGTGTGGATTCCTTCTGGCAGAAACAGGAACCTTTTAACATGTTTTAAAAAATGTTTATTTTTCCCTTCTAGAGAAAACCTACCTCCCACTCAACCCTATGATGAACTCCATCCAAGTTGTCATCCTGCTAATGCTGAACAGTCTGGCAGCTGCATGGATCGTCCCTCAGCCGCATCAAAACATCTGGGTGACCCTGGCACAGACACTTCAGCAGGAAAACATATGTTTGTCCACTGCAGCAGCTAAGAACCCTATGTCCGCCTTTCTGGTAGGAATTCCTTTGCAGGCTGGAGAATTTCCAGCAGGTTTGAACAAATAGAGGTCCAACGAATTTCCAGAGTCACACACCCCCCAGCCACACAAGGATCACCAAAAGCAAGCTGTGGTGGCCATGAACCCTTAGAGGAATGGGTGCGGAGTTTGCCCAAGATAGCTCAGGAACCCCAAGAGTTAGAACTATTGGGTTCCTCCCCTGCGACATACTGCATCCATTTTGCTGTCATCCCAAAACCTTCTAGCACTGACGAGTACCACCTTATAAGACAGTTCCGGGGAGAGTTTGCTGCAAAAAGGTGGTGTCATAATATAAGCCACATTGCAGCAGACAACCCATCTCACTCTAGCCCCAGAAGCCTCCCTAGGGGATTGTTCTTGGTTTGTGGGGATCGGGCATGGGCAGGAATTCCATCCCAGCTTTTAGGAGGGCCATGTACCATAGGGCAATTGTTCGTATTGACACCCAAACAAACTTTAATTCGCGAATGAACTCACAGAAACAAATCAGCAAACAACATTCGAAAGAGGAGTGCTGATAATCTGGACCCAAATTGTAATTCATAAATTTTTCACTGGGCAAAGTCAAAAAGGGTTGCTGTATCCCTGTTCCTTCCGTGGGTAGCAGCAGCCAAAGCTCTAGGTGAGTGTGGCCATCTAGAGTGCTGGGTGGTCAAACAGGCAAACTTGACGTCCATCGCCATCAGCTCTCTCCTAGAAGACGAGGAAATTACCAGACAGGCCACACTTCAAAACCGTGCTGCTATAGATTTTCTTTTGTTACTGCATGGGCATGAATGCCAGGAATTTGAAGGACTCTGTTGCATGAATCTGTCCTCAAAGGCTCCAAACATCCATGCTGCCCTTTGAAGCATAAACAACATGATCGGACAAGTGAAGCAAGAATCTGATGATTGGATCAAGGAACTGTTCAAGGGCTGGGGATTCACAGGGTGGTGGACTTCTATAGTGAAAACAATTTTGTTACTTTTGGTTATTCTTTTCCTTGTAACCATAGCATTCAGGATCTTACGCTGTTTGATTTTCAAGGCTATTAACAGCCTCATACCTTCTACCTCAGAAGTCAACCACATAGAGTTGGCAAACCTAAAGCAGTCTGATTTCCCTACCAATCCTAAGTGGTGGGAAAACCCACACTCCGTGTCAAAATGAACTTGATGGTTTTTCTTGGTATCTTTTTAAACAAAAAAAGGAGGAGATGTTACATTCCCCTGTGGGAATGGTTTCTCCCCCCTCAGGGCCCCCTAGAGCTTGTACCATGTAGTTTGACCCTTCCTTCCCTTTCTGACCCTATTGGCTGTGTCCCAAACTGCCCCTCCCTGACAGGAGCTGAGAAAAGACCCTGTTCCTCTGTGCACACCCTCTTTCCCTCTGGACACCACCTGGAATAAACATCTTACTACAGCTAAGGGTTAGAGCCTCTTTTGGGTCCTTTTTCCTGTCTATGAAATATTCCTCCAGAACCTGAGAAGGCCTGGGCTAGCTTACAACTTCACAGGGGTTAAAAAGGAGGATTTATTTTCACCCTTTAGCCTATGTATGAATTGACTGGAAAAAAGAGGATGGGCTTGCCTATATAGAGAGAAGCTTTTTCCTGACCCAGGTTTTATTTTGCTGGTATTTCACTGAGAAAAACATTTCACTGAAAAACCATTGCACAGAAATGCTTCCAGAAATGTTACAAGCCACAGACTAGTGTGAAGCAAAGAATATTTTTAACTGCAACCCCCTGATGGGGAAGAAGGTGAGGCTTTCAGACAGCTGGATGAAGTCTCCAGGCCCTAGTTCTCATGGCAGGCTTTGGACACCCCAACATCTGCTGAAGAAACAATACAGCTGAGCACATAAGCAACACAGGAGGTTTCTGGAGCTCATTCATGGTCATATCCTGATGCAGGTGATGGAGCAGGCAATGAGGGAAAATGCTCTACAGAACTGGCTGGGGAGGCACAGGCCAGGGGCAGCTTTGGCTGTAGTGACAATGAGATGGTGGATCCTGAGATGAGGAAGCAAGGCAAATAACAGGACCATAGCCCTGGACTTCAGGAGAGAAAACTTGGGCCTGTTCAGGGTCTTGTTTGGAAGAATACCATGGGATATGAACCCAGAGAGATGAGGTGTCTGGGAGATCTGGTAGTTTTTTCCCAGGATCATGCTCTCTGAGTTCAAGAGCAGTCCATCATCCTGAGCAGGAAAACCAAGCAAAGGCAGCTTGGTTTCCTGCTAAGAGGCCTGCACTGAAGAACAAGTTGCTTTTTAACTAAATTCAAACACAATAGGCAACATGAGGCATGAGGTAAAAACAGAGACAGGTAACTCAGGAGGCAGATAGAGATGATGTCCAAGCATGCAGGGATGGGGTTAGGAAATCCAAAGCCTAACTGGAGTTGAATCTGACAAAGGACATGAAAGGAAGGGCTATTACAGATACATTGGCAGTAAATGGGAGAAAAAGAAAAATGTGTTTCCGCTTCTGAATGGGGCAGAGGACTTTGTGACAAAGGACACAGAAGGCATTGAGAACCTCAGGTTCTCATGCCTTCCTCATCCAGGTCTTCTCTGGGGCCAATTCTGTTTAATCTCTTCATTAATGACCTGGTCACTGGTACAGAGTGTACCCTCATCAAGTTTGAAATAAAATGTATCATCATCTCAGGTGGCACAAAACTCAGGAGTGAGAGAGACCAGATGGTTGTGCTGTCATTCAAAGCGACCTCGATAAACTGGAGTAATGGGCCATAACAATCGCATGATGTTCATGAAAGCAAATTGCCAAGTCCTGCCCCTGAGGACAGACAACCTGGGGTACCAGTGCATAATGGGGATTGACCATCTGGAGGGTGCCTTGGCACCTGGGGGTCCTGGCAAACACCAAGCTGACTGTGATCCAGCTGTGCACTGTTGTGGCAAGGAAGGCTAACAAGTACCCTGGGCTGTTAGAAGGTGGCCAGCAGGTGAAGGGAGGTGATCCTGCCCCTCTGCTCACTACCTGTGAGGTCTGAAGTGCTGTGTCCAGTTTTGGGCTCCCCAATAAAAGCAAGATGTGAATTTACCTGAGAGAGCCCCCCTGAGAAGGCCACAAAGATGATAAAAGGATCAGAGCATGCCTCCTATGAGGAAAGGCTGAGAGAACTGGGACTGTTCAGCATGGAGAAGTTTTGGGAGGATCTCAGCAACATTTATACACACCTGAAGGGAGGGTGAAAAGAGGATGGAGTCAGGCTCTTTCCAGTGGTGCTCAATTACAGAACTGGAAACAATGGATACAAACTGAAACACAAGAGGTGCTGTCTAAACACAATATAAAACTTTTTCAGTGTGGGGGTGGTCAAACACTGATGGTTTGCTCAGAGAGGTTATGGAGTCTCCATCTTTGGTAATACTAAAATCCTGACTGGACATGGTTCTGGGCAACTCTGTTCCTGTTTGATCAGTGGGGTTGGACCAGGTGACCTCCTGGTCTCTTCCAACCTCAAGCATTCTGAGAGTGCATTTTCAAAGCCACAAGGAGTTTGGCTGTGTGGGACAGATGGAGCCAGCAGTACCTCTGGTGGAGAAACTGAGAGTAAGGAATCTAGAATCACCATTCTGGAGCAGCATAATTTACTGTGGGTTTTGAGGTTTTGGAACACCATGAGTACACAGGCTCATATTCTGAGAGCACATAAAACATAGCACTAAGCATCCCTTGGTAAAAGTAAAATAATCAAGCTAAAAGCCTGCCTTTCTCATAAACACAACATAATGAAACACAAAATGTTCTTTTCCCTGGAATTCAAATTTTCTGATTTATTTTTTCAGACCATAATTGGAAACAGATGCTCCATCAGAGTCTGACACAAGTGAGCTGTAGTCCAGAAAGAATTCTAAGATCTCAGAATAGAAAACATGGTGTAAATAATATATTTTATTCAAGACAAAGAGGAGTGGCAAGTACTTCAAATTATGGGTTATAGGGGGAGGTGAAGAAGTGATTTCTAGAAGGTAGCCAATGTCAGAGCCATTATTTGTCTCTACTGGCCATTTAAAACAGAAAATTATTGTTGTCTCTTGTTAGATTTTTCAATTTTCCCTAGTTGGTATGTGTTGGGGGTTAGATTTAGTTTTGGTTTTTTTTCCCTCTTCTCACAGAATTTTTTCCCATAAGTTTCCAAGAAGCCTTAATGACTACTTAGTCAAGACAAAAAGAGTGCTTGAAGGATATAGCAGCACGAAGCTACACCTATTGTTTTTGAGTCCCTGGGAGTGTCCCTCAGACGCGAGAGATGATTAGCTTTAGAGAAAGGCAAAAAGACAGATCTGGGGGAGGGGAGGGCACTCTTGCTCTCAGCGCCGAGGAGGACAGTCAGGCTGCCCTCTGCCTCTGCCTCGTCCTGGGAAAATCTATCGTCATCTGCTGTGTACCCGAGAATCCTGAACTCGCTTTCTCCAGCCTCTCCCCCCACCGCCGCTGCTTCTTCAGACCTTTGAAGCTCTCCTGCTACTCTGTAGCCCTGCACTGCCCAGCCCTGCCGGGACACCCCTGCTGTTCCAGCTGCCAGCGCAGAGCTCCTCATCTCATCCACCAGCCCGGGACTTTTTCCTTCCTTCCAGTTCGGCCTCTCGGAGTCCTGCAAGAGCACCCAGATCAAACTGCTCTGGGCTTTTGTAAAAGAAAGCCCTCAAGGTTCTTAGTTCTGTTTATTATTGATGCTGTAGTTGTTGTTTGTTTGTCGTTTTGTCATATATACTAGTAAAGAACTGTTATTCCTACCCCCATACCTCTGCCTGAAAGCTCCTTTAATTTTCCTTTTAATTAGAATAATTTAGAAGGAAGAGATTTGAATTCTCCATCTCTAGAGAGGTCCTGCCCCTTCCTAGCAGATATCTGTCTTTCAAACCAAGACAGACTATTGGCGCCCACTGTGGGGCTTGAGAGCATTGAGAAGAAAAGGAATAACAGTTCTTAAGTGACCTTGTGCACTGGGTATAAAAACCTCCCTAAATAGCATCATGTGGTCTAGCTTACCTTAGTTGGGGTGGCATGTAGTTGTGGCTGTGTTTCTCCCATTTGCAGGCCCTTATTTAAACATGGGCCCTATAACTAAGGCTACTGTGGCTGTTATCCAGTTTGCACTATGGGTTAATAAGGTGAGGAATTCATGGATTTTTAACTTCCTCTGGAAGGCAGGCACATAGATACATAGCTATCACACTCTAAGTGTTTGTTTGTGGGGTTACTTTAAAAATAGTACCTATTGTAAAGAAATGACACCAGGGGAAATTTTTTCCCAACCCTTTACTCAGCTCTTTGAATCTATTCCACCAGTTTTTGAAGAGTTTAAATTCTCTCTGAATGCTAATGATATCATACAATAGCTAGTATTGCTCACAGGCCTATTCTATTTAATATTCCGAGATAAGGGAAGATTGGCCTGGATAACCACCCTGATACCTACCCCAGAGAATAAAGACACTGCCCTAGAGACTGGAGATGCTGCCCCACCACCTGACCCTGACATAAAGCCCACCTCAGGAATGAACCACCCAGATTGGGTGGGAGTTCTGGTGAAGGAGATGAGCAAGATGCTGAAGGAGCACACTTCCCTAGTGGTGGCCTCATTAGCCCCAGCTGCTGGCAAACCCTCCCCCTGCCCTGAAGAGGAAGAGTCTGAAGGTGCAGCAGTAGAACCCACAGACGTTACAACTGTCCAAGTTCCAGCTGAACCACAGGGGCAGTCACAGCCAGCAGCAGTTGCCCCTGTAGAAAAGAAGAAATATAAGGTGAAATCAGAGCACCCAAGTGATAAAGATAAAAAAGGAAGGCCCTCACAACCCACAGGGGAGCCAGAAGTTGAGATCATCACCGAGTCCCTGTCATATGAAAATCTCCGTACCCTGCAAAAAGATGTTGCACGACGGAGACGTGAGCCTTATACAGCCTAGTTACTTAGGGTCTAAGACCTTATGGGTAGAAGTGTGCAACTAGATGGTGGTGAAGCAAGGAATATGGGACCCTTGACCCAAGACTCAGGTGTGAATCAGGTATTTGTAAAAGAGCAAAGACCCCTTCACCTTTGGGACCGGCTTTTAATGAGTGTAAGGGAGAGGTTTGTCCACAGAGACAGAATGCAGGAGCACCACCTTAGCATGCGCTGGAAGACTGTTGAGGAAGGGATCCAACAGCTGAGAGAAGTGGCAATACTAGAGGTGGTTTTTAAGAGGGATAGACAGCATAACAATGACCCCGACAACGTCAAGTGCACAAGGCAAATGTTGTAAAATCTAGCAACTAAAGGGCCATCTGAATATAAAACATTCATGTCAATGATTAATGCTGATACCAGCCGAGTGACTGTAGGTTCTGTAGCCAGCAAGCTTAGAAATTTTGACAGTATGATCAGTAGCCCAATGCAGACTCAGGTCTCTGCCGTAGTTAAAGAACTCCAAGAAGAGATAAGGGAGGTGAGGGAAGAGATGAGGAGAAACAGTTCCCATGTAGCACCGGTGCGAGCCACAGGCCCCAGAGTCAGAACCCAACGTCCTTCAGCTAAAGAGAGAGAGTACATCCCAAGAGCTGACCTGTAGTCTTTCCTGCGTGACCATGGAGAAGACATGGAAAGGTGAGATGGGAAACCCACTTCTGCCCTAGCAGCACAGGTGCGTGAGCTCAAAGAGAGAAACACTAACCGAAGAGGTTCCACTAGAATGAAGGTAGCCTCAGCCTCCCATGACCAGGCTGTCAGGTATTACAGAAATGAAGATGCTCTGTCAGACCCTCTTGAAAGAACCTCTACTATGTATACACAGGAAGAGAGTAGTAACCGGTGCTAGAGGGGCCCTGCCTCTAGCCAGGAAGAGGCACGAGAAAACCGAGTCTTTTAGACTGTGTGAGTTCTATGGCCTAGCACATCAGAGCCACAGAAATATAAATCTTTAGTTGACACCGGTTCTCAGTGTACCCTAATGCCGTCAGAACATGAGGGAGCAGAACCTATTTCCATTGCCGAGGTAACAGGGGGATCACAAGAATTGACTCAGTTAGAAACCGAGGTGAGCCTGACCGGGAAGGAGTAGCAGAAACATCCAGTTGTAACTAGCCCAGAGGCTCCGTGTATTCTGGGCATAAACTATCTCAAGAATAGCTATTACAAAGACCCTAAGGGGTTCAGATGAGCTTTTGGAATAGCTGCTGTAGAGGCAGAGGGCATTAAGAAATTGAACACCTTGCCTAGATTATCAGAGAACCCATCTGCAGTAAGACTCCTGAAGGTAGAAGAGCAACGAGTACCTGTTGCCACCTCGACAGTGCATCGCCGGCAGTATCAGACAAATCGAGATGCTGTGATCCCCATCCACAAGATGATCCGAAAGCTAGAGAGCCAAGGGGTGGTCAGTAAAACCCACTCACCCTTCAACAGCCCCATTTAGCCTGTGCGCAAGTCTGACAGGGAATGGAGACTGACTGTAGACTATCGTGGCTTGAATGAAGTGACTCCACCGCTGAGCGCCGCTGTGCCAGACATGCTAGAACTTCAGTACGAGCTAGAGTCCAAAGCAGCGAAGTGGTACGCCACAATCGACATTGCTAATGCGTTTTTCTCCATTCCTCTAGCTGCAGAATGTAGGCCTCAGTTTGCTTTTACCTGGAGGGGCGTGCAGTACACCTAGAACCGACTGCCCCAGGGGTAGAAGCACAGTCCCACCATCTGCCATGGACTGATCCAGGCTGCACTAGAAAAGGGTGAAGCTCCAGAACACCTACAGTACATTGATGACATCATTGTGTAAAGGAACACAGCAAGAAAAGTGTTTGAGAAAAGAGAGAAGATCATCCAGATTCTCCTAGAAGCTAGTTTTGCCATCAAAAAGAGCAAAGTCAAGGGACCTGCCAAGGAGATCCAGTTCCTAGGAGTAAAGTGAGAAGATGGGCGGCGTCAGATTCCCATTGAGGTCATCAGTAAGATCACTGCGATGTCTCCACCGACCAGCAAGAAGGAAACGCAAGCTTTCCTAGGCGCCATAAGCTTTTAGAAAATGCACATTCCCGAGTACAGCCAGATTGTGAGCCCTCTCTACCGGGTTACCCGCAAAAAGAACGATTTCCACTGGGGCCCTGAACAGCAACAAGCCTTTGCCCAGATCAAGCAGGAAATCGCTCATGCAGTGGCCCTTGGCCCAGTCAGGACAGGACCAGAAGTAAAGAACGTGCTCTACTCTGCAGCCGGGAACCATGGCCTGTCCTAGAGCCTTTAGCAGAAAGTGCCTAGTGAGACTCGGAGTCGACCACTGAGATTCTAGAGTCAGAGCTACAGAGGGTCTGAAGCCAACTACACCCCAACAGAAAAAGAAATCTTAGCTGCCTATGAAAGAGTCCAGGCTGCCTCAGAAGTGATAAGCACAGAAGCCCAACTCCTCCTAGCGCCCCGACTACCTGTGCTGGGGTGGATGTTCAAAAGAAAGGTTCCCTCTACCCACCATGCCACCGATGCCACATAGAGCAAATGGACTGCCCTCATCACTCAGCGCGCCCGTATCAGAAACCCAAATCGCCCTGGGATTTTGGAGATAATCACAAACTGGCCAAAAAGTGAAAACTTTGATCTCACAGATAGAGAAGAACAAGAGCAAGTGACACGTGCCGAAGAAGCTCCACCGTATAATCAGCTGCCAGCAGAAGAAACGTGCTACGCTCTTTTCACTGACGGTTCCTGTCGCATCGTAGGGATGAACCGCAAGTAGAAAGCAGCCGTATAGAGCCCCACACGACAAGTTGCACAAGCCACTGAAGGAGAAGGTAGATCAAGTCAACTTGCAGAACTCAAGGCTGTTCAGTTGGCCCTAGACATTGCTGAAAGAAAAAAGTAGCCAAAGCTCTACCTCTACACTGATTCATAGATAGTAGCCAATGCTCTGTAGAGTTAGCTAGAAAGGTAGAAAAAGGCCAACTAGCAGCGTGGGAGAAAACCAATCTGAGCTGCTAATGAGTAGAAAGACATTGCTGCTCGGGTAGTCAAGCTACCTGTAAAAGTCCGCCATGTAGACGCCCATGTCCCCAAGAGTCGGGCTAATGAGGAGCACCAAAACAACGAGCAAGTAGATCAAGCCGCCAAGATAGAAGTGTCAAAGATAGAACTATATTAGCAACACAAGGGAGAATTGTTCCTAGCTCGATAAGCCCACGACGCCTCAAGTCATCAGGGCAAAGATACCACCTATAAGTGGGCACGAGACCGAGGGGTAGATCTAACCATAGACAGCATTTCTCAAGTTATCCATGACTGTAAGACATGTGCTGCAATCAAGCAGACTAAGCGAGTGAAGCCCCTATGGTATGGCGGGCGATAGTCCAAATACAAGTATGGGGAAGCCTGGCAGATTGACTACATCACCCTTCCCCAAACCCGCCAAGGCAAGCGCTACGTGCTGACCATAGTAGAAGCCACCACTAGATGGCTAGAAACCTACCCTGTGCCTCACGCTACTGCCAAGAACACCATCCTGGGCCTGGAAAAGCAAGTCCTGTGGAGACATGGCACCCCTGAGAGAATCGAGTCAGACAATGAGACCCATTTCAAGAACAGCCTTATAGCAGCCTGGGCTAGAGAACATGGCGTTGAGTGAGTGTACCACATTCCTTATCACGCACCAGCAGCCAGGAAAGTTGAACAGTGCAATGGCCTGCTTAAAACCACCTTGAAGGCATTGGGTGGGGAGACTTTCAAAAACTGGGAGATTAATTTAGCAAAGGCCACATAGTTAGTGAACACTCGAGGTTCCACCAACCGAGCAGGCCCTGCCCAATCTGAGCCCCTGAGAACAACAGATAGAGATAAAGTTCCAGTAGTACACATGAGGGGTATGCTGAGAAAAACTGTTTAGATTAATTCTGCCTCCAGCAAAGACAATCCCACCCGTGGGGTTGTCTTCGCTCAGGGACCAAGATGCACCTGGTGGGTGATGCAAAGAGATAGAGAGACCCGATGCATACCTCAAAGAGACCTTGTTTTAAGATGAACTACCCACATCATGTGTCTGTACCCATATCTGTATGTATAGATGTATATAATTTAAGACATGCATGTGTATATATATATATATACATTTTGAAAGTTTAAATTCAATGTAATAGGTTGGTATAGAAAAAAATTCGGGGTGGATGATGTTGGGAGTTAGATTTAGTTTTGTTTTTTTTTCCCTCTTCTCACAGAATTTTTTCCCATAAGTTTCCAAAAAGCCTTAATGACTACTTAGTCAAGACAAAAAGAGTGCTTGAAAGATATAGCAGCACGAAGCTACACCTATTGTTTTTGAGTCCCTGGGAGTGTCCCTCAGACGCGAGAGATGATTAGCTTTAGAGAAAGGCAAAAAGACAGATCTGGGGGAGGGGAGGGCACTCTTGCTCTCAGCGCCGAGGAGGACAGTCAGGCTGCCCTCTGCCTCTGCCTCGTCCTGGGAAAATCTATCGTCATCTGCTGTGTACCCGAGAATCCTGAACTCGCTTTCTTCAGCCTCTCCCCCCACCGCCGCTGCTTCTTCAGACCTTTGAAGCTCTCCTGCTACTCTGTAGCCCTGCACTGCCCAGCCCTGCCGGGACACCCCTGCTGTTCCAGCTGCCAGCGCAGAGCTCCTCATCTCATCCACCAGCCCGGGACTTTTTCCTTCCTTCCAGTTCGGCCTCTCGGAGTCCTGCAAGAGCACCCAGATCAAACTGCTCTGGGCTTTTGTAAAAGAAAGCCCTCAAGGTTCTTAGTTCTGTTTATTATTGATGCTGTAGTTGTTGTTTGTTTGTCGTTTTGTCATATATACTAGTAAAGAACTGTTATTCCTACCCCCATACCTCTGCCTGAAAGCTCCTTTAATTTTCCTTTTAATTAGAATAATTTAGAAGGAAGAGATTTGAATTCTCCATCTCTAGAGAGGTCCTGCCCCTTCCTAGCAAATATCTGTCTTTCAAACCAAGACAGTATGTAAGAAGATAATGAATAATGAAAGTACATTAAAATGAAAGGTGTTCATTTTTTTTTGCTAATGGGCGTGAGAGAACATGACTGTGAAAATACTGGGAGGGTACAATAATTTTCAGAAATTAGATTCCTCTCACAGAAATTTTACTTTTAAAGTATGGAAAAATGTTGCAGCTTCATCTGGTTTGGGAATGAAATACATAGGGCTTCAGAGGAGATGACTCCTTCTGATTGTGCTGAATGCAGTCCTTACCCTGACAAATTTTCAGGCCATTTGTTTATACTGTGTGCTCCAGCCAAATCCTCCAGCTCCCTTGGGTAATGGCACCCTTTGGATACAATCTGCCATTTGCTAAGTGATTTGCTGCAAGGAGCCCTTTTTTATTACACTGAATTGCTCAAGCTTTGCTGGAAATCCCAGGTTTTGTCTGTGCACATATGCATGGATATACTTGCAATGATTGCTGTATTTAACTGATCCCTTGTGTGAGTGAACATTAAGTGTGTACTGCATTCTGTGTGCTTGCACACACATTTGGACTCTGTGGGTGAGTGTGTATCCTGGCTGTGTGTGCAGGCATGTGCAAGCGCACACACGCAGAGGAAAGGTTGGATTCAGAAACTGTTTTCTTGCCGTTTTACACAGCCACAAGGCAGGCATTCCCCCATTACAATGCATTTTCAGAAGTGTTTCTCTTCTATTTTGCTAGGGGGAGAGGGAAATTTTTATTGCAGTCATGTACAGATATCTGTTCCTGAGCAGTGTAACCTGCTTTCCTACTAAGTGTCCTGCATCCCCTGCTGTAATCCCAGGTTGTGGATTGCACACCATCTCTAGTCTTCCCTGCTCTCCCTCTGCCCAGAGAGTGTGGATGTTCTGGCAGCTGCTGTTAGCTGTGGGAGCACTGCTTTGGGTTTCTGTCCCCTGCTTAGCTGGCAATCTTCAAATAGAAATGTAGTCTCTTGGCTGCTACCCTTCTGTCAAATGTTAACTTAATTGGCCAGTAGGAAAAAAAATTAGGGAGAGGAACCGGAGACACTTTCTCTAGCACTACCTAAACCCTATCTCTTTCAGAAATCAGGATTACATCCAGGGATTTGAGGTACGAAGGTCAAGGGGCAGGCAGTGTGCAGGCATAGAAGACATCACTACTGTATGAAATACAGAAACAATAATGACATTACTGTTTGCTCTTTTTATTTCTTTTTTTTTTTTTTTTCTTTTAAGGCTTGTTTGCTTGTCCTAGCAATGAATCAAAGAAAATCAGAAGATTAAATAAGTGACATATGTTTTTTCTTCATCAGCTTTTCCCTTCATCAGCTTTTCCACTGCAAGAACGTCCCAGACTTTTGGAATCCATCTGTTTGGTTACAATAAACCTGAGTTTCAGCCTCCTGCTGTCATAACAATTCTCTCTGCAGGAGCAATAGGAGCTGGAGTGATTGATGAGATCTCAACTTACTATCCTCTTTCAGCCCAGGAAGAACACAGTGCTGGGATAATTGACCCATTGTTTCAGCTCAACGTGTAGGCAGTCTAGCAGATAAAAGGCACTTTGCATCTTCCAGCAGTTCTTCTCTGGTGGAGTTGTGCTGACTTGAAGCTAGGTTTGTATGGATGTGGATGGGAATTCAAAATCAGGTTGCTTTATTTTAATTGACACAAAAGAAAAGGAGAAGTTGCTATAGGCAATCATAACCCCTCAAGTTTGGAAGTGATATCTTGGGTAGGTTCTGTGGAACAAGGGAGGAGTCCCTACTGGACAGGGAACTTTTACCCCAAGGTTTAATACTGAAATCTTTTTGACTGTAGTTGTGCAAGGCAAATGAGAGCAGATGTGTAGTCGTGCATTTCTATACCCGAGCAGGTGTTTCTATATAAGGAAGTTAAACTAGAATTTTCTATAGCCTGCTACAGGGTCATCATTTAGTCTGGGAGGTAACTGTCATGGAAGAGTTTTGGCTCCTGAATTCCCATATATCTTTTCAGGTGGGTATTCTACAAATCACCAGCTGGCATCACAGAGAGGTAATGGCAAGCAAAGCATATCCATAAGATGCCATTTGCCCCAATCTGTTCTCTAGTAAGATGCCACTAGTTGTTACTCTACTGTGCCCTAGGGGATGTAAAATAAAGGATTTTAGACCTAATCTCAATTTCTGTGTCTCATTACAAGGAGAAGTGGCCCTTCTGTGCATCAAGTTGTGCTGGACATCCAAACTGGTGCTGGAACTTCACTGTAAAGGTATTATGCCTTTCCAAAACTATTCAGTGTAGATCATGAACCTCTGCAGACATTTTGGTGGAAGCCAAAGGAGCTGCCTGTATTGGTTTACTCATGGGCCTTGGAGAGAGCTGTGGGAGTCAGAGTGAACCTTCGCTGAGTAATTTCTTAGACTCTGTAGGAGAATGTATCTGCCTGAAGGGAGAGGGAACCCAGGGTTTTAAGGAAGATCACAATCTGACTTCAATCTGTGAAGCTAATACACTTCTTATGCAGGGCACCTCTAGCTGCGGGGTTTTCACTTCCTGTGAAGATGTCTGGAGTGTTTTCTTTGTGCTGCAGCTTGTGCAAGTCTCTGTTGATGAATTAAGTAATGTTCAAATTTTATGTGAAAATTTGGGCAGTTATCTCAGAGCTAAGGGGAAGGCCAACATGCCCATCTTTAATCAAATACACATGGTTTCATTTTCCACTCTTCTGCACATGTGAAATTGAATGTTTTTAAAATTAGACTTGTGTAGAGGTTGCTGTATGCACTATGCAAGCTTTTTGATACATGAGACTACTACATGATCCAGTGTGAGCTGTGAACCACTGATAACTTCTGCAATTTTTGATACAGAGACTAAGTGCCATGTCTTTGGAAGCATGCTAAAGCTGCATGAGTTTAGGTTTTAGTTTCCAAAGTATGCTAATAGAAGATTCTTCTAAATACTGGAGAATACATCTTTGGCTAGCAGAAATTCTTGAAACTGATTTCCCTTTGAAAACCACACTCTGGTGATTCAGACTGAAGAATGCTTTAAGCCTTTTGTCTGTAAGGTACATGTCTTATGTAGGGTTCTGTTTTAATTTACTGCACTTGTAAGCAGGTTTTTCAAACTCATCACAGTGGTCTCTTATAAATCACAAGGAATAGTCCACCTTCAATACACTTTCCAGTTCTACCCAATGAGTCAAGGCTTGTCAAAGACCATTTTAGAAATCTTGAATAAATCTGATATGTTGAGACAGCTGTTAAATATATTTATTTTTTTCCCCCAGGTTTCCTTTCCTTCACTATGAGCGATGCAATTGTAGTGCTATTTTTAGCCCAACTTTTCAGTCGTATGTATTTCTACCGTCCATGCACACTTAATTTATTCTAACATGAAAAATACTGGGAAAGTCACTAACCCCCAAAAAAAGTTTTTACAAGCTGAACTGGAGGCTAGCTGTTGCTCATATACACTCCAGATGCCCAAGCCTACCATTAAAGGAGTGAAATCAGATTTCAGGGTGCAGTCTGACTCTTATGTATATCTTCCCTGAAAACAAATGTCTCTTCAAAATGAAAACCTCAGCAGAGGTACCTAAAATAACCTTGTGTCTGAGGGCAGTTTGCTTCAGTGTGGAAGGGAGAGTGAAATCTGTTGATCTTTCTGCTTGTTTAATAGGATTTTACCTAGCAGGAGAGAATAGGGGTATTGTGGGTTTTTTAGTGTATTTGTTTTTACTAAGAAACCTGATACGAAAAAGAGAAGCCTGCTCCTGTTTGTCACCCAGTCTTTCTGAAGTTGTTGGGAGTGTTGGTGCTCCTCAATTATAAGTGGATCACTCTTAGGTTGATCATCTTCTCCTTCCCTTTTGCAAGTGCCCCTTTCTACTCCTGGTTTTGCTTTGTAGGCTGGCCTGGAGGTGAGAATTTGAAACTAGCATGGTGTGCACATGGGGTGAGATCCTTGCAGGCTACAGGGGCTTTTTCCCAGCTCCCAAACACTTGTATTCTTCAAGAGTGATCAGGAAAGGTTCACTTCCACATGAGGGCAGGGATGCACCCGCTGAGCTCAGGTAGTTGGGCAAAGACATGTGTTCCCCAGTGATGTGCTGGGGACCAGTGCGTCACTAATGGTGACTGGTAGTGAGTCAGGAATGGGGAAAATGAGGTGGATAACAGTAACCCATCTGTGCTGGTAGTTAAGTGTATGGTATGGTCTGCTTTCAGCTTCTAAGTTAAGGAATAACATCACTAGCTTGGAAAAAAAGTGGAGGACTGTAAGTCCTCTGTTGTTGCCTTTCCAAAGGGGATTAAATAAGACAATATCTAATAAATAATATAGAGAGCTTATGGGTCCGTCTTCAATTGGAGTTTAAACAAAGAGGTCTGGGCTTTTAAAGTGCCTTCTCAAATGTTCAGCTTTCTGGAAATATGTCATTCCAGAACATCCCCGGCATCGCAACAGAGATGGTACTTCCTCCTTTAGCAGTGGTGGCCGAGCCAGGACAAGTGAGGGAAATGCCGGGGTGGTGGTGACAAGCTGGTGCCGCTGCGCCATCTCTGTCACGGCTCTGTGTGTGGCCAGCACCATGTGGGCTCAGGGGCTGCATGAGTGTGTGGTGTGACCCAGTGCCACATTCCTGGGACGCCTGTGCCCTAAGCTGCTGCAGCCCAGTCCTGCTGGCTGGAGGGCAGGCCCCATACCCCAGCAGCAGCAGCAGCACCACTGGGGTGCTGGCTGGCTCCTGCATGGAGTGAAAGAACCGGGAGCTTGTCAGGCCCGCTTGACTGCTGGTCACTGGAGAGAATCAAAAAATTAGATAATTAACCAAGGCTATATGTAAAAATTAGGTTTTATGCCTACTCTGGGCATTGAGGGGTGACACAGTTGGACACGAAAGAACCACGCGACTCTCAGATGTCCCAGAAGGAAAGAAGGGGCAGAACTTTACGTTCTTTCGTATTTATACATTTTTGGCACTAGTTGTGGATTGGAGAATAGGGTCACGACCCCTCCAACCACACTGGTCAACAGACAGTCAGTTTTTCTCCTCCAGAAAGGAATGTAAACAGAAAACAACTGTTAGGTAAACAGAGTTATATTTACATTAAGAGACTGTTAGAAGTGTGAGAATCTGCCTCTAAGAAGGTAAATAATCAGAAAGCTAAGAAAATTTCCAAAGGAGCAGGGTGACAGGGGGATTCCTTATTTTTTTCCTGTAGACCAGAGAGGGGAGCTCACCTGCTTTTTATTCATTGCCACCCTGCTCTCTGCACCAAAGTGCATGCCTTCTGTAACCCATTAGGAAGGGTGGAAGACTTAGATGCTATTCATGTTGTGTCTATGGTCCTCACAATTATATACTTCCTGAGATCAGAGAGAATAAATCCTCGCCAATTAGAAGGTCTTCTAATGTCAAGTTGTGACTAATAAACATCTGAGCTGCAGATGTGGTACTGTAGGTGTACCTGTTGCCTCAAACTTTTCTAGCATTAATTACTCTGGTGATTGTGGGTCATGGTTATGCACCTTAGTGTGGGCCTGACATTGTTCTGAATTTAGGCTTCAGGCTCTGCCAGTGTCTGTGTGAAAGGCAGGTGAGCAACTTTCTCATGTTAGCCTGAGAAATCTTAAAGGAGGAATTCAAACAAACCTTGGGAAGTGAGAAATCATCCACAGGAGGTGTTTTTCCAACATGTTTACTGGAAAGAAATGTTTACTAAAGGGTGTAGACGCTGAATAACCAATCATGTTCTTTGTACCGAACTACTCTATAAAAGTAGAATTTAGAAGCATAAGGTTGCTCTCATTTTTACCATCATGGAGAGTCATGTTATTTCTGTGCCGAAAACCATAGAAACATCTTAGCTATTTCTGAGCATGAAATAATGCATTTTTCTCTTTGTTCCTTGTCCATTTCTGCAATGCAGAGATGTCAGCCCAGTTAAAAATGCAAATTTCCATTTCAGCCATAATTTTAAGCTGTGTTTACGACTGCAAAACAATGCTATTTGCATGCTGTATGCTTTTAAAGGTCTGTTTCTAAAGCCACCATAACCAGAATTCAACATCTTAACTAAGGAAACCTTACCATCTGGTAAAAATGAAAAATAGAGTCCCAGTAATGCACAAAAACACAACTTATACAGAACCCAGGTGGGTTTGGATGCCCGTAGGCATCAAGGTCAGGCATCAGTGCTCCTATGATAAAGTTAAAACTCATTTTTCCAATGTCTAGAAACAGTTTTGAACATAATTGGAAACTCTGGATCCTAACTCTGAAATCTGAGACTGTCTGGCATCAGCACAGATTTTATTGACTTGACATCTCTTTGTTCACACCAGTATCCCAGGGCAAAACACCCCCATATGAGGCACTTTTTACTCCAAATTCATATCTTAGTTTCATGGCTGTGGTAATGACAGAAGTAGTTGATTAGTAACGGCCATCCCTTTTCTGTTTCCCCTGGCCTTGTTTCCCTCTTGAATAGAGTTTACAACTTTTTTTTCCTTTATTTTCTCTTGGCTTTACAGTAGTACTGCATCAAATGTTACCCGTAATCTTTTGTCCTAAGCATTTCAAGTGCCTTTCATGAAGCCGGGGCTTCCATGCTGTGAAACACTGACCCCACTGTGATTCCATTTGCAATGTGGTTTCATCTGTAAGAGTTTCTTGCTCTGTGTTTCCCCACTGCACAGTTGTGTGTGCGTTGGGAGGTGAGAGATAAGACAGGGACCATTGCTTGGAATGTCTTTTCTCACTCCTAGTTTTCTCCTCATCACCCCACTCCAACTTCTTAACTGCAGAATTTCCCAAAGCAACCCAGCACAGTATAATGGTGCCTGTGAATGAAACCTCACCTTTTATTAATGTTAAGTATTTCTCTTACTATGCTAATGTCTGGAAAGTATTCTGCAGATAGGCCATAAATTGCTTTAGAATATTTTCTTTGTGTTATTTTGCTCTCTGCTCTGGACCAGCAAGAATATGGTTCAAATATTAATTTTATGGTGTGTCTCAAGAGTGGATTATAATGTTCAGTTATGCATTTCATCTGCAAGGCACTGGATGCACATTCCTGCATTAAATAAAAAACCCGACATTTTAAAGAAGAAACAGAAGGATATGGCACATAAAAGCAATGGAAGAAGAGCCTTCCATTATGATTGCCTTTGTGTAAAATCAGAGGGAGTTGTGTAAACCAGACAGAAGTCAAATGTCTTATAAACAGAGTTTGTACATGACTTAGATTGTTATGCTATTTAAACCTTTCTGCAAGATACAAGTTTAGAAGTTGAATGATGCCTCAGATAAATATACTGGAGACCTTATGATGCACACATTTCACACACTCATTCCACACACCCATACGCGTGTGTGGGTGTTCTACTTTGCTCCGTAAGTCCCTTAAAGCTCTGCCTCTGGGAAGCATCCTGTCACTGTGGGCAGTGCGAAGAAGTGCTCTAGTGCTTGCAATGGCATTCTCTCCTCCTCGGGGTTTTCCCTACAGCAGGAAAACCTGAACAAGGCTATAGCTTCTGTCACTGTCTAGAGACATAAAAGTATCATTATTTTGAATCCTTGTCCCCTTACTCAAGGTTGGTGATTCAGGGTGATATTTGCTTAGGAGCCAAATGGCTATCTTTGTGTCATTCAGCACAGTGTAAATCTCCCTGATGATGCTGCCCAAATTCTATGTGTCCTCTCAAGAAGATCTCCATTTTTCTCACAATGCTTTTTCATGTGGGCTGTGAGATCTTGGTGGCTATGGAACTTCTACCCACAGGAGCAGCTGGATCCAGGCTTAGGACTTGCATTTAGGTAATGAGGAGGCCTAGTGAAAGCCCAGTGTTGAACAGCAGGGCTCTGAAAACACGGCTGACTGGGGCAAAGGCAGATGCAGGGTATCAGGCTGAAATTCAGCAGCCAAGGATGTCTTCCAAGTGAGACCAAGCATAGAAAGATGGCCACTCTTCAATGCAGATACTTTGCCACTGAGAATGGGGCGGGGCAAGTTCTGGAGAGGGAGAAACCTGGTGGAGCCTGTTCTCTGCTGCCCCTTGGGATAGGAGCCCAAGTGCTTCTCTGTGTGGGCGCTCAACCATTCAGGTTTCCTAGAAGGAGTATTTCAAGTATTTCTTTGGCACCTCCCCAAAGTGCTCTTGGCAAAGCTGTCAAATGTGTCATTGTAATGGGAGGCCTCTTTGCTGCAGTTCGAGCATCAAGAGCTGGCTGAGGGGCCGGTCTGAGGAGGACTGGTTGCAGAGAGCTCTCAGCGGAAATCCTTTGACTCTGGAACTTGTTTGCTCTGGCAAACTCCCTATGCCTGTCTGGACATAAAGAGGGTTCAAGACACATGGATTTTGTTTGGTTTTCCTGGAGGGAAGGCTTTGCTTTGAATTTGGCTGAATTTCTGGGTAGGAGAGAGAGAGAGTGTGTGTGCTTCAGGCTGTATTGGTCTGTGTCTTGTGTGAGGGTGATACTGGTGCTTTTCTGTGACCTTTTGCTTTCTGAATCAGATGTAAATACCACAGAGGCAGGCTCTTCATGTGCCTTTGACAATGAAATAGAGGTTAAAGTACATGAGGGAAGATTTCTCTCGTTTCTTAGCTGCAGGTGGAGATCAGATAGATGCTCTCACTCTGTAGCTCCCAGCAGTCTAGCTCATTTTCTGCCACCTCTGTGTCTTCTGTCACAAGCTCACATGGCCCTGACCCATCTGAAGAGCTCTCAAGTGGTTACGGAAGGGAATTCATCAGGTGTGGTGTGCTGAAGACGGCAAGAACTCCATGAGGAAGAATTACCTGAGTGCAGGGAAAATCATTGTAAGAAGACAACACACAGTCTCTAATGTATTGTTTAAAAAGTGGTTGGTGAGTAGGAAAGCTTTGACTTTGCCTTCTAGAAAGATTGATTATTTATTTATGAAATATAATCACATGAGGTAGTGCTTGTAATTGTAGACTTGCTCTGAGAAGACACAACATTTTGTTAATCCATGGATTCTGGAGAGACTATGGTTTTAAAAAATTCTTTGAAACCATGCCATGCGTTGAATGGAAAAACGCACAAACTGAAACACAGTTTAGCAGGAAGTCTGATAATTTTGTCTCCCCAAATCCAATCTGCCAGATCCTAGATCATTATGCATTAGAGGCCATGTGGCAGGGAAAACAATCCGCTTGAAGAGCATAATAAAGTGAGGTTGCACAGCCCCTACCAGCCAGGGATGTTCCTGAAAAACAAATCGTCAAGAAGTATGTTTTCAGGAGCATCATGTGAAAGGCTGAAGGTTTACTATTCTGAGAAGGCTGCAAATGTACAGCTTGTAAACACTGACATGGAACAGGAGTCCTGGAATTTGAGATTTATTTTCCCCCAAACCACTTTTAGACTCTGGAAAAGAACTTCAAGAAAGCATCAGCCTTGAGCACTGAACACCTAGAACTGGATTGCTGACCCTCTGAAGGCACAAAGTGGGGGATTTTTTCACTGATTTTGTTTCACTATGGGCAATGCTCCTCCAGGTTCTCAGAAGTCAGATAATAGCATGCAGTAATTGCACCTTCCTCCTTGTAATAGCTAGTGTGATTTCTAACAAGTTGCACAAGTTGCTTTAAGCACACCCCTGTTTCCCTGAGCTGCACTGTGGATTTGCCAGAAATTTCTAAGTTAGATCACAGCCCCTGCTGAACCAGTGGGTGCGCCCAGTGTGCTATCACTTCATCAGATAGTACAGAAAAGTAGGAAGAGATGAAATTACACCAGGGAAAGATGTAAAAGTGCACTATGCATCCTGTGAAAATGTTGGTGGAGGGTTAAAAAATATAATTTCTAGATTGAGTAATGTATAGGGGGAGGAAAGTAGAGAACGTACAACTGGAACTTACGCAGCTAGCTGGGAACAAGCGTCAGTTTCTGTAAACAGCTCCATGCTATTGTTTTAACCAAATCAAGTGTGGATCAGGGTAGAAGCGTAGGTATGATTTAAGATAGTAACTAAGGAATAGGATAATCAGTATCTAGGGGTGGGGGTTAGTTAACATGTGTATAATTTAAACTATAAAAATCACGAATCGACTCTGTATGCTTTGGACATCAGATTTGGGTGTATTATCACCCCGGTGTCCCGCGCGCTGGAATAAAGAACCGCATATGATCGCCTCTGTGTGGTTATATGTTTTCCTACGCTAACATTTTTGGCGACCCAGGACGGGACCTTGTGGGCGCAGCCAGGACCCCGCGACCCGATCACGCTCCAGCCGGCACCGGGTGATTTCTCGGGGAGCCCATCGGAGCCGCGACCCTCGCCGCTCACAACGACCCCTGGTGAGAGGTAAGGTTCTTTATTCTCTGGTCTGGGGGCCTGCCATTAAGACGCAGCGAAAGCTACGCTTGGTTGGGCAAAAGGAATTCCTGGTGGTATTGCCTAGGCAGCCGTCCGTCAGACATCGCGAAAGCGTTGCAGGTTCGGCATCTGTGGTTTTTATGTATCTGTAATATGGAGAAACTAAAAGGGTTAAAAGAGGTTTTGGGCAGCAATAATGCCTCTATACCAAGTTCTTCTCCGTTGGGTTGTTTGTTGGCACATTGGAAAGAGGGGAACTTCGGTCAGGAATTACGAAAAGATAAGTTGATTGAATATTGTAATGTTCACTGGCCAAAATACGCTTTGCCTGAAAATCAGAGGTGGCCGAAAAACGGGTCGTTTGATGTGAAGGTTATTATGCAACTTAGATTGCTTTGTACACAAGATGGAAGGGTAGAACAATTACCATATATTGACTTATTTCTGTGCTTGCTTGAGAAACCGGTTTTGTGGCTTGACAAAATGAAAGCAATGAAGCTTGAGAATAATAAGTGTCTGGCTTGCGTCCAAAATAAGCATTGTATGGAACATGCAGTTTTAAGTGAAATTTTAGGGAGAAAAAGAGATGAACTGGAATCGGAATTATTGGTATCTCCCATGGCTCCTGGAACCACCATGGCCCCCTCAACACCAAGTTCTACCCCGCTCACCCTGACCCCACCTGATTCTCTTACACCCCCCTCGCTCGCACCAGCACAATATGTTTCACCCCCACCTTTGTCTGCTGAAAGTAATTATCCTCCTCTGCCTGTGCCAGCCGCTCCTCCGCTTGCCCCCCCTCCGTCTGCCCAGGTGCCTGTCCCTCCTCCGCCAGCTCAGAGAACCCCCCCTTCTCCACATACACCTGCTCAAAGCTATCCTGCTCCCCCGCCCACACCCGCTGAAAGATTTATTCCCCCTCTAACACCAGCTCAAGGGTACCCTCCGCTCCCACCTACACCTCCTTCACCAGCTCCTGGCCCGTCTGCCCCCCTGTATCCTCCCCTCCCCGATTCACCTGTCCAGGATGTGATTGTGAGGCGGAAGCAAAGAGGGAATGTGAAGAAGACAGATAGAATGGAAAGTAGTGACAGTGAAGCAGATGAACTAGACGCCCCAGTAGCTCACCGAACACGAGGAAAACTGGCCCTGGAGTGGCCTCAGGCAGGAAAAGGTATATTAAAATCAGGCAAACAAAAGAGAACGATTATTGCACCACTAAGGCAGGGGGTGGGAACTAATAGACCCGTCTTTGTAAAGGTACCCTTTTCACCTGCTGATTTAGTTATATGGAAACAATCAGCCGGAACGTATAGAGAAAACCCAGATAAGGTAGCTCGTGTGGTTAAGATGATAATGAAAACTCAGAACCCTGATTGGGAAGATATTCATGTCATATTAGACACTCTGATGGATGAGACAGAGAGAGATATAGTTCTTCGAGCAGCAAGAGAAAGAGCTAGAGAAGACATACGAAATGGTTTGGTGACAGGGACACTGGATTATAACTTTCCCACTGCAGACCCAGAGTGGGATGCTAATGACCCCTCTGGAGTGGATATGTTAAGGCTAAAGAGATATCAGGAGTGGATTTCAGTTGGTGTTCAACAGGCAATACCTAAGAGTATGAACTGGTCTAAGTTGTATGAAATTCGACAGGAAAAGAAAGAATCTCCCACTGCCTTTCTAGAAAGACTTAAGGAAGCAGCTAGAAGATATACTGATCTTCAAGTAGACAGTGAGCAAGGAAGAACTCAGCTTGCCTTTATTTTTCTGGGTCAGGCACAGGAAGATATTAGGAAAAAGCTACAGAAACTGGAAGGTGAAGAGTTAAGAAACTTGGATAAACTCCTAGAGGTTGCCTGGAAAGTTTATAATAACAGGGACAGAGAAATTGTCAAGAAACAGGGGCAAAGCCTTTTGGCAGTCTTACAGAGACAGGGGCGGGGGCGTGGTAGAGGTGGTCGTGGCGTTAATAGAGGTGGCTTTGGCAGAGGTTCTGGTCATAGTAGATTGGGTCTGAATCAGTGTGCATATTGTCGGATGGAGGGACACTGGAAAAGGGAGTGTCCAAACCGGTTTAGCCAGAATGGTCAGCCTCAGTTAGACAGTATGTTTAATCAAAGTGGTGAGCATCAGCTGGATGGTGTAGCCAGGGTCATGGTTTTACATGAGAGGGAGCCAAGATCAAGAGAGCCCATGGTGACTTTGCATTTAGAAGGAAAAGACGTAGATTTTCTCATTGACACGGGGGCCACACATTCTGTACTAAATTATCTTGAAGGGCAAATCAGGAACAAGTCAGCAGCAGTCATTAGAGCCACAGGGAAGGAGGAGGTACGGCCATTCTTGCAACCCCTAGAATTGAGCTTTGAAGATAAGATCTTGACCCATGAATTCTTATACATGCCAGACTGCCCAACTCCGCTCTTAGGGCGCGATCTACTAGCAGCACTGGAGGCAGTAATTACTTTTGAGAATGGTGAACTCGTAATGAAAATTCCGGAGTCTAAGACAGGAAAGATTTTGATGATAAAAGAAAAACCAATTTCTAATATTCCTAAAGAAGTAGAAGATGCAGTAATTCCCTCTGTCTGGGAAACAGATGTACCTGGAAAATCTAAATTGGCACAACCAGTACATGTAGAGTTAAAAGAAGGAGCAAAAGCTGTACGAATTAAACAATACCCTATAAAACCAGAAGCACGACAGGGAATAGCAAAGACCATTGATAAATTTTTAAAATATCGAATTCTAGAGGAATGTAAATCAGAATACAACACCCCAATTTTCCCAGTGAAGAAACCCAATGGTGAGTATAGACTTGTACAGGATTTAAGAGGTATAAATGAAATAACAAAAGACATTCATCCAGTGGTTGCCAATCCCTATACATTGTTAGCATCCGTAAAAGAGATATATAAATGGTTTACTGTAATTGACTTAAAAGATGCTTTCTTCTGTATACCCCTTGACCAAGAAAGTAGAAAACTATTTGCCTTTGAGTGGGAACATCCAGAAAGTAGAAGAAAAACTCAGCTCACCTGGACTCGATTACCGATGGGGTACAAAGGGTCGCCCACTCTCTTTGGAAGTCAACTGGCAAAAGAACTGGAAATCTGGACCAGAGAAGGGCAAGTACCAAGAGACCAATATTTATTACTCCAGTATGTAGATGACATTTTGATTGCAACAGAAGAAGAAATGACCTGCATAAAGGTAACCATTGAGATCTTAAATTCATTAGGAATGGGAGGGTATAAAGTATCCAGAGAAAAAGCACAAATTGCCCAACAGACTGTGATTTACCTGGGATGTGAAATCTCACAAAGGCAGAGAAAACTGGGTACTAATCGTATTCAAGCTATCTGTGCTATTCCAGAGCCTCAGAATCTACACGAGCTGCGGATCTTCCTCGGAATGACAGGGTGGTGTCGCCTGTGGATCATGGACTATGGACTGATTGCAAAACCCTTGTATGAAGCTCAGAAGACGCAGCCGTTCACCTGGGGCAAACCACAGAAAGAGGCCTTCCAGAAGTTAAAGGAAGCACTGACAACGGCTCCTGCTTTGGGGTTACCTGATCTGTCTAAAGACTTTCAGCTGTACGTGCATGAAAGGCAGCGACTAGCACTGGGAGTCCTGACCCAACGACTGGGAAGCTAGAAAAGGCCGGTGGGTTACTTTTCCAAACAACTTGACAACGTAAGTGCCGGATGGCCTTCATGTCTGCGGGCAGTGGCAGCTACCGTGCTGCTGATACAGGAAGCCAGGAAGCTCACAATGGGAAGACACATAGATGTCTATGTGCCACACATGGTAACTACAGTCCTGGAACAAAAGGGGGGCCATTGGCTCTCTCCAAGCCGGATGATGAAGTATCAGGTAACCCTGGCTGAGCAAGATAATGTTGCACTAAAAACAACTAACCTCTTGAATCCAGCTCTATTTCTAGGTGCCACAGCTGAGGAAGGTCCATTAGAGCATGACTGTCTAGAAGTCATCGAGCACACTTATTCAGCAAAAACAGATCTGAAGGATGTCCCCCTGGAGCAACCAGAGTGGGAACTCTTTACAGATAGAAGCAGCTTCATGGAGAACGGAGCCAGATACGCGAGATATGCGGTAACTACAATTGATGTAGTAATAGAGGCAAAATCACTACCACCTAACACGTCTGCACAAAGGGCAGAACTAATCGCATTAACCAGAGCACTCGAGCTGAGTGAAGGGAAGACAGTGAATATTTGGACTGATTCCAAATATGCCTTCGGAGTAGTGCATGTACACGAAGCTTTATAGAAAGAAAGAGGACTGCTGTCCTCCCAAGGGACAAATATTAAACATCAAGATGCAGTCCTACAATTGATAGATGCAGTACAAAAACCTGAACAAGTAGCAATCATGCACTGCAAGGCACATCAATCAGGCAACTCCAAAATTTGTGAAGGAAATCGAAAAGCAGATTGGGCAGCCCGTCAGGTAGCGCGAGAGGTGCAGAAAACAATGGCATTGATACCATCAAGACTTAATATCTCTCAATTTAATTTGCCTCTGAAGCCAAACTATACAATCGAAGATGACAGACTAGCACGACTGCTGAAGGCACAGAAGAACGCAGAAGGGTGGTATGTAACCGCACAAGGGCAAATAGTAGTACCTCCTTTGGTAATGAGAGAAATTTTACAGGTAAAACATAATGAGTGTCACTGGGGTGCAGAGGCGTTGGTAAAGTGGCTAAGACAATACCTAATCTCAGTACGGATGCAAACAATAGCCAAGTCAGTAATGTCTAAATGTGAAATCTGTCTGAAAAACAATCCCGTAGCTAGACGACAGGCACAGTTAGGCAGAATTCGGGTAAGAATAGAACCAGGAGACTATTGGCAAGTGGATTTTGCAGAACTGCCAAAAACTCAGGGATACAAATACCTGTTAGTAGGGGTTGACACGTTTTCTGGATGGCCAGAAGCCCTTCCCTGTCGCACAAACCAAGCAAAGGAAACAGTTAAGTAGTTATTACAAGAGATCATTCCCAGGTTTGGGGTGCCCCTAGGGATATCATCAGACAGAGGCCCACACTTCATAGCCACGGCGGTACAAGAGGTAAGCAAGTTATTGAGAATATCTTGGGACCTCCACACACCGTAGAGACCCCAGTCAAGTGGGCAAGTAGAAAGAATGAACCAGACACTGAAGAGGCAGATCAGTAAAATATGCCAGGAAGCCAAACTGCAGTGGCCACAGGCTTTGCCGATCGCATTGCTGAAGGTTCGGATAAAGCCTAGGAGTGGGATGTCAGTTAGTCCTTATGAAATATTGTATGGGAAACCATATGAATCTCCTAACCCCAATCCAAATGTTCATGTCACAGGGAAACAAGATGTGTATAATTATGTTCTGTCCCTCGGGAAAACTCTAGCTCGGCTCCGAAGTGTTCTCGTGTAGAACAGACCACTGGCCCTGGAGAATCCAGTCCACAATATCGAACCAGGAGATGAGGTATACATCAAAACCTGGAACGAAGAACCACTAAAAGAGAAGTGGACTGGTCCCCATCAGGTACTGCTAACCACCTTTACAGCAGTCAAAGTGGCTGGAGTGGAACCCTGGATACACTACACGCGTGTGAAGAAGGTCCCTCGTGGAGTCCAGTCGTAGGCTGTAGAAACTTTTAGACCAACAAAGCTGAGGCTGAAACGTCTGTAACTGTTCAAATGGTATTGGTAACTGTGCTCATGCTCTTCCTGTGGGTAATGTTAATTTCATGGATACTAATGTCACCAGTAGGGATTGCTGTTACTTTGAGATATGGGATACAGAAGGGTCAACTAACAACTCTTCATTCTAGAATGAAGAGAGAGATACAGGCAAAAACACAAGTAATAGAAATTTCTAATGAAATTCGGGCTGAGAATGTAATGATTAGATTGGTCAGAGACTTTGCCAAAATGCATAATACCAGCAGAATAACGGCCTGTCTGCCAATACCAAAAGCAGCAGGGGACCCAGTAAGCTGGAGAATAATAACATCAAAATTACCTGAAATAAGAAAGAACAAAACAATTAACTGTAAACAAGTACCAGAGTCAAAGGTGGTGGTCAGAGAATACTAGAAGATAACAGAAGATTCCTATATGCAACCCATGAGAAAGTCAGAGTGCATTCTTAGTAATGGCAAATTGGGACAAATCATAGAGTAGTGGGTTAAGGACCAAGACCTTGCAAAATAGCAATGTTGGTTTCTACGCTATCAAAAGATCAGGGACAACGCTACAGAAAGTGTTGTGGTGTAGAAATGTGAAGAGAAAGATTGGAAAGGACTGGAACCTTGGGACAGTACATAGTCTGTGAGCATCCTCCAGAAATTCCAATATATGGAAAGCACACCCTGGTGCATTAAATAGAAAAGCTCTGAAAATGAGACAGATCCCACAGTAGCAAATACTGATACTAGCAGTCAGAAAGAAGCAAATAAAGTAAGTTGGTGAGTATGTAAGAAAATTTATGATTGCACCTCTGACAATCTAGAAATGAAACAGTAGTCACCATTGGCAATAGCCTTACGAATTGGTTGTGCCTGCAGGAAAATTAAACACAAACAAGGCAAAATAGATTCTAAGATTATAGTAAGATGTAGCAAGAGTACAATTCGAAGTCCAGGACCATTTGTATAGGCAATGAGTGATAGCACATGGACAACACACTTGCCTATGGATGGAGAGGTAAGAGAAATCACCCTGGGCCTTCCCACTTTATGTCCAATTTAGAAGAAATCCCCATTTAACAAGAGCAGTGAAGCCTTGCAAATAAAAGCAAAGCGAGACGTCTCAGAAGACAAGAACCCAGATGACACTTAGAAAGAACCCTCTAGTAGAGTAAAGATTGGGTGAGCCCTAGAATCCTTATTTGGTCCCATTGCAAATTATCGAAATAGAGAAATGCTATATAGACTCACAGGTCAGGTAGACAGATTAGCAAGAATCACACGAGAGGGATTTAAGGAACTCAATGTGCAATTACAGGCCACCACCAAAATGACCCTGCAAAATCGTTTGGCTTTAGATATGTTACTTTTGAGAGAACACGGAGTGTGTAGATATTTAAAGGGACAAATCGACCATTGCTGCATCCACATCCCAAATGTAACTGCAGATGTAGAACATGACATCAGTCAGCTAAAACAAATAGAGCATGAGGCACAAAAAGAACAAAAAGATTTAGCTACTAGCTGGTTGAGTAAAATCTTTGAAAGATTAAAATGGAATGTGAGTTCATGGATAAAGTCTATCCTTGAAAATCTGATAATTTTACTGATTATATTTTTAGTAATTTGGTTAGTTTACAGAATCCTGAAGAGAGAGATACAGAAAAAGGCATCTTGGAACAGGACCATAATGAAAGCATTGGCACGGAACCCAGCACCTTCAATCCGCAACAACATCCCGGACAAAGCTTATGACAACAGAAGATTTGAAGATGAACATCCAGTATGAACTCTGAAGCCTAATGGACTGTATTAAGTGAAAGCATTTACACTTAGTATATTAGAGTGAAAATACTTTCAAAAAAGAGAATGTTAGTAGAGGGTTAAAAAATATAATTTCTAGATTGAGTAATGTATAGGGGGAGGAAAGTAGAGAACGTACAACTGGAACTTACGCAGCTAGCTGGGAACAAGCGTCAGTTTCTGTAGACAGCTCCATGCTATTGTTTTAACCAAATCAAGTGTAGATCAGGGTAGAAGCGTAGGTATGATTTAAGATAGTAACTAAGGAATAGGATAATCAGTATCTAGGGGTGAGGGTTAGTTAACATGTGTATAATTTAAACTATAAAAATCACGAATCGACTCTGTATGCTTTAGACATCAGATTTGGGTGTATTATCACCCCGGTGTCCCGCGCGCTGGAATAAAGAACCGCATATGATCGCCTCTGTGTGGTTATATGTTTTCCTACGCTAACAAAACCACTCTAGGGAAAAAAAAAACAAGTCTCCATAGTGCAAAGGGAAGTCAAGTCTTTAAAAGGGATTGCCCATGGGGAAGTACAATGTCTATACTAAGACTTTGAAAGTATATTTAGCACAGTGCTTCTCACAGAAATGAATATGTGGGAATTAGGCCACTCCGTCGGTGTGCTCACAGAGAGCCAACGGGCTCTGTCGCCGCTGGCCCAGACACAGCGACAGAGTGGTAGGGGGTCAGTCTGCAAGCTCACAAGCAGTACTGACTCCCGTGGGTTCTTTGCCTGGCAGAGGCTTATGCGAGCGATGGAGATTCGACGGGCAGTGGAAAGAAAGGAGGAAACAATTTCAGACGAACAGAGGGTTTATTGCAAACACCTCCTCAGCCCGAAACTGCTCGGGGGGCGAGGGGTGCGGGGGGTTTTTGTCCGAAGGATTCGGAGGGGGGACAAAGGGGGTGGCCAGCCACTGCCAGCCAACCGGGGCAGGTTGCCAGGGGATACAGGTGTAATAGAACATCGCTTGGACTAATCAGGGGAAAAATAGGAGGGATTTACAAAGGCGGGAGAAATGACAGGCAGCTAACTGTGTGTGTCGCATGGCAGGTGCCGGAGTCATGTGAGTTAAACAAAGGAACAATCGAGGGGTGGGGTACAGGGAACCCAACAAGTACAAAAGTATAGAAAGCCTAACCGATTAAATTAACACACTGCCACAGGCCACATTTTTAAATAAGCTGTAGTTTTCTTAACTATCTCCCCACAAATACATGCCTGGGAAGTGCGTTAGGTGTCTCCCTGCCTTTCCTTTTATCACAATACTTTGCAGGTCGATGTCTCTTGGAAGGGCTGAGATTCCTGGTTTGTGCACATGCAAGCATGGAGTGAGCTACAGGTGCTGCAGAGCAGTATCCCCCCTGCTAAGCAGCAGGTGGTCTGTCTGCTCAAGCCTTATTTCCCAAAGACATTTCTAATTGAGATCTCTACAGGGAGAGGGAGATAACCTGTGTCATACTTCAGTATCCTGGCTCAATTCAAGTTTAAGGAATTCCACTCTGACTGTTTTTGCAAGGTCATCCTGCAGAGGTGTATTCCTTTTCAGGAGAATATAATTTGCTTCAAATGTAAAATTCATGCCTCTTGTGTTAGTGCAGCTGTAGTATTTCAGACTATTGGAAGAAGAACAATTTCTGTGCATGAAGCCAAAAAGAGCAACCTGAATCTGCAAAGTAAGTGAGGGTTACTCCTTCCAACAGCAGCATCTTTGCACAGAATCTTTTATCCAGGAACCTCACAAAGTTCATCCAGGGGAAGTGCAAATATCTGTACCTGGGGAGAAAACCCCCTGGGAATTGGTACGTTGTGGGCCACCCAGGTGGAAAGCAGCTTGGCAAAGAAAGACCTGGGGAGTTGTCAGTGTGTGCTTGTGGCAAAGACAATAAAATCTACCCTGGGCTGCATTAGGAGAGGTATTGCCAGCAGGTCAAGGGTGTGATCCTTCTCCTCTACTAAACACTGCTTAGGCCTCACCATGAGTGCTGTGTCCAGCTCTGGGCCCCCTGGTACAAAAAGTTGTGGACTCACTAAAGAGAGTCCAGCACAGGATCATGAAGATGATGAAAGGACTGGAATTCTCCTCCTGTGAGAAATGGCCTAAAGAGCTGCTGCCACTGTTCAGCTTGGAGAAGAGAAGTTTTGGAGAGGATCTCATCAGTACTTGAAGGGAAATGTGGGATTACACAAGACAGAGAGTCAAACAGACTTGATTGGCATAGCTGGTTTGATAACCAAGATGCCATGGCAGGAACAGAGTTTTGAAGATTACAGAAGATGGGATTAAACCTGCTTATGGGAAGAGAGAAGATTCAATCAAGGTCTGCAAGCAGAGTTGTTGTAAAATGTATGAGTTGTCTGTATGATTTTTAACCTGATTATTATTGTGGAAAATTATTAACCTTTCTGAAATGGTATATAAGCTTTTGGAAAATCTGAGTAAAATCGAATTCTGATCACTGAATCAGTCTTCCCATCTCTCTATCAATCACCAATAGTGAAAGTCCGTAGAACACAGAGCCAGGCTTTTTCCAGTGGTGCCCAGTGACAGGACCAGAGGCAATGGCCACAAACTGAAACACTGAAGGTGCCGCGTGAACATAAAAAGAAACTCTTCTATTGTGAGAATGAATAAGCACTGACAGAGTTTGCCCAAAGGAGCTGTGATGCCTCCATCCTTGGAGGTATATTCAAAACATACTGGACATGGCCATGGGCAACCAGCTCTAGGTGGCTCATTTGAGCAGTGGGTTTGGACAAGGTGACCTGCAGAGGTGTCTTCCGACAGCAACCATTCTGTGATCTAGGACAATTCCTTCTTTTTAAAAAATATTTTCCTGAAGTGCTTTGAAACAAAGCCATGAGAAGAATGGGGACCCAGCTAAGAGAGTAATTTGACATTTTTTTGTCCCCCTGTTTTGACTCCCCAACTGAGATCTGTTAGATATGCTGTTCAGTCTTGACTTTATGATCTTCAGTAGCACCAGAACAAGAAAGCAAATGCCAAATAAATAACTGGAGTTTGGCTGGCTTTTCCCTGGTACTCAGCAAAAGGGAGGTTGTAATGCTCTTCAGTCTTTGATAGAAAGTTGTGAGTGCTGCAGTCTGTCTATTCTCTTTGCATTCATCTCATATGCCTGAGTGATCTTGCCTGGTGTCTTATTCAGTAGCCAAATTCTTAATTCATACTGTACAAAGCAGACAGGTGTGTTTGTGGTGGCCTTTTTACTGTCAAGAGTCCAGCTAGGCTGTGAGTAGGTCCTGATTGTCTGTATTGACAGTCTGATCTTGCAAGTTATCTTAGAGGATTTGTTAGGATGTTCTAGACAGAGATAATGCATCTTGAGTTTTAGACTCTACAATCTGCATACTAGCTAAGCAGGGAAAAGAGCTTCCTTCCTTCCTAACTTGGACACAGTAAAGGCAAATGCATTCTGGTGACATGATTTTTCCCTGAAGCAAAATGCTTTCAGAGCTTCACTGGCCATATGGAGCTCTGCACATGCAGTTTTCCATGAATATTGAATTAATCCATATTCCAAGTTATGAATTGAAATCAATCCATTCTTGCGCTAACCAAGCTACAGCTGCTCCCAGCTGAAAAGTCTTTTGAACTCTGCCAGACAAAATATTCCAAGTCTCTTTCCAAGGTGCAGTAATTGTCATTGTGGTTCTCAGGCTTTCATACATATTTGATTTAGAGTACATATAGAGATGTGCATTCTGCTTATACTGAAGCTGGTGCCAGTGCTTACAGTGATGTTTTCTGAAAACTAACGAAAGACCAAAATTGCTTCAATACTTGTAGTATGTTGATTTCAACTTTAGTACAATTAAGCAGTATTGGTAGTAAATAATTCAAAACTCAAAGTGAATGTGCTGCATGGTACTTTAAAGGAAAGCATTTGCTGCAAAGTTTCAGGGTGTTATCTGGGCTTCCTCTGTATTTGTGGTGTTCAGAGCTAGGAGATAGCTTTGCCCTCTTGCAAACACACAGGAGTAATTTTTGAGTGGACATGATAACTGGGATCCAAGTTTTCTGGTGATTCCCTGTAGTCCAGTTCTGCCTTGGGTTGTTGCAAGGAAACAACATCACTTCTGATGTGTAGACTGGTGATCTCGCAGGGGATTCAAAACAGCTATTTTTATTTAGAGGTCATGGGTTTTTAATTTTTTAAAAATATCTTAATATTAGTGAGATGTATTTAAACTCCCTAAATTAATAAAAAATGATGATGTAATGTGGGAATTCTCTTCCATTTCACTGATTGTGGACAATAATATGTTATTTGTATTGAATCCTCTTTCATGTAGACGGGGACAGCACAATTTGTTCACTTTATGAGCTCAGGACTCTAATGTGCTGACAGCTGAGTACCAGATCTTTCAATTTTTAGGCCATTGCCTGGGATTGTTTGAGTGCTAATTGTTTAACATTAGGTGGAAAATAAATTCTTAGTACCTTATGATTGTTTTTTGGTGAACTTGTGCAGAGGTTTGAAAAGTATTGAGCCTGATCATGTTTTGCCAGTAACTTATTTCTCAGCTAGTGGGACTATAAAGCAGTTTTATTCATTTTAGTATAATACAAAGGTTTAAAATTGAGCAATTTGGGGATTTATAGGGATTCAAAACTCAATATTCACTCTCCTCTTCCTCATTGCCTTTACATTTCTGTGTATTTAGAATTTTTGGTTGTAACCGAATTTCTTAGAGATCATGGGCACAATGTGCTGTGGAATGAGATTTGAGCTATCCCAAACTGGGCCTCAGTTTTGGGTCTGCTAGGCCTCAGATTTTGGCCTGTGTAGAAGTAGATAAGCTTTGTGGCGCAGTTAGAAATTGGGTTAAGGTGTGGGCACAGACTGCATGGGGCAAATAGAGTGAAGATACGGTAGCTGCCTTAAACTGAAATAGTGTACATACTTGTTCACGCTGAATGCCAATAGAAATGCACCTGCAACTGTAAACTATTCTGCACTGTATAAAACCAGCCATTTCGAGAATAAAGAGGAGAAGGTATGCTATTAATCATATTGATTGGACCTGCGTTTTTGCTCCGTCTCCAACTCCAAACAGGCTCCCTGATTTCATTTGGTATATGTACATAGGGATATATAAAATCAAGGGGATTTCAGAAAAAAATTGCAAAATGGAAATGGCCCAATCAAACCTTTCCAGAGCAGTTTTTCTGTGAACTGCCATTCCCCACTGGAAACCAGGGGACAAATGCCAAGCAGCTCCCTTGGTCATGCTGTAGCTCAGCTCCTGCTCATATGGAAAGGGGATGGGGAATGGGGGATGGCAGTGAGACAGAGGTGCCAGTAGACTTGCATCAGGCAGAGGCTCATGTCCCAAATTTCTGATGGATTTGAAGATGCCTTGCATTTCAAATGATTCTGAAACTCTTAGGAGCATCTGAGGACTGTCCTGAAGGTCAGATCTGAAATGCTTATTTAGCAAAATTCCTGAGGAAAGGATCATTAGCTCCTGTCATTCCTGCCCCATTTCTGTTCCTCGCATTCCTTTGGATGCTCCCAGGAAGGACAGTCCATTTAATGTGAAATGCTGAGGCAATGGGCATTTTATGTTTAATCATAAAATGACATTTCTAACCATATATTTGTGATTAAGCCATTGTTTTTGTTAGTCACAAGGGATAATTGCATCCAGAAATTCCCAAAGTAAAAGTTATACTGGGGAAACAATATTACACTGATGTTTCAATTATATGAGTAATTTTCTAGCATAGATCAGCAATAAACTTCCCTAAAGGGCCTATTAAACAGGAAGCAGGAAAATGGAGATGGAGTAGTTGCCAGACCTTAGTGTGTCTAGTACTTGTGTGTCAGTTCATGCCCTCACTCTTTTTGTCTTTTAGGCAATGTCAAGCAGTTGGCAAAATCCCACTTCACAGGTCTGACACAGTAGATATGCATGGGAAGGCATTTTTTTTCTGGAGAAAGGAGACTACTGGGGCTTGGGCCTATAAGTAATGAGTCCCTGATTCCCTCCCTGTTCAAGTCTATTTCTGAATCTCCTTGCAATGGAAACAAGGATGCTCTGTCTTTCAATTAACTTTGCTCATTAATTGGGAGAATACCTGATGATATACAAGATACCAATACAAGATGGGAGTGCTGTTCCTAGGGCAGAGTCTGGGATGATGGAAAGCAGGCAAGGTAAACCCATAACTGAGGCACCAATGCTCCTACAGACTCAACCCCTTTTGAAATAATATCTGAGGAAGAGGAGTCAATAAGTGCCTTAATCACTTGACAGGAGTACCAAGCACCGGTTTTTCCATTTTAATTCTTCTCTTAGCTGCACTGCCATACAAGCCAAAGCCCTACAATAAATTTCCATTATCCTCTCATTACACTGTTTTTATTAGTGATGGCTTATTTCACACAGTGACCTGTTTTATGGTATTCTGGCAAAGCAAACAATCCATTAAGAAGATTTTCTGAGAGGGCTGTGGTGGAAAAAAATGTATTACCTCCCAATGAGTAGTGAGGCAGAAAAAATGGTCCTGCATCCCCCGTTCCCTGTGAAACCCAGCTCAACTTGTGGTGCTTTCTGCTGTGCCATCTGTGCCTGCAGAGCCCTCCTTTCCTCCACAGGTTCTGAGAGTCCCTGCAGGAGCAGAGGGACTCCTCTGCAAAGGTCAACAATAGGAGTTTCTAAGGGGTCTGTTCAATAACAAGCAAGAATTCCAGGGGTTAGTCCTTACTATATCTCATGATGGGGCAGACAATTATTAGTGGTGGCACAGGAGATGCCATAGCTGGATATTTGTGGTGGGTTATGCCAAGCGATACACCTGTGTGCCTTAATACACAGCTAAGAGGAGATGCTTGAGCTGCCAAGGGTGCTGGAAACAGCACGGCTTGATGTGTATGGCATGGGCTGATGTCTCCCTCTTTCTCCCTGGAGAGGTGATGGTTTGCTTCAGAATCTACACAAGGCAGCATGCTCTCTGCACATACTTGGTGAGGGAGCTTGGAAAAGGACTGGTCCCACTCCCGCCTGTGATATGCTCTGGAAAGAGCTTGGGTATCTAGCCTGCCCTCCAACAGCCATTGTTCTCATTTGGATGACCCTATCTGTGCCCTGGAGTTATCATCTTCCCCTAATATCAACATCAGAGCTGTATTTTTTCTTTTTTAATTTAATTTTTTTAAAAAATATTTTTTAATTTAAAAAAAACCAACTTTCCCGCTATCAAGATTATGATCTGCCTGCCCTATTGCTTTGCTCCAACTCATCCTCACAGCCAAGGGCAGGGCAAAGCCTGTTTCAACACACTCTGTGTGCTTAGGCACTGCTTGTCCCGGGGCTGAGCTCACACTTGGTTTTTTGGAGGGAGAGGGCAGCACACTTGAGCCAGGAGGCTTATGTATGCAGACCTCCAGGAGGCTTATGTATGCAGACCTCTCCTGCCCAGCAGGTCAAACATGCTCTTCTCCAAGCTACGTTCACCACTCCTCCCCTTTATTTTTCTGTGTTGTTTTTCCTTCTTATGCCTGTGTTTGAGTAGCAAAAATCTGCTAGAAATCAAACTCTGTGTGCTCCTGATTTAAATGCAGGCATATTCTGATTAACTTCTAGCTCTGCTTGCACTTCCCCTTCAGTTCAGTCAGAGAACTGCTGCGACACTTGGATATTTATAAATCAATGGGACCAGATGGGATCCACCCTAGGGTGATGAGGAAGCTGGCAGATGAGCTTGCGAAGCCGTTCTCCATCATTTATCGGGAGTCGTGGCTCACTGGTGAGGTTCCAGGCGATTGGAAGCTGGCCAATGTGACACCTGTTTACAAAAAAGGTAGGAAGGAAGATCCTGGTAATTACAGGCCAGTTAGCCTGACCTCAGTACCAGGTAAGATAATGGAGCAGTTCATACTGAGTGCTATCACACAACACTTACAAGATGGCCAGGGTATCAGACCCAGTCAACATGGGTTTACAAAGGGTAGTTCATGTCTGACCAACCTGGTCTCCTTCTATGACCAGGTAACTCGTCTGGTAGATGCAGGAAAGGCTGTGGATGTTGTCTATTTAGACTTCAGCAAGGCCTTTGATACTGTCTCCCATAGCATACTCCTAGATAAGCTGGCAGCCCACGGCTTGGACAGGAGCACTCTTTGCTGGATTAGGAACTGGCTGCATGGCCGGGCCCAGAGAGTGATGGTGAATGGTGCAGCATCCAGCTGGCGACCAGTCACCAGTGGTGTCCTTCAGGGGTCTGTACTGGGACAAGTTCTATTTAATATTTTTATAGATGACATGGATTGTCGGAGTCCAGGACATCCCTCTGGCCCCCCTGGAGGGTTTGGAGACCAGACAGGGGGGTCTGGGATCTGTACAAGGGGGTCAACCAGCCTCACACAGAGCCCAGGAGGACATTGCCTCTGATCCCTGTCCATGGGAGTGAATGCCCACATTGTATGAAGAATCACATCTGAGAGAATTCAAAATAAGTAGTAGTTAGTTTATCATAGAATGTAAATGTAGAATCTAGGATTCTCAGTATATGGGGTTGAAGAGGCAAGATGGAGGAATTGGGGAGTGGCCCCTGTGCTCCTTGTTCTTGCTCTCGTCCCCCATTTTCTGCTGAGTTGGATCTCAAGGATTGGTTTAGAGTAGAAATGACATATTAGCATAGGTAGTAGGTATTGGCAAAATTTTGTAAATAAAAGTACGTTTTGGATGGTGGTTGGGTCAGGGGTACTGTACATAAGGTGCGGGGCTCTCTGATCCACCCCAGTCCGCCGTGTGTCCTGCTCTGCTGGGGATGCCTCACAGAGCTGAGAAAGAACTAAGATAAGGTACCCTGCCAGGGAGGCCTGGCAGAGCTGAAAAAGAACTGAGATAATGAAGAATAAACAACCTTGGAAATATGCACTGGCGGACTCAGCTTGTCGTCTCTACCTCTGGTGTGAAACACTTAGGGCAAAGAGAAGACTGAAAACCTTATTACCTCTGGGAACAGCAACCCAGAGGAAACTCCCAGGGAACAGCAACCTTGGGGGAACCCTTAGTACCTTGGGGAACAGCAACTCCAAGGAGAATCTCAGGGAATCAACAACCCTGAGAATGGATGAGGGCATTGAGTCCTTCATTAGTAAATTTGCAGACGACACTAAGCTGGGAGCTTGTGTTGATCTATTGGAAGGGAGGAGGGCTCTGCAGAGAGACTTAGATCAGTTGGATGGATGGGCAGAGTCCAACAGCATGAAGTTTAATAAGCCTAAGTGTCGAGTTCTACATTTCGGCCGCAAAAATCCCCTACAGCATTACAGGCTGGGGACAGTGTGGCTGGACAGTGTTCAGGCGGAAAGGGACCTGGGGGTGCTGGTCGACAGCCGGTTGGATATGAGCCAGCAATGTGCCTTGGTGGCCAAGAAGGCCAATGGCATCCTGGCCTGCATTAGAAATTGTGTGACCAGCAGGAGCAGGGAGGTCATTCTTCCCCTGTACTCGGCGCTGGTGAGACCACATCTTGAGTACTGTGTCCAGTTCTGGGCCCCTCAGTTTAGGAAGGATATTGAGATGCTTGAGCGTGTCCAGAGGAGGGCAACAAGGCTGGTGAGGGGCTTGGAACACAAGCCCTATGAGGAACGTTTGAAGGAGCTGGGGTTGTTTAGCCTGGAGAAGAGGAGGCTTAGAGGTGACCTTATTGCTCTCTACAACTTCCTGAAGGGAGATTGTAGACAGGTGGGGGTTGGTCTCTTCCACCGGGCAGCAACTGACAGAACAAGGGGACACAGTCTCAAGCTACGTCAGGGAAGGTACAGGTTAGATATTAGGAAAAAAATTTTCACTGAAAGAGTAATAAAGCACTGGAATTGTCTTCCCAGGGAGGTGGTGGAGTCACCATCTCTGGATGTGTTTAAAAAAAGACTGGACATGGCACTTAGTGCTATAGTCTTGTTGAGGTGTTAAGGCATAGGTTGGACTTGATGATCTTAGAGGTCTCTTCCAACCTCATCATTCTGTGATTCTGTGATTCGGTGATTCTGTGATTCTGTGATTCTGTTCCTCTCGAATTAGCCTTTAATTATCTCAGTTGTAATCACCCAGTGTGATAAAGTTAAAGTAATAATGATTCTTTTTGATAGTACAATGTTTTCTCTCAGTCTGATTGTACAATGTTTTCATTCTCAATGAATGTTGTAGTTAATAAAGACAGAATGCTATGGTAACGCTTATGGGAAACAGTTTTTTACAGATCCTAAACAAATGCCCTGCATAGTTCATGTACAGATAATAAAAGAACAAAGTAACCATTCAAAGAAAAAAACTGTATCTTGATAAAAAACCCCCACAAACCTATCTGTATATTTATGTTCCAAAACACTGCTTTTAAAGGTCCAGAACCTAATGTCATTGCTTGAGGCCAGAGTCAGGGACTCAAGATGCCTGCTCAGGTTTCTGCACCTCTGTGGCTCTTGGAGCTGGACTGCAGCTCAGGCCATGAAGCTCTTCTGCCATGCACTGCTGAGGGAACAGTTTAGCTTCTCTCATGCCTTGTGCCATATGATATCCAAACATATTTTTCTCTTGGACCCTCAATCTAGGAGGTGTTTTAAAGCATGCCCATAGTACTGTGTGTTCACAGGAGCATTTTGCTTTCAGAAGGAAACCAGTGTGCCTCAAAACTGAACTAAGCTGTAGCCACGGGGAAAAGGATGTTCTGGGGCACAGGGTGGGGAGTGTGACTTGCAGCATCCTTCTCCTGAAGCTGTGTCATGTCACGTAAAATAAATCCCATTGCAGGTGGATGGAGTTACAAGTGTGTGTGACAGTATTGAGTGTCTAGGGCATCAGCTGGGAAAACATGGGTACACAGGGGGAGACGGTTCTGGATTGCAGTCCATGCATGAAGAATGGCTTTTTCACTTTGTGTTAAGCCAGCTGTTTGTTAGGATGTGTGCAGAACAGAGATTTGTCTTCAGGTTTCTTTCTTTTTCCTGACCACAGTCATCATAGTGAGTGTTTGTGCCTCCTTTCTCTTTTTCAAAGAACATTTAACTCACTTTTTAAAAGTTTGCAAGCATAATTTTTTATTTTGTTGGGTTCTTTTACCTATTCAGCTGTAATTTGTATCAGGTGTGGGAGCCATGCTTGCTGCTTTCACCCTAGATTTACTCGGATAGCACTGGCCAGTAGAATTTTAGAAAAGAGGCTTGGGACATTGAGTAATCAAATGGAAGCTAGCATGTGGACTCTCTTCTTGGCTCAGCCAGGCTCTTTCTGCACCTGATGCACTTCATCCCCTTTAGACTTTTCATAGTCATATGCAAAGAAGGGCTTGGGGGAGTGTGTATGTGCAGTTTATGTTAATATTTGTCAAGTGTTGCATGATCTACAGCAGTGTGTCCTCTTCCTATAATAACACCAGCACTTTACTGGAAGTCTTTGGACAAATGTGTTATTAGAATAGACTACTGTGATTAGAACCTGAGGTTTTACAGAAGCTCTGGGCTAGGTGTGTGCTATGTATTTGTCATCATAGCTTTGCCTTCTCTGAAGGCAGGGAGCTGTGAGGGCTTGAGCGAAGGGGCTGCCACAGGTGGTGTTTTCTTAGAAGCAGAAAATCCTTGATAAATCTTTAAAAGAGCAAGCAGGAATGGAAGCTGGGTTTGATGGTTATTGTCTTGGTGGTGTAAATACCGCACAAAGCAAAATGAGGAAAAGAGGCCTTGACTTTGAGGTTTATACTATGTAATTGCTAATGTAATTAATGTACATAGCTGTTTTGGTAGTTTCTCCTTCACCAGCCTCTTGACTATTTAAACCAGTGGGCAGATTTGTATATTGTTTAGTATCCTCAGCTTTATGAATAACTATGGGACATATTATCACTGGTTAGAATGGATGTGCTAATAAGCACTTTCAAACTCAGAAGAATGGGTGCTTCTGGTATCTTTTATTCTAACCAAAACATCTTTCCAGTTCAGTATCTAAGCAGAAAAATGGCCAGCCTAATTAGAGAAAGATTTCTCAAGAGCAGGGAAAGCATTTTTCACTTTTTTTGCATGCTGCAATATCAAACTTGTGAATTTTATGTAAAACATTCAGGAAAGAAACAGCCATTAGGACAAATGTGCTATTAGTTCTAAATTAACATAACTAATGAGGTCCTCAGTTCAGTGTGAAAAAAACTAATGAAGTGCTGCAGTGTATAGCATTGTATTACTCAGTCTCTTTCTTCACTTGAGCAAACTTCTTCATGGTAAAGCATTAATTGAGTGCAGGACCTGTTTATAAATCCTGAGTGCAGCTCAGGGTTTGACTGATGCCACATTGCTCATTCTTACCTTGTCTGTAATTAACTTTCTGCAGCTTGAAATTCTCCATGAAATGAAGGATGGTCTCTGTTTCAGAGAGGCTTCTCTGGCCTCAAGTAAAGTGGCCAAACTCCTATTGCATCTTGAAATACTTACCTGGCTATGTGGGCATCCAGGGAATGAGCCAAAAGACTCAGGATTTGTCTTCTAGGTAAATAACATTGTAGGCAAGAGGAGGATATGAGGTTTGTGACTTTCCATAGGTTATTACTTATGAAAAATTTGGTACAAGCTCCACTGATCCCTGATGGAAGTGACCAGTGTACCGTCAAGGAGGAGCCTGGCTGCTACGTACAGTTATCTACATAACTCTGCACTGGCGCATGTACAGTGAATATGGGCTTTGCATGAGTCTCACCAAATGTGGGATCAGTCAAGAACCTGGTGGAGTCAGTGGGACCCTCACTGTTGATTCCAGTGGATGGAGCTCTGTGTCAGCCTAGGGAGCAGAAGCACCTTCCACAGCACCTCCTCCATGCCATGTAATCCCAGTGTTCTCCCTGTGCTGCCTCTGGCACTTGCTAGGTTACTCTGTTAGCTAATTTAGCTTACTAGACTGGCCCCAAAGTAGGAAAAAGTAAAAAAAAAAAAAAAAAAAAAAAAAAAATTAGAAGTCTTGTGTTGGTTTTTGCCTTCTAGTGAGTCATGGCAGTGAAAGAAACAATGAAGGGAAGGAGCAGTGGGGAAGCCTGGGATTGAGCAAGGCTGAGGCTGGGGCAGAAGAAGGAAAATTTGGTGGCGGGAGGAGCAGCAGCCCTGGCTTGGTCAGTGAGCTTCTAGACTGTCTGGGCTGCCTGTGAAACCGCAACCAAAATCCTCATGTCAATGTCTTTATTTTGGTTATTGTTTGAAGGAGCCTCCTTATATCCACTTTCCAATCAAAACATCACGTACTCCCTAAAATATGAGCTTGAATCAGAACATGCTGCACTACAGGGACTGAAGTCCACCAGTCATATACCATAGATGAATGCCTTTGAAAAACAAATCCTTAATCAAAGCTACACTCCATTTGTTTTTTAAGTTTTCATTTTTCCACTTAAGTAGCTGTTTCGTTGCTATGAGAAACATAGAGAATTTTCTTGTATTTTTCTTCTTGTGGGTCTTTAAAAATGGAATGTACCTTGTTATTAATGTCTTGGTGGAGGATATTTTCACTTGTTTGCCCCGTACTCGAAGCCTGAGTCCAAGATTACCTGTGAAGGGTTTTGGTGTCTTCATGCAGAAATTTGTGCATTGTTGTTTTGACTATTTGAACACTTCTATTGTAGTGTTTCTTTCTCACTATACTGTTATTGTCTTGGTATGGAAAGACAGGTATCTGTCAGGGAAACTGGAGTTTCCCATGGAATGGAGAATGTAAAACCCCTCTCCCTCCAAATTATTACAATTTTGAAATTAGGAGATTTCAGGCAAAAATATGGGAATAGGAATAACAGTTCTTTACTAGGAATATTAAAAATACAAATGCAGTAATTAAAAAAACAAACAATCAAGCAAGCAAAGTCCTAAAAAACCCTGACGGAGTCAGGAATATGACCTTGACACCCTGTTGGCCAGGGTGTTGGGAGCAGTCCAAATAAGTCCTCCTGGAGTGACAGATGTGGTTCTGTTGGAGTAGAGACGATCCTGTAAACAGGTTCAGTGGTGGTGAGATGAGTCCGGTCTTTTTCTGGGAATCCAGTGGAAAACAGGATGCCTGGAGTCTCTAGGTCCCCATTTTATCTGGGTAAGGAATGGTTGACTCCTCCCCACTGGGTGGTGCATTTCACAATGGGATGATGTAATGTGTCATGTCATTGGTGAGCCTTAATGGGCCATTAACAGAAGATATCCCCCAGAGGGTGGACAAAGTTGATGAAAGAGATAAGAAACACTGCCTCGCCTGGTTTTAACAGATGGTCTATTATCAGAAGGCATCCACCCTCCTCCCCCCTGGAGTTACAAGAGATAAAGAAAAAAAGAAACTATCCCCCAACTGCTTTCTACAGATGAAATAGAATACACATTTTTTTTGGTTACATAACCCAAGACAGTTTTTTATATATATATATATATATATATATATATATATAAAATATACAACAATTAATTATATATAAAGTTAGCTGAAGGCAGAAATTATTTTTATTATGTCTTTTTTGTCAGCCTGCAGTTAATTAAACACTGACTTATAAAAACAAGATCAATGAAATTATAGTTTCAACTACATTGTAACTCCTTTTTTGCACCATCACAGAAAGAAAGTAAAACCAAGTTGCAAAATGTAGGCAGGTTGAAAAGGCCAATTTCAACATGAGAAAAATGAAGAAAAGATAACTATCCTCAGAAAAGTACACTATGCATGCTAACAAGCCATTTATTTCTAAACAGGTGCTGTCTTTGGTCAAAAAGACTGAAGAGGTCACTTTTCTGCTCATACTTCCTTCTATGAACATTTAACCAAGGTAAGAAAGTCAGTGCTGCAAATTACCTCTGACACTCAAGGAGTATTTTTCCCTATGGGATACTCTTTCTGTTTGAATGGGTTTTTTTAATGAATGAATCATCATCTCCAATAATAGTCAACTCCCCAAATTACCAGATGATCTTTTTGAAGTTTGATGAGAAATATGTTTTCATTCCAGCATGACTTTCTTCCAGGGCAAAACAAGACTTGTGGGAAAAGTTGGACTTTTCCAACACTTCACCTCCTGAAAATGTCAGCTGTAATTTGTTTTGAAATGGTTATTGGAACATATTCAAAGCACATTATCAAAATATTTTGTCTAAAACCCCAACCATAACCACTTTTGATAAAAGACTGTTTCAAAGCATGACTCGACAAACACACAAAACTCAAACTTCAGAAAACAGCAAAAAAATTAACATTCCAGATTTCCCCCAATAAAGATTTTTTTTTTTAATAATACTTGCCACCTCAGCTCAATAATCTACTCAATGAGACAAACAAAGGGTTATCTCTGGAAGGAGGTTCACCTCAGCTGTTTCTCTGGATTCACTTGTGGTTTCTTGGTCCCATTTGGTTTTGAGGGCAGATTTGCTCACATCTGCTCTTTCTGGATTTGCAGATCTCCCAGCAAGCTCTTCCATCCTTCTCTGTCTCTGTGTCCGCTCCTTCCAGGCACGTATGTGTCAGGTTCCTCACATTAATTCCTCTTTTGGCAAGCCAAAAAGAAATCATCCAGAGTAATTTAATCCACTGCTAGGTGCCTTTGCACAAGAGTTTGTCAAGTTCCTATGACAAATCACTCCAGAAGCACAGCATGCTTGCCTTTTGCCTTTTTTACATTTTCCCCTTGACAAACACCAGGAGGAATTCAGTGGTGGTGTAGCTGAGTATTTCTTACAAGTTAAGAAAATAGAACTTAGTATTCAGTCCCATCCTCCTGCTGGCTGCACAGCCACATGCAGATAAATATTGCTGCATTCTTTCAGACAGACATGAGTGCCCATGCAGTGTTACATAGCAGTGAGAGTTAATGTATGCTGGAAAGCTGTGAAGAAAGTAAGCAGGAACTCGTATGTCAAGATAGGACAATGGGTTTCTTTGTTAAGAAAGTCTAAAGGTACACTTAAGCCCTTCCAAGGTATCACACAGGTCACTATTACATCACTGATGATTTAAATTTTCGGCTCTGTATCGTTTTCTATTCCTGGCTTAGAAAAGTGAATTAAAGCTAGATAAATGCAGGATGTGCTCAAACTGTGTTCATTTAGCTTCTAATAGCTTAATAAGCACTTTTTTCTGTCTTGTTTGTCATTATTATGCATCTGTTAACAAGAAACTGTTGAGCAGAATCACAGAAGAGCTGCCTAAAGTTTTACTATCAGATTTGTGAGAAGGAATAGGGTAGGATAGTGAGGAATAATTTTTAGAAGTGAGGAATAAACAGTCTTTAAAATTTAATTTCTAGCTGTCATCATCTTAATTAGCAATGGGTCTATTTGATGTTTCAGTTCAGAGAGTGAGAATAGTGCTGTTCTCTGTCTGTAACAGTGAATAATGTCTTTTTTTGTTAATCACCCAGTAGCACGTACAGAGTCATGTACTAAATGTATAGAGTATACTGTCCCAGAGCAATTATATGACATATATCCAGTTACATCAGTGGTCCTGATGTAAATAGATGTCCTTTACTTGGATTGCTGAAAAAGCTGACTGATGACAGTGTTATAAATGCCAATCCAATTTTCCAATTGAAAATATGATTTGGTTTATTAAAAATCAAATTACAGAATTTTGGTAAAACCAACAATCGGAGTTACAGTGACGATAACCTGGGGATCGTCAAAGGGTGAACCGGAAAGCAGCCTCTATCGCACTGCAGTCCCTCCGTGTTCACGGAGTGGCCCCATTTGGGGTCCAGGTTTTATATATTTTATTTTGCTCCTGGCATAAGATTTTCCCACAGTTCTTTGTTTCCTTGGAATAGTCATTCGAATGCATCGCCGTTGTTGGTCTGCTGAATGGGGTCTCCTATGGGAGGGAGAAGTGTCAATTTCGGTCCTCTTATGAGGGAATGGAAGCTGAAATTTTGAATGGACAGGCATTCTCCGGAGATCAGGGTGATGATGAAGCTCTGATGGCTCTGATGCCCACGGGAGGAGAACTGATTACTTATCTTAATGTGTCTTCCTTTCTGAAGCCAATCTCATCATCTCCAGTTCCTGACATTTCATTGTGTTCTCCTAAATGGTGGTTTCTGGGTGGTGCCTGCCTCAGAATTCCTCAATTCCGTGGCTGGCTGGAATTTAGGTTATACTCTACATATTACATTTACCAAATCATGATTTTACCATATTATAATCCATAAAAACACGAATTAACCCACTACATTTATCACAACAGGGTGTCTGTTGAACCAGAATTTTCAAGCGACTAGATAGAAGCCATAGCCCTATGAATATACACTGAATTTAATAATAGTTTTTTACCTTCTAGTCCTGAGACACTAATTTTGAAACTTTGAGAAAAGCTAAGGTTACAGTTAACAACAGATGTTGCTGATTTAGTTGAAATGAACAGATAAGCTTTGCTGAAATCAGTTAAAAGTGAGAGGATGGTTAGAAGAAACTGGATTTAAGATAAGCTACCCTGGATTTAATAACTCATTGCTTGTCAAACAGAGAAACTAATCAATACAACACCAGACCTCCTGTTTCCAGAAACCCACTGAAATAGTCCTGGAAAACAGGAAACAGGGAGTTCTACCATTCATCAGTCACATCTGCATTGAAAAGGTTGAAAGTTTAGAATGAGGAAGACTGGTTTTACTTCCTCCTTTTGGTGACCACTCCTCACAAAAGGACCACCGACCCATTTCAGGGAACAAACTACACATGCTTAATAGCCTTTTTGTCACTTAGCATACGAAGCAGAGAAGAGGAAGTGACAGGGGTATGAATATGCATTTGTATTTTGTGTATTCAACATTTTTGTAAATAAAAGGCTTTGTAATTACCTGTGATCTTTGCAGTGCGCATTAGGGAGCTATCCCACGCGCTGCCCGGCATCGCAATAAACATACACTTTCTAACTTTACCTGTTAGAGAGTCTTTTGTCCGTCACAGTTGGATATTGATATTAGATCGATATTCATATTTTAATAAATCAGTCCCTACTCATTTTGGATTGTTTTCCTCATCACAGGAGCCAGCTTCTCTGCACATTCCACAGGGCAGCAGAAATGGAGGGACAATAAAATCACAGCTAAGCGTGTCATATTCATCATGTAATATCTCTTATCCTTTCCTGGAACTGGTAAGAGAAATGGGGAATATCCCACAGAATTCAAATGTGGTTTTGCACCCGTGACTCAGGCAGGAGGAGGGTGCGGCTTCCTCCGGCAATTGTGAGGTGATTGAGAGGCTGATTATAAGAGGCCTCTAGGGAGTGCGGTGAATAGGAGGGGGTAAACAGGGGCGAGGCAGTTTGCACGGCAGTTTGCGCAGGCAGGGCAAGCAGGCAGGGTTGCAGGTTTCCCTGACTGTAAGGTTTACTGTTGGTTGATTCCGGTGTTTCTGTTAGTTGGGTAGTTTTGGGGTTTCTGTATGTAATGGTTTCTACACCGTACAAAAGTGTAGTTAGTACAAGTGAATGTAACCAAATGGGACCCTCCAAAAAGGATGTGTCTGTACAGACCCATTCCTGTGTGGAGAGTTTCAGCTTATCAGTGTTCTCAGGGGGTGTTGAGGAGGAAACCTGCCTGCGGTGTGAACAGGTGAATGATCTCCTTTCACTGCTGGCTGAACTTAGCCAGGTGCCACTTCAGAATAGGTATGAGCTCCTGGATCTAGAGTCAGCCAGATGATTTAGAAGAAAATTATCTGCCTCCTAATTATAATTCATCTGTCAAACAGATTACCACCTCTAACATCAAAAAGAAAAGAAGGGTAGTTGTAGTGGGTGACTCCCTTCTGAGGGGAACAGAGGGCCCCATATGTCATCCGGACCGATCCCACAGGGAGGTCTGCTGCCTCCCTGGGGCCTGGTACGGGCCATTACTGAGAGACTCCCTGGGCTGATTCAGCCCTCTGATTATTACCCACTGCTGATACTCCAGGCTGGTAATGATGAGATTGAAAAGAGGAGTATCAGGACAATTAAAAGGGATTTTAGGGCACTAGGTCAGATGATTAATAGGACGGGGGCACAGATAGTTTTCTCCTCAGTCCCTTTCATGGCTGAGAAGAACGATGAAAGGAATAGGAGAACTCACATTATCAACAAGTGGCTCAAAGGTTAGTGTTTTAGGCAGAATTTCGGATTCTTTGATCATGGGCAACTTTTATGGCACCTGGCCTGCTTAAACCAGATGGGTTCCATCTTTCTGTTAAAGGCAAAAGAATTTTAGCTAATGAACTGGCAGATCTTGTTGAGAGGGCTTTAAACTAGGTTTGAAGGGGGAAGGGGATGCAGCTGGGCTATCTGGAAGCAGGCCCAAGGGTGACAAACCTGAGTTAGGGGTGAAATCAGCAGCCAAACTGAGATGCATGTATACTAATGCACGCAGCATGGGTAGCAAACAAGGAGAGCTGGAAGCCATGGTGCAGCAGCAGTGCTGTGATGTAGTCGCCATCATGGAAACATGGTGGGACGGCTCACATAGCTGGAGCACTGCACTGGATGGCTACAAACTCTTCAGAAGAGATAGGAAAGGGAAAAGAGGTGGAGGGGTGGCCCCTTATATTAGGGAGGGTTTTGATGCTATGAGTGTTGAAATTAATGATGATGAAATGGAATGTCTGTGGGTAAGAATTAAGAGGAAGGCCAACAAGTCTGATATCCTGCTGGGAGTCTGTTATCGTCCACCAAACCAGGAAGAAGAGTTAGACAACCTATTCTATAAGCAGCTGGAAACTGTTTCAAGATCATCAGTCCTTGTTCTTGTAGGTGACTTCAACCTGCCAGACATCTGCTGGGAACTTAATACAGCAGAAAAAAGGCAGTCCAGGAAATTTTTAGAGTGTGTGGAGGACAACTTTTTGTCACAGCTGGTGGGTGAGCCCACCAGGGGAGGGACTATGTTAGATCTGTTGTTTGTAAATAGAGATGGGCTGGTGGAAGATGCGGTGGTTGGAGGCCGGTTGGGGCACAGGGATCACGAAATTATAGAATTCTTGATAACTGGTGAAGTCAGGAGGAATATCAATAAGACTTCTACATTGGGCTTTCGGAGGGCAGACTTTGGCCTACTTAGGAGGATTATCCAAAGAGTTCCTTGGGAAGCAGTCCTTAAAAACAAAGAAGTTCAGGAAAGGTGGACGTGCTTCAAAAGAGCGATCTTGAGGGCACAGGAACAGACTGTCTGTGTGCCGAAAGAGGATTCCAGGAGGCAAATGTCCAGCTTGGTTGGGCATGGAGGTTTTGAAGGAACTTAGGAACAAAAAGAGGATGTATCATCTTTGGAAGGAAGGTCAGGTCTCTTGGGAGTTTTTTAAGGGGGCTACTAGAACATGTAGGAAAAGAATTAGGGAAGGCAAAGCTCAGTTTGAACTTTAAATGGCAACTTCTGTAAAGGATAATAAAAAATGTTTTTACAAATATATTAATGATAAAAGGAGGGGTAAAACCAACCTTTGTCCTTTATTAGATGCAGGAGGGAACTTAGTAACTGTAGATAAGGAGAAGGCAGAAGTGCTTAACACCTTCTTTGCCTCAGTTTTTAGTGGGAAGACTAGCCTTCAGGACAATTGTCCTCTTGAGTTGGTAAATGGTGTCAGGGAGCTGAATGGTCCCCCTGTTATCCAGGAGGAGGCAGTCAGAACTATTGAGATGTTTGGATATTCATAAATATATGGGCCCAGATGGGATCCATCCCAGGGTGATGAGGGAGCTGGCAGATGATCTTGCAAAGCCACTCTCCATCATTTACCAACAGTCCTGGTTCACTGGTGAGATTCCAGATGACTGGAAGCTGGCCAATGTGACACCCATCCACAAAAAGGGTAGGAAGAAGGATCCTGGTAAATTATAGGCCAGTTAGCCTGACCTCAGTCCCTGGTAAGGTTATGGAGCAGTTTATATTGAGTATTATCATGCAGCACTTACAGGATGGCCAGGGTATCAGACCCAGCCAGCATGGGTTTAGGAGGGGTAGGTCGTGTTTGACCAACCTGGTCTCCTTTTATGACCAAGTGACCCGCCTGGTGGATGCAGGAAAGGCTGTGGATGTTGTCTATTTGGACTTCAGCAAGGCCTTTGACACTGTCTCCCTCAGCATACTCCTAGATAAGCTGGCAGCCCACGGCTTGGACAGGAGCACTCTTTGCTGGGTTAGGAACTGGCTGGATGGCCGAGACCAGAGAGTGGTGGTGAACGGTGCTGCATCCAGCTGGCGACCAGTCACCAGTGGTGTCCCTCAGGGATCTGTGTTGGGGCCTGTTTTATTCAATATCTTCATTGATGACATGGATGAGGGGATTGAGTCATTCGTTAGTAAATTTGCAGATGACCCTAAGCTGGGAGAGTGTGTTGATCTATTGGAAGGTAGGAGGGCTCTGCAGAGAGACCTAGAACTGTTGGATGGATGGGCAGAGTCCAATGGGATGAAGTTTAATAAGTCTAAGTGCTGAGTCCTGCATTTTGGCCACAAAAACCCCCTGCAGCGCTATAGGCTGGGGACGGTGTGGCTGGACAGTGCCCAGGCAGAAAGGGACCTGGGGGTGCTGGTCGACAGCTAGCTGAACATGACCCAGCAGTGTGCCCTGGTGGCCAAGAAGGCCAATGGCCTCCTGGCCTGTATCAGGAACAGTGTGGCCAGCAGGAGCAGGGAGGTCATTCTTCCCTTGTACACGGCACTGGTGAGGCCGCACCTTGAGTACTGTGTCCAGTTCTGGGCCCCTCAGTTTAAGAAGGACATTGAGATGCTTGAGTGCATCCAGAGGAGGGCAACGAAGCTGGTGTGGGGCTTGGAACACAAGCCTTATGAGGAATGGCTGAGGGAGCTGGGGTTGTTTAGCCTGCAGAAAAGGAGACTCAGAGGTGACCTTATTGCTCTCTATAACTTCCTGTGAAAGGTTGTTGTAGTCAGGTGGGGGTCAGTCTCTTTCTCCAGGCAACAACTGACAGAACAAGAGGACACAGTCTCAAGCTGCATCAAGGGAAATATAAGTTGGATATTAGGAAGAAGCTTTTCACAGAGAGAGTAATAAAGTACTGGAATAACCTGCCTGGGGAGGTGGTGGCACTCAGTGCCATGGTTTAGTTGAGACGTTAGGGCGTGGGTTGGACTCGATGATCTTGAAGGTCTCTTCCAACTGACTAATTCTGTGATTCTGTGATTCTGTGATTTGCTCATATTATGTGAACAATGGTTATGAAAGGCAGATATTAAAGCAAATCAGTAAATTCATATTCATTTTAGTGGGATTTTGACCAGCCCTAAGCGGAAGACTGTGGCTTTACAGAATTGATATCTACATTTTTATTTCACTTTTAAACAATTCCAAGACTCCTGGCGTTCATTTCTTATATTGCAGCAACCTTTCTCAGGTGTATTTTCTCTTGCTATGCAAACTAGAAGGTGGCTGTGAGTTTCAGAAGCAGATGAAAGAGAACATTATCCACTTTCTTCCTAGAGGAGTTACTTCTTCAGCTGATCTTGTCTTGAAGAAACATTCAGATTTGCATTGTTTGTCTCTGTGAAGGAGAGCAATCATAATTAATGTGGCAGCTGACACTAAAATACTGTGCAATATCTTAATTTTTGCTTATTCATCGAATAATTAGTGCGTAATTGAAAACTTGCAAGATGTAATAGATAATTCTCTGACAGACAATGCAATTCACACCAACAGCTTTCACCTGACCAGACTTGTATGGTCTAGGTTTCATTTTGAGAAATCTAGCAGTCTGAAAGAACTGGAAAGTGATGCCAAATATTAGTCCTAGTAAGAAGTATTGAAGATTTATCATTTAGAAGGCATCGCCAACACCTTCTTCTCCTTTGACTTACAAGTTACAGTAGTTTAGGGTTCTTGTGAGACTATAACACCCTCACACTGAATATAATTCCATGCTGTGTTAATGGAAGTCAGTGTTAATGTATTTGTGTGGTTAGTTATGGAATTAATAGTATTTAAGATTTGCTCTCCACACAAGTAGCTGGAACATTAAGCTCTTTAAACATTTCTGTGTATAGTTGGCATGCATAGCCGCTGTTTTGAGAAATTAGGGAGGAATTGGGTAGTCAAGATCCCACAATCTCTGTAGGAAAGTCAAATACAGATTTTGATTCAGCTGAGTCCTTAGTGCATTAACCCCTGCAGAGCACTGTTTCTCGTTGATTTAAGGGATACATGGGAACCGTATATTTTTCCTCACTCAAGGATAGTTGTTGAACTTTCTGTGCATGGCTGAAGATGATGTACATAAAAGGGTGCAGGTTTGCACTGATGGCAAACATCTGTACTGGTTTTGTTTCCATATAAAGGGCTCATACACAGGTTTCTGTGTTACTGCAATGTTCCTCAGGAAACATGCAGTTTGACTTTTGCACAATATTTCTTAGGCTTTGGCATGCATGGTTTCACAAAACTGTGCCTCAGTGACAGGAATGAGATTTTGATCTGCTTCTGGCAATGGACCTACTGGAGCCAGGAGATCATAATGCTGCTGGAGTAGCGCTCTTTTAGGAGAAGAATTATGTTTGCTGTATTTTGTTACTTTTTCCCCTCAGTGAACCATAGGCATGCTAATTGTAATGTATGTATCGCTGGTTAAAGGAGAAGATAAGTCCTGCTGGTTGTCCTTTTTATTTCCTTGTTTAGAAGTGGGAGTGCTGTGTAGAGCTGTGGATGATTTTGCTGATACATGCTTGTCTTGGTTTGAAAGACAGGTATCTGATAGGAAGGGGGCCGGACCTCCCTAGAGATGGAGAATTCGAATCCCCTCCCTCCAAATTATTCTAATTTAGAAAATTAAAGGGGCTTTCAGGCAGAGGTATGGGGATAGGAATAACAGTTCTTTACTAGTATATATGACAAAACAAACAAACAAACAACTACAGCATTAATAATAAACAGAACCAGGAACCTTGAGGGCTTTCTTTAACAAAAGCCTGGGGCAGTTTGATCTCAGTGCCCCTGCAGGACTCCGAGAGGCCGAGCTGGAAGGGTGGAAAGTCCTGGGCTGGTGGATGAGATCAGATGCTCTGTGCTGGTAGCTGGAGCAGCAGGGATGTCCCGGCAGAGCTGGGCAGTGCAGGGCTACAGAGTAGCAGGAAAAAAACTTCAAAACTCTGAAGAAGCAGTGGCGGTGGGGGGAGGGCCGGAGGAAGCGAGCTCAGGATTCCTGGGTACACGAGCAGATGATGGTAGATTTCCCAGGACGAGACGGAGTGATGGCCGTGAACTCTCCTTGCAGCGAGTGGCAGCTTGACTGTCCTCCCCAATGCCGAGAGCAAGAGAGAGCAACTGCCCCCCCCCCCAGCTCTGTCTTGTACCTTTCCCAAAGCTTGTGTTATCTCTCCCCTCTGAGGAAAGCTCCCGGAGACTCAAAACAATAGGTGTAGCCTTGTGCTGCTATCTCCTTCGAATACTCCCTTTGTTCTGGTTAAGCATTGTCATTAAAGTTTCTTAGCAACTTATGGGGAAAAAATTCTGTAAGCGAAAAAGAGGCAAATCCAACCCCCAACAATGCTCCAGTGCATAATATGTACTCATACTCGGAGAAGTTCATTAGAGCTGAAATAAGCTCCTCAAGTTGACTGATGTGAGTGTGAAGATCCTGTCCTATCTGCTGCTGAGTTTCCAGATTGGATACACAGGGGTTTTTTTTAAGACCAGTAGCATTTGACCTATCTTTCCAGATTATTTTGAAAAACCCCATACCTTGAACTCTAATACTGCAAGCTACTTGCTTCTTATTTTTACTTTTATCTTTGGTGTGTTCAGTCATTACAACTTAGTCTCGCTGTCAGTTTTCACAAATCTGTGGCAAAACGTGATTTTTTTTGTACAGCCTATGATGAATCAAAAGAACTGATGTGGTTTACTTTTGCCTATTATTTCACCTGTTTAATTGAATAATTAATCATGATTGAAAATTCAGCAGAGACGCCCAGAAATTCTTGTTCTCTCTGAAATAATTGGGAAAATTAATTACTTGCCATCTCACCCAATGGCACTTCATCAACTAGTCTTTTTTGACTATAACATGAATGCTGTAGGTTAATAAACCTATTCAATATGTACTACAGCAGCAATTAGTTTCAGAAGGAAGAAATATATAGTTCAGGAAGCCTTTCATGTTTGATGTCTAAGAAAGGAAGTAGCCACCATGAATTATGGACAGTGCTGACTAACTCCAAAATATAAAATTTTCAAATGTAAAAGTTTAAGGGACAGACTGTTTTTCTGTGAATTTAGTGAATGAGTATATAAATATAGTATGCTGAATTTTTATGCCAAAGTCACCTGAAAAGTCTTGGCCTCAGACCAGTAAGGTAAAACAGAAAGAGAGAGTAAATTGGGTTTTCCCTTTGAGCCAGAGGATGATCTCTCAGTTTAAGGACAAAGCAGGCTTAAATTGTGTTGCTGCTCCTTCTTTACAACACTAACTCATTCCTGGACATTAACATTCTTTCCTCACTCTGCTCAGTGCTGGCTAATAACTATTTATGGAATAAACCCAACAGGCTGAGTCTTGTGCTTGACTGATGGTGGTCTTAAAATGGAAGATACATTAGGAAGCTGATGATATCACTGCTTTTGTGCTGGTGAGTGTAGCTAGCCTTGTATTTAATAGATTGGTGGGGAACAGTTTAAAAATTATTTTGGCTGATCTCTGGGTGCCATTATGAACTTACTTAACTTGTATTCCTATTTCCAGATCATTTAGTTTTAAGTCTCTCATGTGGCATTTGTTAATCAGGATATATATACAGAATCAGAAGCAAATGAAAATTAGAATAATGAGAATGGAGTACAAAAAAATCTGTGATTTTTCTGTTTGTACATTTTCATTTTTATTACAGTAGTGAAATGTTTAATGTGCTCTTCAGCCAGTGTAACATATCTTGAGATGGTAGAATTAGTGCATATTTTGGAAAACCCCAATGACAATAAAAGGATACACAGTTTTATGACTAGGTAGCAAAATGGAATATCACCTGCATGCTAAGTGCAGCTAAAATAACATAACTAATGAGATAATATGAGATAACATATGGGAGTAAATAAAAAGGTGTTGGATGGGTGAAGAAATGCCATAAGTTAAGTCCATATATAGTTCAAAAACATTGCAGTTCGGACTCAGGCTCATGAAATTGTGGAAAGTGAGAGTTAAGGCTGCCTCTCTTAATATGCCTTGGTGCCTTTCCAGCAAATATTTTATTATGTGAGCTGTCCCAGTGATTCTGGAATGTGAGAAGTATTGTGGATGTCTAGTACAGTGAATATTTCCCATAGATCTACAAGCAAAGACGAAAGTCCATAGAATGGGGAGAAAGTTCTCCAGTTCCATTTTGGGTCTATTGTAGGAAAATAACCTTTCTGTGCAGCCTACCCCCCCACATTAAGGCATGACTGAAATGTTTTATTTACAAATTTGGACTGTGGTTAGAATTTGGACAGAAGATCTTCATTTTATGTCCCCCGAAAATATTTTAGTCATATAGAAAGTTACTTCCACCCCTTCAGCATAGGCAGTCAGGCAAACCTGCAGTCAAAGCTCTCTTCTTTCTGACTTGGATCAAAAGCTTTCCCCCAAAATTTTTGAAATGGAAGGGTGAACTCAATGTAGGCTGGTACCCTGTAAGAGTCGGTCCGAAAATCCCTCATTTCTGCCTCACGACTGTCAGAGGCCGAGACCCCCCCATGGACCCTGAGCCACAGCACAGGCCAAGTTTTCCCTGCAGCTGCTGTCACTGGACCAAGACGCCCTCCTCAGGGACCCATGCATGAAACAATGGGGGACTGTTACGGTTTCTGGCCATGTTTGCGAAGGGGTGTTTCTGTACTGACCGTACTTGGTAAGACCTGAGCCACACCGCTCCCTCTATTGTGAGAGAACACCTGTGATGCCCATGAAGCCGACCCCCCTTCCTGGCATCTTGCCTCTCGCTTCGAAAAGAACTATAACAACCCCACCAAGAGAGCAGGTTTTTGAGGCCTCCCCTTCGGACGACGGCTCCATTGACCTGCGTGCCACGAGGACTGCGAAGGTGGTCTATTGGTATCAGCATCACGAGGACTCCCGTCTGTCAGTCGGTAGCTATCACCCTTTCTTTACCCCCCTTTCTCTCTCTCTTTCTTCTTACCCCTTCTCTTCTATCGCATAACTGTGTGTATCAATAAAGATACAATTGATTTCACTTGAATTAAGTTATCACTGCCTCTTTTTGCACTCTGAAATCAAAACAAACCATCACGACCATCCTTTGGCTCGTGACATACCCCCTTACTGAGCTATTCTGACATGATGCCGTGAAAATCATTGTTTCCTTCTCCTATGAGACAAAAGCAACAAATCAAAGCTTTAAGAGCTGGCATAAAATAAAATGGCTGGTCTGTGCTTTGGACAGTGATGCTAACAGAAGATGAGGCTTTCAGTCTCAGCTCCTACATGCTCCTCCTTTCTGCAGTATCTGAGCCTCTTGCACACCCTAATGAACTGGTTTTGTAGCTGTCTATTCTAGAAATGGGAATGTGAAAGTGGGAAAATGTGTTGAAGAGCTGGAAGCTGATTCCTTTTCATGCATGTACCTCATCCAGTGCAATACACCCAGGATGTCTCTTCTCAGAGCTCCAACTCTTCTGCACACAGCCAATTGGGTTACTGATGCGTACAACATTTCCTTTAGATTGCCATTTTGTTCCTGTATGCTTAGGATGTCCATTTTTCTCATTAAAATCAACAGGAATAAAAACAACCCTCCCATTTCTTTACTTGAATTGAGAGTAAGAGGTACAAACCAGTGTCCCTGGCATCACTGGCTGTTCTGTAGGGATCAGAATTATCTCTTCAGTTTAGCTGTTAACTGTACTCTGAAAACAAATTCTTTTGTTTTCAGTTTTCTTTTTCTTCTTAGGTTGAAACAAAATTCCTTTATACTTACCAGCAATATCTCCCAAGACGTAGGGAAAATTAGCAAGTTTATAAAATCTACAGTGTGTGATTTGCTGTTGCAGCTGCACATTAAAGGAAAAGTAATATACTCGTCCTCCTCAGAAAAGCATCTATAAATTAGAGCTTTTTGAAAAGTTCCTGATGCCTAGCACAATTTCTATATGTTACACTCAAAATGTGGGCATTCCATTTTTATCCCTTCAATCAATTTAAACAGTCTTGCCAAGATCTGAGCAGTCTCTGCTCCTACCTTTTGCTTTATAACATTTTCTGACCTTGTCTCTTTTCTCTAAGGGTTGGAGAAATGGGGTACCTGAGAGGTGCAGAGTCCCCCCAGTGACTCTGCCTTTGCAAGGGTCAGTTAGGCCAGCTGTCCTTATGGCAAGGGTGAGCGTGACCTGGCTGGATGTCCTGCATCCTGAATGGCTCCACCATGGCTGGTTGGGCTGAAGACCACCATGCCTTCAGTAGAGATGAGGTTGTCTCCTTCTGGGTGCCTTTGGAGGGTTTGTGCCTTCATTGGAGAGCCTTCATCTCTGTTTCCATCCATCTCACTTGAATGAGTAATTCCCGTGCTGGAATAATTTTTTATCCAAACCTCTTCAGCTCAGTTTAAGGGGTTAAGGGCATACTTCAGCATGTTACTGCCTTCTTGCAGTACTAAGAAATAGGAAGAGAAACTTAAGGCAAGGGAGAAGGATTTGTGTTAACTCTGTTGCCAAGGAGTTTTTCTTAAATTCTCACCTTCTATAATATCTGAGTAAAAATAATATTGAATCTATTAAATCTTCAAGTTTCTTACTTTTTCTTCATCAACACTAGGATGAAGCAGTTTACAGTCACCAGAAATGTACATGAGTGGGGCAGAGATATTAGAGTTGTTCTTGTCCTTCCATGCCCTGTCCCCTGAGTTTCTTAATCTGCATGTGCAAATGAAACTGAAATTAAACTCTTAATTTATCACCATGTTGTGGTGACAGCAGGCAGGATCAGAACACTTTAAAAACACATAGCACCACATTAACATCAGAAACAGATTCTTCCCTAGAGGGGAGAGAAGATTTTAAAGAATGCAGAAAGATGCCACAGGGCTGTAATCCCTCTCACTATACAGAAAACGAGTGATTGTTGTTGAAACACTTGGAGGGGGAGGTGGGTCCAATAATCTGCAGAACGTATGTAGGATAAGGCTTTTCCACTGGAGATGAGAACTTGAAATAAATATTAGAGAAAAAAAAACATGGCAAAAGAAAAAAGAGAGGAAAGATGTTGTATGGTAATAACTCAATGTGACTGCCCACAGAAGTGAACTGCTCCAAGGAGAAACCCTCTGGATGCAGATCATCTTTGCTACAGAGAGCTGCAGACTCTACCCACATCCCCATGCTCTCTTTGCTTGCCATGGTATGCTTTTGCAGGGGTTTGAGCAGCCTCCTTGTCCATTCATGGAGTACCAGCAGGTATCCCAGGATCTGTGAGGGCCATTTGTGAAGACAGCCTGTGGTCCAGATTTAGTAAAGCTCTTAAACACATGCTTAAGGGATTTGCTGATTTGGATGCTGCACTCTCCACTGGCTCCCTCCATCTCTTCTGGCTCACTGACTGTTTGGCTCTGCAAGTGCTTTAGGATGCTCCTGCCATCAAAAGCTGGGCCCCCTCTTCTCTGCAGCATTAGAAGTGGGGCAGGTGTGCTAGCCTTGCCTTGACAGGTACGTCTTTTCTCTGTTAATTTGTGGTGGGAGATGAGCTTGCTGGCCCCATGCTCATCCCAGCACGTAGGAGCATGCTGCACCATGTGGGGCCACAGTGGATCATGCTGTCCTGCTGACAGTCCTATAGACCATGGTCCTCAGCCCTCTGCCTGCCATGTGCCTACCAGTGGCACTGCTCTCCAGGAGGTGACCACCCATCCCATGGACTCCACTCCAGTGCTGTCACTCCCTGCTCAGAACAACCTCATGTTGCAGAGGGATCCCTATAGGGCTGTGCCTTCTTTTGGTGGCAGTGAGGAAAGGCATGGGAAAAGGCTTCACTTAAGTGGTTGTGCTTTAGGGATATTTCTGCCTTAAACTTATTGCATTGGGGGAGTTGTCTTTCCCATGATGGGGGCAGGAATGAGATTTCAAAGCCTTTTCAAATATAAAGCTTGTTGTCTGGATGAAGGCCTTAGACATCACTTTTAAATGCTGGAATTCCCAATCTCTGAGAGCACCAAAGTGATTTAAAACCCCAGGTCAGAGGGTATTGGCAGGAGTAATTTTCAAGGCTCCTAAGCCACTGTTCTTTTAAATTAAGTTTTACTGCCTTATGATCTTTTCAATATGTTATCCTTGTTTCTATATTAAACTTCAGATTACAGAATCTTCTTAAATGTTTGCATTCTCACAGAGACTGGATAAAATAAGTTTATTTTTTTGCTTCTGCTTTGTTTCATCCAAGAGACTCCAACTGAGAGAAGTTGGAGAGCCCCATTTGTTATGTTTTGTTCAGTCCAGAGCTGCCCCTGCCTGCAGCTGTGATGTTCCACAGGGAAATGCAAACTCACCAGGTGTCCTGGGGTAACAGGACATTTTCATGCTTTGTGTCCCAAATCGTGTGTTTCTGTTCCCATGTTCTCAGTTTGTTTTGTCTATAGCCGAGCCCCTCCCCCCGGCTGCTTGTTTTTGGCTTGCTTGCTGCTAGCTTAGGCTCGCTTTGCTGGCTTTGCTCTCTTGCTTTCTGCTTTTTTGCTTGCTTTTTGCCATTTTTCTGCTTTTGTTTTTCCCCTTCTTTCCTTCCTCCCCTTCCCTGAAGACATCGGACCTGCTTCGGGCCCTGATTCGGGAACGTCAAGGGACCCCCCCCCCCCCCCCCCCGGAATCTGCACCTGAGAGAAGCTTTGGCACCCTCCCCAGCAGAGACTGCTCACCCTCTCTTGGACTGGTGAAAACATTTGTTGTCATCTCGGACTGTTTTTCTTGTGTTGGTGAGTGGTTTTTTGTTGTTTCTTAATAAACAAGTTTTTTCCACTTTTCCTCTGAGGAAATTCCTCCCGAACCCTGTGGTGGGGGAGGGAGTTGTGGAGATTTTCCCCTAATTTGTCCTAAACCAGGACAAACATTTTTGGTGGCCCGTACGGGGGGTCAACCACACAAAGTGGAAAAAACTTTATTCTAATAATATTTTGGTCTCAGTTGTTTTGTGGGCATATTGGTATGTCTCTTTTTGAAGTTATAATGTCATTTGGAGTGAAAGCCTGCCTCTACTTCTGGTCATTAGGGTTCTTTGAAGTTTTAATACCTTTGTGGTCCCTAGGTTTATTTTCTTACCCAGAAATAGCTCCGGTATTGTCCCTAATGTGTAGCTTTTGTAGCAGAGGGGCACTAACCAGAATATTTATTGGGCTGGGCTTGGTTGTGATGATTTGCAAAAGGTTTATAAAAATGGTGTTATCGGTTCCAGGAATGTATGGTTCATGGTTGTGGCTGTGTACTTAATTTGTTAGGGGAGAAGCAGGGGAGGAGGCTGTGAGAGTCGGGGCCCGAGGGTCCCTGGTTTTGCCTCACGACCTTCGTCAAGGTCCCCTGTCAAGGAAGGGACTGTGTGCAAGGGGCTCGGCCTAACCCATGGTGTGTGTGTGTACCAAGCATTGCACTGCAGGTGTGACTGCTGGACCGGAGCTGGCTCCCATGGGAACTTGTACAAAGACAATGGACGGCTGGACAGCCTGTGCTTACCTGCAACCAGGCCCAGACCTGCTTGTCCCAGACCTGCTTGATCTAAACGGTTGAACCTGGTTCTCAGAGCAACGGGGCTCCTCACAATGACTTTCGGGTGCTCCCTCCCGCTTTTGCCTGTGTTGGCCAGATGCCCCCCGCTTCTGAAATGACTATAAAAGCTTCCCCCTGTGACTCACACTTCGAGATCTCCCCACGGACAGAAGACTGATCCATTGGCCAGACGCCACGCCACGAGGACGCCTCTGCCGTTGGTAGCTATATCCCCCTGCCCCCCTTTCCTCGCTCTGTATCCTATTTTTCCTTTCTCATTCCCTCTATCGCAAGTGTTGTTGGCACTCAATAAAGGTGCATTTGTTGTATGATTAAACTATTGTCCCCTCGAGTACTTTTTGCACTCTGAGATCACACAAACCTATCACGATTCCTGCTTGGATCGTGACATTAAATTGGCGTCACGGACAGGATTCTGACAGACAGAGGGGTTGCAAGGTTGTGTGTAGTCTGTACCAGGGGGAGGAAGTTTGGCTCCAGCCGCACCTAGCCCGTCACCCCGGTGAACGTGGTTAGAAAGCAAGGGGGGCCTCTCTGATTCCTCGCACACTGCACACACCTAAGGTGTAACAGCACCCCAAACTTGATTGAGGGCTCTGTTGTCAGAATTTCACAAAAGAACTTTGAGTGCAAAAGTCGGGACTGACTACCTGGTGTTAGGGGGAGACATCCTGTGTTGTAATTGAAGGGGAACCTCCCAGGTAGATAGGTCTCCCCACCCACTCAGGGAAGAAAAGGGAAGACACAGCCCTGCTGTGCGTGTGTGTGTGTAACTAAGCAGTGCCTCCCTGACGTGGTTTTGATCCCTACACAAACATGGCTGAGGAGCTCCCTGTAAAAGATAAAGCTACATTTTATGCCTTGTTGGCAAAACATAATGCCCGACCCTCTCCTGGGGGAGAAGAGTGGGCGAAAGATAACTGGTTTAACTTGGAGAGTGTAACTGATAGAATATCCTCTTTGCAACATGAAGTAAAGTATAAATTGGGCAGAAATAAGAATGTCCTTGCTTCAGTTTTGGGAGCTTGTCTTATAGCAGCCATAGCAGAACGTAATGTGAAAATGAGTGAGGAACAAAAAATCATAGACTCTCTTCAGGATTTAGTAACAATTTTGCAAGGACAGTTAGATCAGGAGAGGAAAGAGTTAGATCAAGAAAGAAAAGAGAATCTTTTACTGAAAACAGCTTTTAAGAATTATCTGTTAAAAACTCTAAACATGATGACCCCCCCCCAAATTACTGTGGAAAAGGAATCTCCTTGTAACAATCAAATATATCCACAAAAGGATTTGGAATTGGCTAAAGAGAAAACAGATCAAACTGAAATCTTGGTGCCAAAATTGAGATCAGTAATTAAAATGGAATATAATTACATTAATGATGGAGACACTGACCCACACATCACAACTAAAGAAATCCTATACACAGATACTGAATTAGCAAAATTGAAAAAAGACTTTAGCCGACTTCCACATGAATCAGAAACAGAATATGTTTCCTGAGTATCTCTCAGTGATGGAAATCAAATTAAATTGACAGAACAAGAAGCCAGTAGGTATTGGGGACATGGAGCTTTCTTAATAATGGGAGACAAATGTAACCTGTGGTCCCTGACTCCATGTGCAGCTCACTGGGCAGAGGGGATTAGCCCCTTAGAAAGGGGAGACCATTTAACTTTAATTGGTACTCCCGAACAGCCCATGGAAAACATTCACAAAGCTGCCTGCCTGCAAATGATATATGATGACTCTCCAATGCAATTGCCTGTAAAGCCTGAAATTATGATTCCTTTAATTCAAAAGCCTTTGGAATCACTAAAACCTATAGTAATTAAGTTTTGTAGAAAAGCTAGACAGATCCCTCGGAAACCCGAGTGAACCAACTGGATCTACAGATCGTGGTTTCAGTCCTTATCCTACTCCCTCCCAGCCCCCAGCCTCTCAATCTAATTCACCTGCCAGTGATCGTAATGTCTATGTATTGAGTGAAATTGCAGTAGAATTGACTAACTATGTTAAAACTCCTAGTAGTGAAAAATCAGAGAAAAGAATCAAAATCACTCAAAATCAGATCACTAGCCGTCAACACTTGTTGTTATTAGGTATTAAAAAAGGGGTCCCCAAAGAAAACCCAAATTTGCTGAGGCAACCCGTCACCAAAAAATTACAGCCCAGCACACACCTTTCTTCTGAGAATCTGGGCAGTGAGCCCAGAAACAATCTAACAATTCAAACCCCCCCCACCTGAGGGGGTGGCCGAAAGAGCCTCAGTCGGAGCTGTAAAAAATCTGGCAATGAACTTGGATGGCAGCCCAAAAGTACCTGCCTCAGTCACTGGAACAGCCCCTCCCTTTTGCCCCAAGCAGTCTCACCTTACTGCAGAAATTGTCCCAGATTGGGCAAAAGGTGAAAAGACCAAATGGGCTTCTTATACCCCTTGTGGATGGGAGGCTAACAAGTGTTCCAAAATCACTGCTTTTTGCCCGGCAGTTCCAAGCATAAATACATGCTGGATAATTCCTTTATACTAACTTTTCTGCCTTTTGGAGGCAGATTCTGTTGTGTTTACTTTTCACAGGAGAACTCCGAGGGACATAAAGACCACATAAACTATGATAAAACTGGTGATATTTTAAATATTATTTGTGTTATAGGAACAAAATTAAGAATTTTAAATAGTATTGATTTAGAAATATTAATTAATAAATTGGTTGTTACAATTAAGAATTTGACAACATTTTTTACAGTCATCCTTATTGGCCTTGGGAACGACTCAGTGGCTATTATCAAACATATTATCAAACTGAGAACTGGTAAATGTGAATGATCATAAATTGATAATTGATCACAAAACTTTTAGCTATTAGCTGCCTCCAGTTTTAGTTGTGGATGCAGTTAGTTGCTGCCTCAATTATAAAGAAGGCAGGGGGTTTTTTTTACTGAAATTTGGAAAATAATTTGGAACAATGTCAATAATTTTGAAAGAGATTTTCAATTTTGGTGGAACTTAGTGAATTTTATTTAAAATTTTATTATAAACTTAGTTACAGTTTTTGTATTGATCATATGTAATGTTTTAGTATATTTGATATTTCCTATTATTGTGTTAAGTTTAAATCATGATTGAGCTATTCTCTATCCTTTCCAGTATAGGGAATGGGCCCATCAAATTGATGAGAAACTGCAAACTGTTAATTTAGAACTTTGTATTGTTTGGGAATAACAAAAGTTATTTGTGTTCACTTGACACGGATATTCACAAAGTTATTGACACAGAGTGAATTGTACTAACAGCAAAGTAAGGATTTTTTGATGCATATTTTAAATTGATTGTTGTGGTTTTGATTTTTTTTGTGATTTGTTTTGACTGTTTGAAAGAAAATTGTTTTATTGTAATTATTATTGATTGAAATTGTTTAACTAGAATTGTTTGATTTTCTAATGATTAATTGAATGTAAACTTAATGAGAAAAAATTATTAATAACAAATTGTTTTGTTTCCTTTGTCTCTTCCTTTTGTTTTCCTCTTTCCTACTTTTCTTTATCCCTCTACTCTTTTTCCCTATTTTTCCGGGATATGCTACTGACGGCTTGATGAGTCCTGAAGACTTCACAACCGCGCTGCTGAATCAACGGAGTTTTCTTGACGACGATCGTGAGTCACGGGGTGGTGTGAGAGTCGGGGTCCGAGGGTCCCTGGTTTTGCCTCACGACCTTCGTCAAGTCCTCTGTCAAGGAAGGGACTGTGTGCAAGGGGCTCGGCCTAACCCATGGTGTGTGTGTGTACCAAGCATTGCACTGCAGGTGTGACTGCTGGACCGGAGCTGGCTCCCATGGGAACTTGTACAAAGACAATGGACGGCTGGACAGCCTGTGCTTACCTGCAACCAGGCCCAGACCTGCTTGTCCCAGACCTGCTTGATCTAAACGGTTGAACCTGGTTCTCAGAGCAACGGGGCTCCTCACAATGACTTTCGGGTGCTCCCTCCCGCTTTTGCCTGTGTTGGCCAGATGCCCCCCGCTTCTGAAATGACTATAAAAGCTTCCCCCTGTGACTCACACTTCGAGATCTCCCCACGGACAGAAGACTGATCCATTGGCCAGACGCCACGCCACGAGGACGCCTCTGCCGTTGGTAGCTATATCCCCCTGCCCCCCTTTCCTCGCTCTGTATCCTATTTTTCCTTTCTCATTCCCTCTATCGCAAGTGTTGTTGGCACTCAATAAAGGTGCATTTGTTGTATGATTAAACTATTGTCCCCTCGAGTACTTTTTGCACTCTGAGATCACACAAACCTATCACGATTCCTGCTTGGATCGTGACAGAGGCTTTTCAGCCTTTGTTTTCCTTCTTCTCCTCTGAATTGTTTACATCTCTATTAGAAAATGTTTGGTTCTCTCTGACTGCCAAGGACACCATCTTTCTGGCATTTAATTTAGTAAGCTTTCTTTATACTGTCTGCAGTTTATATAAGATGAAGGCTGAGATTTCTAGAGGGGCTGGTGAGACTCCTGATTTAGGAGTAAAACCAAGGGTGAAGAATTCTGAGTGGTGTGGGAAAAGGGAGGATATGGGCCGAATTTTAAAGGAGTTTTCTGATCCTGTAGTCTGGGACTTTCCATCTGAACAAATTCAGAACCCAGCTGAGGTGGTAAAGTATCTGAAAGAGAGGTGCCATGGTAACACCAAGGAGGAAAGGATCATTGCAGTGAGCTGGGCCCTGGCACATGCTTATCGCACCCTGCTAGATACTGTAGGGCAGCAGATAGAGGAAAGGGAACAGGGAGATAAATTAGCTACTGTCCCAGTCACTCAGGCTGCAGCAAACATCCCAGGCTCCAGGCCAGTAGTTAAACCAGAGAGTAAGCCCCAACCAACGGCTGTTGCTGCTAATACAAGAGGTGGAAAGTGCAAAAGCAAGACTGACCGAAGGGTGGAGGATGATGATGATCCAAGAGAAGGACCATCACCAACATCAGAGACCACACCAAGTGGCACAGATTCCGGAGCCAATATTGATTCCTTCTCCCTGAAGGACCTTCGAGGCCTAAGGAAGGATTATAGGCGACAGCCCGATGAATCTATAATTAGTTGGCTAGTCCGCCTTTGGGATGCGGCAGGGGAGGCTACCATTCTGGATGGCACTGAAGCGAGGCATTTAGGATCCCTGTCACATGATCCTGTCATCGACCAAGGCATGATGAGGAGGGCTAGCCCTCACAGCCTCTGGGAACGGGTCCTGGACAGCATAGCACAAAGATACCTGTGTGCAGATGACCTTTATATTCAGCAGACACAGTGGAAGACCATAGAACAGGGGATCCAACGCCTGAGGGAGATGGCAGTGGTAGAGATCATTTTTTCAGATGACATAACTAGGAATCCGGACTTCGTACCATGCACACCTGTAATGTGGAGGAAACTTGTGCGCCTTGGGCCACCTGAATATGCTTCTGCTCTAGCAATAATGAAGCAGGATGAGACATATGAGACTGTGCTCAATATGGCAAAGAAGCTTCGGGCATATGCGGATGCTCTACATGGCCCGACTCATGCCAGAATTGCAGCTGTGGAAACACGACTGCAGAAATTAGAAGATAAAATAGAGGAAAGTCGTAAGAAACTCAGGGAAGAGATTAAGGAGGACCTCCTCCAAATCTCAGCTGTACAAATTAGAGGCCCTGGTATCCAACGCAGATGTTCCTCTGTTGGGGAGAGAAGGTACACCCCACAAGCTGAGTTGTGGTTCTTCCTACGTGAGTCTGGAGAAAACATGAGGAGATGGGACGGGAAGCCTACTGCTGCTCTGGCACAACGGGTGCGTGAATTGAAGGAAGGTAAGAAAAGGGAAGCAGCTCCAGTTGCCTGTAGTCAAACTGTCAGGCATAATGATGACGATGACTTGTCCAATCCCCTTGAAGGAACCTCCAAGACATATGTCTCAGGAAAGAAGGATAACCAGGCTTAGAGGGGCCCTGCCTCTAGCCAGGTAGAGGTTAGGGAAAACAGAGTCTTATGGACGGTGTGGGTTCTATGGCCTGGCACATCAGAGCCACAGAAATATAAAGCTTTGGTTGATACGGGTTCACAGTGTACCCTAATGCCATCAGAACATGAGGGAACAGAACCTATTTCTATTGCCGGGGTGACAGGGGGATCACAAGAATTGACCCTGTTGGAAGCCAAGGTGAGCCTGACCGGGAAGGAGTGGCAGGAACATCCGATTGTGACTGGCCCAGAGGCTCCGAGTATTCTGGGCATAGACTATCTCAGGAATGGCTATTACAAAGACCCTAAGGGGTTCAGATGGGCTTTTGGAATAGCTGCCGTGGAGGCAGAGGGCATTAAGAAATTGAACACCTTGCCTGGACTGTCAGAGAACCCATCTGCAGTAGGACTCCTGAAGCTAGAAGAGCAACAAGTACCTGTTGCCACCTCGACAGTGCATCGCCGGCAGTATCGAACGAATCGAGATGCTGTGATCCCCATTCACAAGATGATCCGAGAGTTAGAGAGCCAAGGGATGGTTAGTAAAACCCACTCACCCTTCAACAGTCCCATCTGGCCTGTGCGTAAATCTGAAGGAGAATGGAGATTGACCGTGGATTACCGTGCTTTGAATGAAGTGACTCCACCGCTGAGCGCCGCTGTGCCGGACATGCTGGAACTCCAGTACGAGCTGGAGTCCAAGGCAGCGAAGTGGTATGCCACAATCAACATCGCTAATGCATTTTTCTCCATTCCTCTGGCTGCAGAATGCAGGCCTCAGTTTGCTTTCACCTGGAGGGGCATGCAGTACACCTGGAACCGACTGCCCCAGGGGTGGAAGCACAGTCCTACCATCTGTCATGGACTGATCCAGACTACACTAGAAAAGGGTGAGGCTCCAGAACATCTACAGTACATTGATGACATCATTGTGTGGGGAAACACAGCAGCAGAAGTGTTTGAGAAAGGAGAGAAAATCACCCAAATTCTCCTGGACGCTGGCTTTGCCATTAAGAAAAGTAAAGTTAAGGGACCTGCTCGGGAGATCCAGTTCCTGGGAGTGAAGTGGCAAGTTGGACGGTGCCAGATTCCTACTGATGTCATCAACAAAATCACAGCTATGTCCCCACCAACCAACAAGAAGGAAACACAAGCTTTCTTAGGTGCTATAGGTTTCTGGAGGATGCACATTCCTGAATATAGTCAGATTGTGAGCCCTCTTTACTTGGTTACCCGTAAGAAGAATGATTTCTATTGGGGCCCTGAACAGCAGCAAGCCTTTGCCCAGATCAAGCAGGAGATCGCTCATGCGGTAGCCCTTGGCCCAGTCAGGACAGGACCAGAGGTGAAGAACGTGCTCTATTCTGCAGCCGGGAACCATGGCCTGTCCTGGAGCCTTTGGCAGAAGGTGCCTGGTGAGACCCGAGGCCGACCACTGGGATTCTGGAGTCAGAGCTACAGAGGGTCTGAAAGTAACTACACCCCAACGGAGAAAGAAATCTTGGCCGCGTATGAAGGAGTCCAAGCTGCTTCAGAGGTGATTGGTACAGAAGTACAACTCTTCCTGGCACCCCAACTACCCGTGCTGGGGTGGATGTTTAGAGTAAAGGTTCCTTCCACCCACCATGCCACCAATGCTACATGGAGCAAGTGGATTGCCCTCATTACACAGCATGCCCAAATTGGGAAACTAAATCGTCCTGGGATTCTGGAGGTAATTACCAATTGGCTTGAAGGTGAAAGCTTCAGTCTCACTGGTGAAGAGGGAGAAGAGCAAGTGACCCATGCTGAAGAAGCTCCACCATATAACCAATTGCCAGCAGAAGACACACGCTACGCTCTTTTTACTGATGGTTCCTGTCACCTTGTGGGGATGAACCGCAAGTGGAAAGCAACCATATGGAGCCCCACACGACAAGTCGCACAAGCTATCGAAGGAGAAGGTGGATCGAGTCAACTCGCAGAGCTCAAAGCCGTTCAGTTGGCCCTGGACATTGCTGAAGCAGAGAAGTGGCCAAAACTTTACCTTTATACAGATTCCTGGATGGTAGCTAATGCTCTGTGGGGATGGCTGAAGAGATGGAAGGAGGCGAACTGGCAGCGCAGAGGAAAACCAATTTGGGCTGCTGAAGAATGGAAAGACATCGCTACCCGGTTAGAGAAACTACCTGTGAATGTTCGCCATGTAGATGCCCATGTCCCTAGAAGCAGAGCTAATGAGGAGCAGCAGAACAATCAGCAGGTAGATCAGGCTGCAAAGATAGGGGAGTTGAAGATAGATCTTGACTGGGAGCACAAAGGAGAGCTGTTCCTAGCACGATGGGCCCATGATGCCTCAGGCCACCAGGGTAGAGATGCCACCTATAAGTGGGCACAAGACCGAGGGGTGGATCTAACCATGGATAGCATTTCTCAGGTTATTCATGACTGTGAGGCATGTGCTGCCATTAAACAGGCTAAGTGGGTGAAGCCCCTCTGGTATGGGGGGCAGTGGTCCAAGTACAAGTATGGGGAGGCTTGGCAGATTGATTACATCACACTGCCTCAAACCCGCCAAGGTAAGCGCCATGTACTAACCATGGTAGAAGCCACTACGGGATGGTTGGAAACCTACCCCGTGTCTCATGCTACAGTCCGCAACACCATCCTGGGCCTTGAAAAGCAGGTCCTTTGGAGGCATGGTACTCCTGAGAGGATTGAGTCAGACAATGGGACTCATTTTAAAAATAATCTTATTAACACCTGGGCTAGGGAACATGGCATTGAGTGGGTGTACCACATCCCCTACCATGCACCAGCTGCAGGTAAAGTGGAGAGGTACAATGGATTGTTAAAAACCACTTTGAAAGCACTGGGTGGGGGGTCTTTCAAGAACTGGGAGCAGCATTTAGCAAGAGCCACCTGGTTAGTTAACACTCGAGGTTCCACCAACCGAGCAGGTCCTGCCCAGTCTGAGCCCCTTAATATAGTAGATGGAGATAAAGTCCCAGTGGCCCATGTCAGAGGTTTGTTGGGGAAGACAGTATGGATTAATCCTGCCTCGAGTACAGGCAAAACCATTCGTGGGATTGTCTTTGCTCAAGGACCAGGTTATACCTGGTGGATAATGCAGAAAGATGGGACAACCCGTTGTGTACCTCAGGGAGATCTGATTGTGGGATGATATAATTGTTTGCTGAGCGTTACCACCATTGTCTGTACGTTAGATCATACAGATATGAGACAGAAGGAAATGTGAAAGTTTCAAAGGTCTGAGCAAGTAAGATGGAAGGAAATGTGTTAAGTGTGGAAGGTTTGAGCAAGTGAGAAGAAAGTTTTTTCATTGTGTTCAGTAACATGTTCATGATATGGGATAAGGGGTGGAATGTCCTGGGGTGACAGGACATTTTCATGCTTTGTATCCCAAATCGTGTGTTTCTGTTCCCATGTTCTCAGTTTGTTTTGTCTATAGCCGAGCCCCTCCCCCGGCTGCTTGTTTTTGGCTTGCTTGCTGCTAGCTTAGGCTCGCTTTGCTGGCTTTGCTCTCTTGCTTTCTGCTTTTTTGCTTGCTTTTTGCCATTTTTCTGCTTTTGTTTTTCCCCTTCTTTCCTTCCTCCCCTTCCCTGAAGACATCGGACCTGCTTCGGGCCCTGATTCGGGAACGTCAAGGGACCCCCCCCCCCCCCGGAATCTGCACCTGAGAGAAGCTTTGGCACCCTCCCCAGCAGAGACTGCTCACCCTCTCTTGGACTGGTGAAAACATTTGTTGTCATCTCGGACTGTTTTTCTTGTGTTGGTGAGTGGTTTTTTGTTGTTTCTTAATAAACAAGTTTTTTCCACTTTTCCTCTGAGGAAATTCCTCCCGAACCCTGTGGTGGGGGAGGGAGTTGTGGAGATTTTCCCCTAATTTGTCCTAAACCAGGACACCAGGCTTTGCTTACCTCAGCTCAGCATGTGGTTCATGTCACTGAGAGATGCACAAGTCTGACACACTTTGGAGATTGGCCAGGAGAGATGTATTGTCACTGTGGACACAGAAAGAACTACATGAGGACATGCTGGTGGCGAAGCAGGAAAAAAGGGTTGAGTTTATTTACAAAACTCAGTTTTATACATTTCTTATGGGGTCTGTGGATTGGAGGATGGAATTCTACTTTTCAATCTACATTGGTTAAGCTAACTGTCAATCAACTTTTTCCTCCCACCTAGAAATCTGTAAACAATGAAAGACAGTTAGCAAAACATGGCCATTGTTTATAGTAGAAAGTGTGATAAAGTAAAATTTCTGACTTTAATATGAAGAACATTATAGAAGGCTTAGAAAAGTCTTCAAAACTAGGGTGACAATGTATTGCCTGGCAGAAGCAGGACACACGTCCCTCCTGCACTGCTTGTGATTTGTGTGCCAGGGCTGGGCCCCCTCAGGTTCCTTTGCCGAGACAGGTGCTGGCATTCTTTGTACAGCTACTGCTCCTTCCTTCATGGGAACAGGGCAAGAGCAGAGCCTGTGGCCATACCAAAGCCTCTTTGGAGACACCTGTACCAACAAGCCAAGCTGCAGTTATATTTTCTCCGCAGGAATTGGGATCCACACAGGCTTATGCACCCATGGCTGAACTGTTCACTGCATCCAGACTTCCCCTGGGAGAACCTGATTTGGGTATTTGGAGAACCTATGCCTACAAGCTAGCACTGTGGTCCAATATGCCTCTAAAACTGATGTTTCAGGCCTCGATGAAGAACTTGATAAAGAAGTCTAAAGTAGTGGGATTGTTTTGTTTGGAGGTTTTCTAATAGGGTTGAAGAATTTTGTAAAGGGCAGAGTCAGGACTTCTGTTAAATCAAGCCTCAGATTTGGATTTCCTATCAAATAGTGCTGGGGCAGGGCAGACAATACAGGGTTAAGTGCTGCAGCTGGACACTGTTGCCCTGCACACTGCTGCATTGGAAAAGGTGGAGAGCAGAGGGAAAGCTGTGCCTGAAACTATTCTGCAAACCAACATTTCTGCTAATTCACTTGCAAGAAGCAAACCACTTCAAGGGATTCATTGAAGAAAGAAATATTTTTCCCTTAAGAAGCTTTAAAAGAAAGGGCCCTCTTGACAGAAAAGAAATCCTAATGATTCAGCTGAGCAGAGTGCAGTGTACTCAGCAGAAAAAAAGAAAGAAATGAAAGTGTTAGCAGAGCCTTGATTATTTGTGACAGAGGAGCATTAGCCAAGTTATAACAGATTGTCAGACTAGGCTCATGTGTGATTAGTCTCCCAAGTTCTTTGCACTGTGTCAACATCTAGCCATCTGGGATGGAAGGTGAGGGGGGAGTAGCTTTTTGTTAAAAAAAAAAGTGAAAATCAGTTGAATTTATGTTTCTATTCTAACGAAAGAAGTGTTTAAAAGGAAAACATACCTTTCAGAATGAAGCATTTGTTTTTGTTCTCTACAAGTGCTTGTTTGAATTCATGTTTGTTAAAGGGCTTCATGGAGGTTTCCCTTGGTAACATAAAAATAGGTGTGATTGGAAAATTTGTAGCAAGAAAATAAAACTGCCTTTTACCCACTTGGACTTCATTTGACTTGGTGAGATATTTGTAAACCCGGTTTGACTTAAAAGTACATTTTTTGAAGAAAAAAGTACCTCTAAGACAGAAATTTTCCAGGAAGATACACAAGTTGCAGCAACAACACCATGTGTCCATCCAAGGACACAGCCATTCCCAAGTGGTGGTGCTTACTGATGAGGGAAACACAAAACACTTGAGTGTGAAAGCAAGAACAGCTTGGAAAACAGATTTTTCTGTAGCACATATAATTTAATTTTCTAGCCTGGTCCTTCTGTGCACTAATTCAGTCACTTCTTACATTTAGGACCCATTGGCTTTGATAGGCACAGCCACGGTGACCTCTTGTCATTGTATTTGTGTGTGAAAATAATTTGTGCCTGGCTTTATACCACACTGCAACCTGTGCTGGTCAAAAGCCCAGGGGAGCAGACAGACAATAGCTAGATTGAGATGGCTTTGGGTCAGGACTATGTGCTAATGAAAAAAGGAATGATACTTCTGAATGCAAAGTTTTGACTTTGTCCTGCACTGCTCCCTAAGGGAGCTGGGAACAGTGCAGTTATTTTCACACAGTGACAGGAGAGCACAGGTGAGAGGGGGCAAGCACAGACACTTCAGGGATGAAGATTTGACTTTAGCCCTCCAGTCTCAGTTGAGGCTTTTTGAGAACCAGAGGTTACCATGGATGACTCTGCAGCACAGCTGATAGAAATATTCCACTGAAGGTGCACCTGCTGATATCTTCAGAGAATTCTATGCCTGTTGGTTTCATCCAGATAACTACTAAGGTTAACCGGTGAGAGGGGTTAATCCCAAGGGATTTCTTTGAGAGTTACTATGCTACTGCATCTGTCTAATTTTAAACAGAAAATCCTTTTGGTGGCAGTGTCCTAGCATTTTGTTTTGGTGTTGTATATGTGGGAAGATTTAGTAACTTGCAAAATTCAGTACATCATAATCAGTTTCTGGGTCACTAAAGAGACTTGGCAAACTTCTGGTGTACTTTGTTATGTGGGGGTTTGTTTGTTTGTTTTAAGTCAAACCAGAGTTAGTTCCTTGACTTTGAGTGTTCTGATTTATTTCATCTGCTCTTAGAAGATAACTTTTGTTTTGTTGCACATAGGAAAAAGATGACCCTGGTGGAACATTGCACTCATAAAATGACAACAAAATAGAAGAAACAATTATGAAACAGGAATATTTGAAGACAAGGTATGTCAGTCATTTAATTTGCATTCAAATGAAACAATTTTTTAAGTAACATATTCTTTTGAATTCTGATACACTAATAAAAAAGGTTTATTCAGCAAGGGTTAACTTTCTCTTGTGCACAAGGATCTAATTCATTTAAATCCCTGTTGAGTTTTTAGCACACAAATGAAGTGTTATGTGGTTATGTTGGAGCACTTGGCATTGGGTGAATTTTTCCCATCGTAATGTTGACTTACCAGACGTGCAAAGCCTGTCCACCTCGCTGTGGCTGTGCGTGTGTAGCAGAAGGCAGTTCTGTGAGCAGCCCCGGTGTGGATGGAGCAGTCCAGCTCTATGTGCCACTGGGGAAGACAGTGCATTTTGCTGGGTAAATGTCCTGACCTAAGGCACTCTGCATGTAAACTCCAGTAAGGAGTGTACAGGTCTTTCAGACCTGGGAAGACTGAGAAAAAGCTTGTGAAATTTAAACAAAACTGAGCATCTTTATACGCTGTAGGTAGGGTCTTTGGTGCATGCAAATTTCTTTTGGTAGCTGCAGGAACTTTATGCTGTGAAATATTTTAGAGTGATGACTCTCAAGGCCAGGATTGCAGTTCTAATGTAAGGATCACACAGATTCGGGAGTAATACCAAGCCTAGGCCTGTTTTGTGACACATATTTGTAGTAACTGAAGATGAAAAGTTGGTGTTTGCATGTGGCATGTTGAGTCCTACCCCTGTATATGACATAATAATAGAAACGTAAACAATTCTGTAATGACAAGGGTGTATGAGTGTATGTTGGCTTTTTGTTTTGAAAATACATATTACTGTAAACTAATCCCATTGAGTGAGAAGGGAGGAGACACTAATACTTCCTATACCAATGCTGGGATGGTTTTCATTTACCAGGCCTTCTTTGTACTCTTTTGGCAAGGTAAAAGTCTTTGTATGGTTGAAAATATAAATTGCACATCAGAAAAGACTTTTTTTTACAATGCCAAACTAGCATAAAAGAGACTTGGTGTAGAGAGGGACAGACTTATTGTTTGCCTTTCCTTGCCCTTTTCTCATCAACACAAACCAGCTTGTTCTGAAACTTTATCAGTATATGGAGTGGAGTTATAATTTGGTTTGGATTGTTCTTTTTTTGGAAGGAAGTGTTAATGTTTCCAAAAGAGAGTGACTTTCTTAGGGTATTGAAGCAACATAGCACTTGTCTTCTATGATGTTCCTTATAAATGTGCAACCAGATATTTACAGTATCTGTGCTTAGCAAATATCTCTTGATTGGAAAATTTTTGCCTACGTGGTTGTGCTGCAGGCACCGGAAGTCTCTAAAGAAGTTATGTAAAAAAAAAAAAAAAAAGTATTATAGTTTGTGAAATCAATAGAAATCTTTCTTCTGGTTAAATTTTCAGTTCTGAAAGTTAAATAATGAAGACAAGGTGGTGTTAGGTCATAGACTGGACTCGATAATCTCAAAGGTCTTTTCCAGCCTAGTTGATTCTGTGATTCTGTGAAGATTAAAAGATAGTTTTTCTTGAGAGTTTTAGGGTGGGTCCTATGTTTATTGCATATTCATTTGAATACTCAGTAAACTGAATTTAGCCTGAAAACCTATCCAGGAGTGGGGTTTAATTCTCAGTTGTAACATTGCATGCAGGAGTAATGTGTAAAGTAAATGGAGTAAGTAAAAAGTAAATGAAGGGAGTAAAGATTACATCTCTTTTTGACCAGAGAGTTCTGTGTTTACAGCTATTCACTCATCATACTTGCATTTTCATATGTTTTGTTTTCAGTGTTAACTTGAAAGAATACGAATCATGCAGAGGGCAAAGATCAAGGTAATTTTCCTGACATTGAATATTTTACTGTAGTATTCACAGACCACTTATGGTCAGCAGTATGAAAATCTTCTCATTGGCTTTAGACTGTTGTGTTGTGAAAGGCTGCAGTATAACATGTGCATCCTATATCCTGATTTCTCCATGGAGAAATCCAAAAAATCCTTGAGAATTTAGAATGCTCTCTTTTGTCACATTACTTTGGAGTCACTGTCTGCTTCATAAATCTCTGTCCCTCCCCCTTACTGATAAATTACCAGCATTTGACCTAAAAGTACACCTTAACTGTTTCTGATTTCAGTATTAGGCTATGGGAAAAAAGCAGTGATGTTTTGGATGTGGAGCAAAAAAAATAAGGAATAGAAAATGGCTTGACTTTAGTCATTATCAATGTTATATGGCAATATTCACCTGTTTCAAGATTTTGCTGTTAGAAAAATGAATGGCATTGAATTACATTGTTGATGGTGAGGAGGTTGCATCTAGTTTTCCTTTTCTAAAAGCTAACTGTAAACTGATGTGCTATTTTATCCACTAAAAGCTTCTCTGAGCATGGCTTGTCTTCAAGCTGCATTCTCTTCTGAAACAGGCTTACATGTAGATGAACCACTTTGGCTAGGGGTACTTACACTCAGATCCA